>NC_053501.1:93615003-93942815 GCF_905171775.1 Rana temporaria
TATATATATATATATATATATATATATATATATATATATATATATATATATAATATATAATATAATATATAAGTTTGTGTGTGTGTGTGTGTGTGTGTATATATATATATATATATATATATATATATATATAATATATTTAATATAGCAGTAAGGCAATGGACAGTGTCGGTAGAGCAGAGGGCGGTGTCAGAAGGGCAGAGATTGGGGTCAGTAGTTTTAACAGCTATTTATTATTTTTTACATTTTTATTGTTTACAATAATTTTTTCTATTTATTGTTTTTTTTTTTTTTTTTACAATTTTTTTTAGGAGCCTGATTGGGGGGGGGGGGGCTTTGGTGAAATAGCACGGATCTAAACAGACCACCCGATGTTTCACATTGAGACACAGATTTTCCAGTCCCTTCCTCTGCAGCCAAGCAGCAAGGGGAATCTGCCCAGCATAGGATGATTGGGGTGTGCACAACTTGGCATACCCTGTGCGCACGTCTATGATTTTCTTATCTTTTGCCTTCCCTAGATCCTCCTTCCCTCATCAACATGCTATTGATATTATCAAATAAAACCTTTCAGTTTTTTTCATTTCAAAGCTTGTTTTAGACCCACTGACATCTGTTAGGGAAATATTTATACCACACTTAATTAAAATAAGCGATTAAAATCTTTTTGTCTATATAAAAATTAACACAAAGAATAGCGGTGCAAAAAAGAGAAAATGATTACATTTATTGATACAGAAAATAAACTTGTATTAATCTGATATTCGTAACCATAACATACATGATATCATCTTTAAAACAAAGATGATAACGAATAATACAAATAGGAATATGGCTATAGTGGACCCAGCAGTAAATAATGACAAGTTGTAGTTAAATGAATTTTTGAGGAAAGCAAAAGAGAAGTGAGATTAATTTTAGGCCAAATCTTAATAGAAGGGAGAGAGGGAGAGAGAGGGGGGGGGGGAGAGAGGGGGATATTACGTCACCATGTCTCATTTAGGTCATCATCTCCAGGGAAGAGACCTCTCAAAGCTTAGATGGTGGCTTTGTTCATTCTCCATGATCCCACTGTGTGTAGGAACTCTTGTTCGCTTCCAAGATGGACTATGGTTGTTGTCGTGTGCACTGCTCTGTGGTGCACACTACATATAACGTGCACTGCATATTCCAAATGGTTTGGGTTCGAGTAGTAATGGAGGACATTACATAGAAGCCATTAGGTAGAAGATGTGTATGGATTATTTTTAGAGAATAAGGATATAATTTGGTGTCACTTAAAATTACTATAATCAATCTCTATTAGGTTCATGCACTCCAGACCTAAGAGCCCCAAACTAAAGCTGATGGGTTTTCTTTGCCAATTATTGCTCTGCAGGACAAGCTCCCTAAATAATGTTTAACAATTTTGGTGGTGATAGAGGAGTGTGCTTTAATTCCCCTCCCCTTGATTACCAAGGCAATTTCTTGCAGCATCGCTACGTGTTGGGGAGTCCTGTGCTTGCCAACATTAAGAAGCTCCTTCAAGAGTAGAAGATAATCTTTGGACCCCTTTTAAAGTGCATGTCATGTGGTGAAAAGTATACAAGTTACTTTTTTATGTAGGACCCAAAATGTTTTTGTATTTACGTGTATTTGCCTTTAGCAAGTTTGCATTGTCTACCAAACATATATCCTTATAGGGGTGGAAGGGTATAAAATCACCTCTAATTGCTACCATTTACATGTTGCCTTTTTGTTTATTAAGTCTGAATATTTAGAGCTAGTGTAGCATAATTTTGGAACCTGATATGGCAAAAGATTTGCTGACCAATTAATCACACCCATATGAGTTTACTGGATAGCCTATTCCATAACAATTACATCATTTTGACGTTGCTCCCTCCACCTTTTGCTTTCAACATAGTTTAGGAGCGTGTCTGAAAATTTGGGCTCATTCAGCCAGAAGAACATTTATGAGGTTGATCGCGTACCTGGTTCGTGAGCCTTGTGGGCCCCTGAGGTTGAGACAGCAGCCACAGAAGCATGGTGATGCAGGAGTGCCTAGGATCAGTCCAGTATTCGGTTTGGCTAGTTGTTCGTGGTGGATATGTAGCAGGCAGCTCGGCAGGGCTAGGCAGACCAGAACTATGGAAGGCTGGATCGCAGATTAAGCAGGAACTAGGTGCGAATCACAGAGCAGAACTGTAGCAGGCTGAAGGAGCAGATGCAGAGTCGGGAAGGCTGGGTCAGTAACGTTCAGGTAGATCAACAGAGCAGCAGGCAGAAGAGAAGTCCAAAACAAGCCAGAGTCAGGGTATTAGGCAGAGAGGGTTAATGAGAACAAACCGGGTCAAGATCAGAGTTCAGCACAGATAACAGGTTTAAACACACAGAAGCTGCAGATCAAACCGCAAAGAGTCTTTAGTGCACTCACTGTAAATAGCCCCTTTTGCCCAACGTTGGTGACAGGTGCACGTGTGCGCGCTGACGTGCCGTGAATGCGTGTGTCTGCTGTGCAATTCCTGCTGCACGGCTATGCCTTTCCTGACACAGGCACTGATGATGTTGGATAAGAAGACTTGGCTCACAATCGACGTTCCAGTTTATCTCAAGACTGTTCAGGAGCGCTGAGGTTAAAACGCTTGGCAGATCACTTGACCTTTCTATACCAAACTCATCAAATCATGTCTGTGTGCAGAGGAGTAGTCATGCTGGAAAAGTAAAGGGTCTTCCCTAAACTGTTGCCATGGTGTTAAAAGGGCACAATATATATCATGTAGCATTAGGAGTACCTTTCACTGGAAATGCGTGAACTCAAACATTTGGAAGGGTGTCCACATGGCCATATAGTTGGTGTGATGGTCACAAACATTTGGACATATGGTGTATGTATATCAGGATATGGTAGGCTAATTTATTAATGAAAAGAGTGATCTAAAAAGCCCACTGCGCCAGTCATATGTCAAATTCCAGTTGTCAGTTCAGTAACAGAACTTTCCTGTCAAATAAGCCTCTAAAATGAGAGCTGTACAAGCTCTAGGTAGCTATGGCTGAGTTGTTGAATAATAACTACAAAAACTCATCTATATACAGTATTTCTACAGCACAGGCTAAAAATTATCCAACAATTACCTAATAATAACACGCATTAATTGGAACTGGCGTTCATTTGTATACACAGATCCTTATTTAGAGCTTATAATTCCCCAGAAAGGACAAATTTCTAGAAAATGACTGGCCCGTTCTAATTACTTTTGTGGTTGCTCATTATGTTTTTCTCCCAGAAGTTCAACTAAACATACAGCGTACAATTATACAGCACTGCAGAGCTGAGACAGCTGCCAGGATAATGCAGGGAAGCATTAGACAATCGGGGCCTTTCCTTGCCATTCTACTGCCTGGGGCGACGTTTTAAAAATGTGCCCTCTTCCTTTTGAAAATTCTCCTATACATATAGTCTAAAGGCATAAGTGCAATGCACAAAAAAAACAAAAGGTTCTCCACTGTGGTTATTAGTTTTTTATCACCATAGTTCAAATTAAAATAGAGCGTATAATGCCCAAATCCAACCGTAATATTTAATTTGATTTTGGGTAAGGATTTTATTGTCTCTGTGTGCCCTTATTGTGGTAATTTTCATTCACTTACTGTAAGTACAGGATGTCAAGCAAAATCTCCAATGAGGACACAATAAAAACATGTTCTAGGTTGTAAAAACGGTTTTGACCATGTTTTTATTGCTATTTGAGCTTTCTTGTCCCAATAACATTCACACCACCATACCCTAACGGTTCCAGATCTCTTGGGACATGTCCTGGTCTTTAAAGTTGATCCTGCAATTTGAAGGGACCCAGGACATGTCCCGCCATTGATTGAATAGACTGCTGGGCCAAACTGTCCAACGTGAAAGTGACTGGGCAGCCACTGTGCAAATTGGACACCGCAAAAGGGAATGGGCAGCCACTGGGTTCAAACTGACTAAAAGTAAGGGGACAGACACTGGGAAACATTTTCCACAATAGAAGTGAATGGGTAGCTACTGGACAAAATAGTCACAATAAAAGTGAAGGGCAGCCACTGGGCCAAATTGCCCCCCATATAAATGAATAGGCAGCCACAATGGGCCAACCTGTTTTCCCTGGAAGTGAATGGGCAGATACTATGCCGACTTTCCACCATACTTGCAATTTTGGCCTGAAATCTGCCCTTTTGCAAGTGTTCCTAAACTTGCAGGGCCTCCCACCGACTCAGACTTTTTCCTAATACTGAATGACCACAGACACAGTTTGATTTTTTGCTTACATTGATCACAGGTTTAGTTTTTATGTCACTGGCATTGGTTTAATTTTTTTAAACAATGCCAGTACTTTACTTTTGTTACTTTAACTAGTGCATGGCATTTTTAAGTATGCATATTTAAATATGCCTTTTTAAGCAGATCACAATATTGTATCCATTGTAGTTATGGTCATTTTTTGCAATGGCACATGTCAAGTTGTCCCTGTTTCTTATATTTCTAAGTTGGGAGGTATCAGACCACAATTCTCTCTATTGCCATTACAGGGACATGAAGTGAGAGGTAATAATCCATAACCGGTGTGGGCAAAGACAGCAAGAAAAGTTGACAGAATTTCTGGTTCTTACACAAACAAAGGTTGGGCTTTAAAGATTTTTGTGCATACTCTCATTTGGGCTATGGTGGCACGAAGTTCCTTTTGGTTGGGAGTGGGCCACACCTTCTGCGCGTACTGGCTCACGGATTCTCTGGCTTTTTGGAGTCCATCGCTGGTTGCTTTGGCCTTTGACACCATTTTCTGCACCATTCTTTGTCCCTTCTGTTTGTTGAGCCTCTGCCCCCCTTTCCTAACCAGCTCCCGTGCAGGCATCCTTGGTGGTTATATAAATATTCACAAAATGCTTTGAGATTTGTGATGAGATTTTTGGATTGTGTGAAATGATCTTTACAAGTAATCAAATTGGATTACAGCATATGGAATTATTAATTATGAATCCCTTTATGATGTCATAAATGTGGAGTATATTGGACAACAGAAAATTCTGCTTTTTTATTTTTAATCTTTTGAAAGTTATTGTTTAACTTACCCTGTTGGTGATTGTGTACCCCAATAAAGTCCCATGGGCAAGCTTAAAACATTTTTTAGCTGTAAAAAGTTGACAAGTTCTGGCTCTTATGTAGCACTACCCCCCGGAGGAGCTGCTGGTTTAGATTTTGGGTTTTGCACGTTACCTCTAAGTTTGTTGTCCAAGGAAGAAAGTCCGTAGAAAATGTCCACACAAGATGTAAAACCTTCAACTGTTAGGTTTTATTTTTGCTGCAAAAAACCTTGTGAAGGTAGTAGAGAGTATAGATGAAGGGGAAGGTTCAGATACACGGTACAGAATGCACAAAAAGTATCTAAAGTTCCAGTATTCACCCACTCACTCCTGAGTGGGTATTACTCACCTGGATAGACCCTCTCACATGGCCTAGCAGCCGGAATGATACACGGACAGTATGGAAAAAGTCTCTGTCACAGGACCGTCTGACAAACAAAGATGGATAGCCAGGAATCCTCTGCCACAGGATTTAGGTCCTGAACTTCCTGCCTTACAAAAAAAGAGCCTTTAAGCCGACCCGGTGGACTGGAAGACAAATTGAGTAGTGGATCCCTTATTATAAACAAGGTCACAGGCCTATCCCGAGACATCAGCTTGCCTTGCTTGGTCTGCTCAGGGAAGGTCCTCCCCCTGGTTTACTTTAAGAAGCTTCCCCCACTTGAATGGACAGCTTGGGATCCCTTCTAGAACCATAGGCCCCAGCCAGCATAGCTGGCCTCACCTGATTGGAATACAGCCTCGGACCAACGTGGCCCCGGTCTGAAATCACACACTCACGCACCTCGTGCCAGGAGGGCCACGAGGCGAAAGGACCCCCGTAAAACAGCGTCTGCCCCTTAAGTATCCCCTCCCAGCATGCACAGCGGGGATTCACTCCCACTGGGCTGCTGCTGAGAAGGGTCACTTAACACATCATGGTTCGCCCAAGTTTCCAACATGGACCTGAGATGGTAACGCCCACCCTACAGGCAACAAGGGAAAATTTCTATCAAGCACAACTATAGCAAGAACAGAGGCTAATTTACACAGAATTAGTAAAGTCTGAGCCCAACTATTGGCTCAGACATCCCCTAAATTTATAGTAGCGCCCCAGCCATTGGAAGCCTGCGTTTACACTTGCAAAATCAAGTATTGTTTTAAGTTGGACTTTAACGATCTTGTGCAGACTCTCATTTGGGCTATGGTGGCAGGAAGCTCTGAGGTTATATCCTTTTTTAATGCATGGAAAAATATTCCTTCTCAGTGGTTTTGAGTCTACTGCTCATGCATGAAATGGACTGCACTGGAAACCAGTAGATTTTTTTGAAGACAAGCTTTATTGCGTGAAGAGTACTGAGCACCTCCACTAAGTGCTGATATCTTTGGAGATGCTCGCTAGCAGAGATTAAAAACTTCTCCCAGCTGTTAACTGAATAGGTTTTGTGTGGTCTGTCCATCTGTGTGCATTCGATCAGGAATGTTCTTCTGCTCAGTACATCTGGAACTAAATAGAATTATGACTAGTTTAACATATGTTGCAGCGTTTCCACCTGCCAAATGAAATGTTTGCTCATTATTAGTTAGGTCTCCTCACTGCAGTTTCCACTAAAGTCTGTTTTCCAATCATTTTTATTGATATTGAAAGACCCACTTTGAGTATTTACCCGACACTGATATGTGAGAATTGTCTGCTCGATGTGAATAATGTTATTTGGATGCAGTAGTATATTTGAAACTTTTATTGTATAGTATGTACAGTAACATGTGCTTATTTTTAGTTTTTTACATAATTAGTCTTTGATTGTTGGTTATTACTTGTAAATCTGCTTCACTTTTATTCTTCCAAGCGAGGCCTGTGAGATAGAAAACATACTCCCTGTAGCATTGAATGAGGTTAAACCACCATGATGCTCTTGTTAGCTGGGAGATCAGGTGAATTTTACTTAGACTCAGGGCCAGTGTTACCACTAGGCAGCCTACTGCTACCTAGGGCGCCGGGCCACTGGTGTTCCTACTCTCCTCTATCTGCAGCTTAGCAACTAATGCTATGTACACCCGAGGAGAATTTCCGTCGGAAAAAGTCTGACAGAATATTTTCATCAAATATTCTGTCCGTGTGTATGCCCCATCTGACTTTTTCCATCGGAATTTCCGTTTGGCTGGATGCAATTCCGATGGACTAAAAACCATGCATGCTCAGAATCAAGTCAATGCTCGGAAGCATTGAACTTAATTTTCTCGGCTTGTCATAGTATTGTAAGTCACTGCGTTCTTGACAGTCTGAATTTGGTGTGAACATGTGTATGCAAGACAGCTTGAGCGTAATTCTGTCGGAAAAACCGCTGGAGTTTATTCCACCGGGAAACCGGTCGTGTGTACAGGGCATAAGTCTCCAGCAGTAGCAGGTAGTCACTGCTCCGTTCGCACATAGTCAGGGGCACAGTGGTGGCAGAGGACTTTGTCTGTGTCCCGACTCCAGAATGAATGGAAGCAAGCAAACATTCATTGATGGGCGCAGGTAGGCTGCATTGATGGGTGCTGGTGAGGCTGCATTTGATTGGGTGCTTCAATAAAAAGGTGGGGTATACATGGGTGGAGCCAGGGTGGGTGGCAAAATGAGGTTTCACCTAGGGTGTCAAAAATCCTTGCACCAGCCCTGCTTAGAATTTAGGTCATATGAAGGTGCTTATAAACAGTGTTTTTATTATTTCAATAGTATCCTTTTATTATATAAAGATCTGTAGTCTTTTTTTTTTTTTTACTCAAAATAACAATATGATTAGGTAACATTGGTAGTAAAGGTGGTTGCTCAGTTAGTTTTTCTGTGGGTGTGCTCTACTAATTGTGTGTCTTAAGTGCCCTCCACCTGCCCTAGTAAGTTTCTGACGCCATCACTTGCCTTTTCACTTGTTTCCATTGTTCTAGTTCCATTGTATTTTACCTCTGGCTAGCCTCATGATCCCATTTTACCTCACCCCTTGGTACTCTGTATGCTTGTCTGGTTGGATATTTGGTTTGTCTTCCAACTATAGCCTATTAGTTACTTTTTTTGGAAAGGTTGCAATAAATGAGACACAATATGTCCTATATAGCAGCAAAAAAAAAATTAGATGGCAGATATTTCGCATTATAAAGAAAAAGATGAGAACAGCCTCACAGTGTTCTATTATATATGGTACCCTGGTCTATTTGTCTTGCTTAACTGAATTTCGGGAGGAGTTGCATCCCTCAGACATGGGGCAGTTACTCGGGAGTCTCAAGCAACCCCATGTCTTCTTGTAAATGGCTCCCCTTATGGCTAACTCTTGAGAGTTACCACTCAAAGCCTTGAAGTGGCTTCTTGGGACCTTCTGCTTTCACGTCCCCCATTTTTTTCTCTTTCCCCTCCTTTTTCTTTTCTCTTTCTCTTCCTGATCAAAGTTCTGACCTCTTCTATCGTTAAAAGCAGAGAGTAGCAATTATATCATGGGAAGAAGGCTTGCTCCATCCCTGACACACTAGACCAAAATATATCTCTCATGGGGCTTTTGTTGCAGCAATAGAAATCACACAATAACAAATTGGTGTATAAACCTTTCATGCTTAAGCCTATTTCTGACATTTGTTGCTTACAAGTTAAAATCCATATTTTGTTGCTGGAAAATTACTTGGCAACACCCAAACAGTGTGTGTGTATTGTATATGTGTATACTATGTATATATGTATATATATATATATATATATATATATATATATATATATATATATATATATATATATATATATATATACATTATAACAGAGAATCTAGAGAATAAAATGGCTATTGTTGCAATATTTTATGTCCCACGATATTTGTGCAGTGGTCTTTCAAAAGCAATTTTGGGGGGAAAAGACACTTTCCAAAACGTCTTTAAGGACAGCACCCGAGAGATCATGGCTCCTCCTCCCACAGGAAACACCTCATCAATTAAGTCTTTAATAGGAGGCCTCCACGTTGCTTCCATCAGTTTTTTGTGTTTCCTCCAGCCGGAGGAACACCTCTGGTGGGCTATATGAACAACTGACAACCTTTGCCTGTCATTATAGGTTAGACCTCATGACGGCTGTGGACCTGGTATTTGGAAGGAAAGTCTTACAGGCTGTTGTCCCACCCTAAATGGGGTAAGTCTTGATTATCCTCTCGGGTGCTGTCCTGAAAGACGTTTGGAAAAATGCAAGTTAGACTTACCGGTAACGTGTTTTCCAATAGGATTTTAGGACAGCAGCCCTTTTTTATGCTGTTGCTGTAATACTATGAAATAACTGTCACATATGTGTTGCAGCCGGGGCTGGAGGTTCTCTACAAACAACTGATGGAAGCAACGTGGAGGCCTCCTATTAAAGACTTAATTGATGAGGTGTGTCCTGTGGGAGGAGGAGCCATGATCTCTCGGGTGCTGTCCTGATAGCCTATTGGAAAACAAGTTACCGGTAAGTCTAACTTGCATTTTTCATGAATTAAAAAAAACTAAGCAGTAAAGTTAGCCCATTTTATTTTATAATGTGATGTTACACAGAGTAAATGGATACCAAACATGTCAAGCTTTAAAATTGCGCACACTCGTGGAATGGCGACAAACTACGGTACCTAAAACGCTCCATAGGCGACCCTTTAAAAAAAATAACGGTTATCAGGTTAGTGTTACTGAGGAGGTCTAGTGCTAGAATTATGTCCCTTGTGACAGTAATTAGTGGTGACAGGTACTCTTTATGGAGGGATCGGGGGTCTAAAAGACCCCAAATCTCTCCTTTACACTTCAAAGTATTCAGATCGCCAATAACGCTGATTCTGAATACAGAATCTTTTTTTAAACCGGGCTATTGGCAGCCGAGTAAGCCAGAGGTGACGTTGTGACGTCACTCCTGTGTTTACATACATGATACTGGAACAAAGCCATTTCCAGCTTCGTGCCAGTCTGTATCTAGCCACCGTAAGTGGTGGATCGCGGATCGGGTCGCTCGGAAAGAGCGTCGGAAGGCGACGGGAGGGGGGGAGGGTGACGCTTTTAGCCGCATCAGTGGTTATCCCTGGAAAGTTGACTGACCACCCGAAATTATAAAAATAAATTGCATATCCACCAAGTCAACCCATTATACACCAATTTGTAATTGTGTGATTTATATTGCTGCAACAAAGTCCCATGGGAAATATCTTTTGTCGTCTTCTATACCTGTTTTGCAAAATTCTGGCAGGCACCGGTAATCAAACTATAGTCTGTAACAAGCCCTGGAGTTTTATGTTCCCTTTATTTGTGTACATTACTCATTTGTATTTGAGAGACTCTAATCAGTATTTTGGAGATTGCTACTTGAGGTTTCTGACCCCTAAGACAATACTGTAATTATTGGGTATGTTTTTTAGACACACTTGTTTCACTCAACTGCGCCTGAGATGTCATGTTCTACAACATTTTGTGGAACGTTTGTCAAAGCATTGCCTTGCCTTAAATAAAGAATACAAAAATAAAGAAAAGATGCATTTCATTAGGTCATCAACTTCATTAAAAAGTTAACCTAGCTAGTCAGCTGCACGTGATCTGGGGGCACTCAAGTATGACTGGGCAGATAAAATTAACATGAAAGATCCATGCTTTATATGAGGCATGCTGAATCAGTGGTTATGATGTCTGATCAATAACCCAACACATATACAAAGAGAGGAAAAAAAAAACCTTTAGAAGTGAAAGTACGTTTTACATATGATACTGTAACTCATTCTGGGTACTTCGGGCCAGATTCACAAATGAGATACGACTGCGTTTCTCCTGATACGCCGTCGTATCTGTTTCTATCTATGCGGCTGATTCATAGAACCAGTTACGCATAGATAGCCAGAAGATCCGACAGGTGTAATTGTTTTACACTGTCGGATCTTAAGATGCAGTACTGCGGCCGCCGCTGGGGGGAGTTTGCGTCGTAAACCAGCGTCGGGTATGCAAATTAGGAGTTACAGCCGATCCACGGCGGTTTTTCGCGTTCGCTACGTCGCCGCTAGTCAAGTTTCCCGTCGCAGAGTTACACATTTTTTTTGGTGCCTTAACTTTAGACAACAAGTGTACTGCTGTCTAAAGTATGGCCGTCGTTCCCGCGTTGAAATTTAAACATCAACGTCGTTTGCGTAAGCCGTCCGGGAATACGGAAGTACGCTACGCGCGTCGCCGTTCAAAAAAATTACGTCACGGCGCGCAAAGCACGGCGGGAGTCCGGAAACGGAGCATGCGTGGTAGGTCCGGCGCGGGAGCGCGCCTAATTTAAATGGCACACGCCCATTTGAATTGGCCCGCCTTGCGCCGGAGGCCGCGGGCATAGTTTTCATCGCAAGTGCTTCGTGAATCAGGCACTTGCGATGAAAAATTGCGGCGGCGTAACTTATCTAGGATAAGTTACGCCGCCGCGATTCTACGTGAATCTGGCCCTTAGGGCTCAGCATATACTGCCTTTTAGTTCTGGGGCTTCGATTCCCCACAAGGACACTTTGAGCATTTGACTTCAACGCAAACTTAGCCCTGCGTCCGTCTTTGGACAATAAGGCCCTTCAGGGGCATGGACTTGTATAAAGTGTTCTCTGTAAAAGTACCAGTGCTATATTAATAGGAAAATAAATGTATTGTAAAATGGATAACATAGCCTTATCTGATTTGTGTTGGAGAACAACTCAAGCCATATGTGATGAAATGTCTAAAAGTACACGACCATCAGAACACAAAATACACATTTGCCTCCTCCACGTTTTTTTTTTTTTTTTTTGAAGCAAAGAATTTTATTTCACTGCTAAAATTACTGCCTAGAATCTACCATGGTGGATTGCGTTTTTGGATACACACTTCAGAAGTTTTGTATCCAAAGGGTCTCAGTGCATATTATAATCCATTCTATGAATAATTGCAAATTGTTTCTTTCATTCCTTTCCAGTAGATTATTTTTTTTTTCAATACAGAAACTTATAAAATGTCTCCTTTTTTTGCACACAGGGAGACATTCTTTATAAATTCTGCATGATTTTATGATATACTGTATATCTCATCTGTACTTTGGTGTTTTTGTGGCTTCTGTTTTATCATCTTGTAGTAATGGACACAATTTATTATTTTGATTCACTGCAGGATTCATGATGTCAAAGCTGAACTCCAGGCAGATTATAAAATACAGAGTTTAATTTAATTGTCTACTCTAGACCTTTAAAAATAATAAAATGTATTATAATGTAAAAATTACCATGTCTACCTGCAGGGGTGAATGCTTATGTGTGCTGCTTCATAAGGACCCTCATTTAGGGGCTCATTTACCTTTATATGTGCGGGGTGACAGTGCTAGGACCCCCTCCCCACCTACCTATCACATAGACCTGAGCATTGCTAACATCTATAGTAGGTGAGAAGCAGGAGGCATTTTTCATGAAGCCCTTTTTGTGCTACTGGTTTGTAATATCCAAGTGGTGTCAGTCAAAGAGGATCGCCTATTGGGATAAGCAAAATAGATTTTTCATTACCTCTTGATACCTTTTATACCGGAATTAAAGGGGGTACTTACTGTTTGAACCAAGTTAAATATTTTGGACTGTGACACAACTTAGGTCATCCTAAATGTACTATGCACCTGTATCTACTTATACACAATGATTAAAGTGTGCAGGGACCGTCCTGTCATCTGCCTGCTCAGCGGGGATTAACGGAGCGATCCCCACTGAGCAAGCGGATGAGAAAGGTACGGATCCTCACGGGAGCCGTACGTGTGAAAGGGGACTTGGAGTGGTAGATAGATGGGCAGCACCAGTAGCCAATCAGTCTTTGCTGTGCTAACAGAGAAAATGCTGACAGGAGGAAAGAGCATGAACACAGTTTTGGACTATTGCTGTTCCTTCATTTCTCCTGGGAGTGTTGGTTTCCCTACAGACTTTGGTGGACAGTACCCCACCAACGGAGCATTGTTCAGATGTATGCAATTAGTTATTTTCTCCCATGTACATAATATATCATACCATAGAGGGTATAGTATAGTGCTATGATCAAGGCTATTTGCCGAAATGAGTTAGCCCTTTTTATACTCTATCGGTGGTCATCAACCCTGTCCTCAGGGCCCACTAACAGGCCAGGTTTTATGTATTACCATGGGGAGATGCAGACTAGAATACTGCAATCACTGAGCAGAAAATTATATCACCTGTAATGTATTTCAGTTATCTTGCAAACCTGGCCTGTTAGTGGGCCCTGAGGACAGGGTTGATGACCACTGCTCTATATTATGTAACCAATAAAGAAACTTATATGGACTTCAAAGTTCCCAGGTCTATCATTAATTTCACATAGAGGGTATAGCAACAGGTGCACTTCAATGCTGGCCCCACCAGCTGCACATACTTGGCTATCCTATGCTCCCATTATACTCATTCAGCTGCTGAGAGTGAGAAGAAGCAGCCCTGTGTTTTCCAACTTCAGTCACTACAAGGCTGAGGACTCTTACTGCCCCATGTGAAAGTGATAAATGCTGGAGCAGCCAATCAGTAAGCATCATTGCCGTCACATGGGAAGACAGAATGAGTCGCATGCTTCTCAAAGCACAAGTTTGGTTTAAAGTGGCTCTTGTCACTAAACTAAAATTTTCCAAACAAGCTATTACCTGTAGAGAAGGCAAAGATAACTTGTATTCCCTACCATCTGTGCCGCCAATAATCACTCCAGTCCAAAGAGATTCCCAACTAAAATCTTCTGGAGGACTTGACACTTCCAGGAGTGTCAAATTCCCGGTTCCTCGCATCGCTTGCCAGTTTCTACTGCTAACCTCTACATCACTAAAGAGCACAGCAGTCACCCCGAGGTCAATAGGAGGAAGCACTGAATGATGCATGGCAACGGGAGATTGACACTCTCAGGAAATATAACTTTGATGACTGGGTGGCTTTAAAAAGGGAAACCTGTTCATCTAACCTAAAGGAAAAACCCCTTTATTTCCAACAAACTAATTCTGCATAAAATGGACACAAATTGGCTATCCTTATCCTAAGAAATAAGACTATTCTATATGTAGCAATACCCCCATTGGAGCTGCTGGATTTTTGGGCGGCGTGTTACCTTGTGGCTCCTCTGCATTCTCTAGGGGCGAGTGATGTGTATGTGCATAAACAGAAGTAAAGGAATGTCCATGACAGGTGCTCTTTTGCTGTGCTCTTTATTACCCAGCTGGGTAAAAACAATAAAACTTGTGGTGAGGAAAGTAAAGTTGAAAGGAGGAAGGATAGCAGATTCAGGCGTAATGATAGGAAACAGTCCTGCTCCCAAATGTAACACTTCTCTGCGTCAGTCCCACCGGAGTGGGTTCAGTGTACCTAGACAGGCCTCTCTCTCTCTGGGCGTAGCCAGCGGCCGACATGTGAGCAGCGCTGGTCCGGAGCTCCGTGCAAGGCAGAGTGATCCTGCATTCATCCTGGGCGTCAGAGCCGCCGAATCTCACCGACACGGGTAGCCGCAGACTCCTGGACCTGTGCTGATCACCCGGCGATGGTTAAGTACGGACGGACGCCGGTGGAATCCCCCGGAAAACGTATCTCCCAGCTTGCCTGGGGATCCCAAGATGGCGGCGGCCATGAGGCGGAGGAACAGGGCCCTAGCTCTGCACAGCCGGATGGCGATGTAAAGCCAGGTAAGCCAGCTGCCCCCCAGAACTAAGGGTCTGAAGAAGGGCTCACACCGGGCCGGACTGCAGCCGCAGGCAGAGGGGGATGAGGTTCCTGACACAGGCGGGGGGGGAGCCCTCCCTGAAGCAGATCATGGAGGCCATTTGTAACTGCCAGGCCACGCTGACCAAACATATTGATGTCATTAAGACTGAAATGTCGTTCCTTAAACATGACATGCAGACTATCAGGGAACGGGCGGGTGAAGCTGAACAGAGGATAAGTGACTTGGAAGATGTGGTCCATCCCTTAGAGAACAAACTCCATGATGTCCACTCTGAAGTGGGGGCTCATACTGACAAGCTATGGGACATGGAAGACCGCCAAAGGAGGAACAACATACGCCTAGTGGGCTTCCCTGAGAAGGTGGAGGGCAAGCAGCCTGAGGACTTCCTTGAACTGTGGCTTAAGGATGCTATGGCAGACACTACATTTTCCCGTTTGTTTGCTATAGAGAGGGCCCACGTATACCATCGAACACCCCCCCCCGGGTTCTCATCCACGCCCGATGATTGCCCGTATCCTGCATTTCAGAGATCGTGAAAATATCCTCCGGCGTTGAAAAAGGCTAATATTATGAGGGTTATACACGCTGAGTACTCTACCTATTCTAGGGGGGTGGCCATTTTAATCACTAAGAGGGTGGCTGCGCATGTTTTGCAGGTTAAAACTGATCCGAAGGGGAGGTATGCTGTCCTAGTCTGTCAAATATTTGGGGTATGTATGACATTGGTGTGTGTGTATATCCCCCCTCCTTTCTCTTTCCAGGTCCTGGAAGAGGTCCTTAGTGCTGCAGTACAGGTGGCACAGGGTCCGCTGCTCCTGCTAGGTGATTTTAACGTGGTGTCGGATGCGACACTCGACAGGCATGGGTGTGCGGCTGGCCCGCGCCCTACTCTTTCCTCCTGGTTGGACAGCTATGCCCTCAAGGATGTATGACGCTGTCGTAACCCTGGGGTCAGGGCATATTCATGCCACTCGGGGTCACATCGGACACTCTCCAGGATAGACATGTTACTGTCCTCAGTTGATGCTCTCCCCATCGTTTCTGAGATTGGGTACCTCCCCAGGGCTCTTTCTGATCACTCTCCCGTGGAGGTCACATTGACTTTGGATGTGCCCAGCGGGAGAAGGATGTGGCGTATGAAGACGCAATGGTTAGAGGAGGAGTACGTGACGATAAAATGTAAACTAGCCATGGATCAATATTGGACCGAGAATGCTTCTGGCACCTTGGTGTCCACTCAATGGGATGCTTTTAAAGCTACTTTGAGGGGAGTGTTTACCAGGGAGACACGGGACTTTGCAAAGGCGCTAAACTCAGATGTTCAGCTAGCCGAGCAGGCTGCTGCGGCTGCTGAGCATCTCTACATACAGACCCCATCCCATACCACCTACAGCTCATGGCAGGACCTGGCGAGAAAATATAAACTACTGCTGACTGACCAGACTATGAAACTGCAGTTACGACAGGCCAGGTCTATTTTTGCGTTTGGTGACAAAAGTGGCAGACTTTTAGCCTTCCTGGCAAGGCCCCTGTATACTCCTACTTCGGTTCTGCAGATTAAGAGCCCTGATGGTGGTTTAGTGAGTGACTCCCAAAGCATTCTTGACACATTCCTACACTTCTATGATACTTTGTATCAATCCCAGTCCTGCTGTTCGGATCAGGAACTCGCTTCCTATCTGGATGGCATGACCCTGCCATCCCTGACGGAGGGTGACAGGACTACTCTTGACCAGCCCATCACATCTGAGGAAATAGCTGTTGCCATTGCTTCTTTTAAACAGGGGAAATCGCCCGTTTGGACGGCTTCCCGGCGGAGTGGTACAAGCTGCATAAAGAGAGCTTGATTCCCCGTCTTCAGAAGGTGTTTATCACTTCAGAAAAGGAAGGTATATTACCGGAATCCATGTGAGAGGCTTTGATTGTGGTGATTCCAAAGCCCGGTAAGGATCCTCTCGAATGCGAGTCATACAGGCCGATCTCGTTGATCAACACTGATGTCAAGGTACTGGCCAAAATTTTGGCCGGTAGGTTGCAGTCGGTGATACCTAAGCTAATTCATTCAGATCAAACCGGGTTCATACCGGGGAGGTGCACTCAGGTGAACTTGAGGAGGCTATATGTCCATCTACAAATGTCTCATGGAAAAAAGTTTTTGTGGACAAATATCAGTTGTCAAAAGCACCTCACCCCAATGAATGATGAAAAGAAAAAAGGGCAAAAATGGGGTACCACAAGGACCCAGGGGCTATTGAAATGGTGCAGATAAAGATTCACACAATCAGAGTTTTATAAAACTCTGATTGTGTGAATCTTTATCTGCACCATTTCAATAGCCCCTGGGTCCTTGTGGTACCCTATTTTTGCCCTTTTTTCTTTACAAATGTCTCATGCTAATTGTGGTAGGCGGGTGGTGGCCTCACTCGACACAAAAAAAGCGTTCGACTCTGTCGAATGGAACTACCTCTTTGCTTTGCTTTTGAAGCTGGGCCTTGGGTCACGTTTCGTGGGCTGGGTTAGGTTGCTTTATAAGGAGCCGAGAGCAAGTGTTAGGGTCAACGGACTTATCTCGCAATCATTTAACAATGGCAGGGGAACGAGACAGGGCTGTCCCCTGTCACCACTTTTGTTTGCCTTGGCCATAGAGCCCCTGGCAATTAAGCTTAGAGATCAGGCTGACATTAAAGGGCTGTTGGTTGAGGACTTGGAGGAACGCGTATCATTATATGCTGATGATATGCTCCTGTACCTGGGGGACCCGGATGTGTCTTTGATGGCTGCCTTCTCCTTGATTCAGGAGTTCAGAGATTTCTCCGCATTCCGGATCAATTGGTCCAAATCAACGCTCTTTCCTCTAGCTCCACAGCCGACCCTGACCCCCCCCACTCAGTACCCGCTCAGGGTGACAACCCGTTTTAAATATTTAGGAATAAATATAGAGCTACCAGTGGACAGGTTCTCTGAGACAAATTTATGGCCGGTAATTAGAGACTTCAGGGACAGGGTACAGAAGTGGAAGGACCTTCCGCTCACGCTGTTGGGAGGGCCAACCTGTTGAAAAAGGATATACCTCCCAAAGTTTTTGTACATACTCTCTAATGCCCCCCTGTACATCCCCAGGAAGACCTTTAGATACATTGACTCCCTGCTGTCCTCCTTTTTGTGGGGAAGTGGGGCTGTTCGAGTGGTGCTGGCTGTGTTGCAACTACCAGTAGGGAGGGGAGGTCTGGCAATCCCCGACCTCCGTCTGTACTACTTGGTGTCACAGCTAGTTCAGGCACACTGGCATATGTTTCCTCAGCAGAACAACGCCGCTGTTGCGGTGGAGGCGGCTGCGGCAACCTCCTATGAGACACTGTTAAACTTTTTTTATAGGGGGGAGGCTCCGACGGAGGGTGGAATGGCGGTCCTTCGACCAGCCAGAAAAGTACTTGAGATCTGTATGAAGCATGTCCAGGATAGTCCTTTACACTTGTCTCCTAATGCCCCTCTGTGGTTTAATCCCAGATTGGCGAACCTTCGCCTGCTGGAGGATGGGCATAGATGGGCCAAATTTGGCCTAGTATATCTCCATCAAATTTTCGACCGGGGGGAATTTAAGACATTCACACATATAAGGGGAGAGCTGGGTGTGCCTGCAACTTGGTCATTTCATTACACCAGACTGAGGCATGCTGTTCGCGCTCAGTTTGGCACGGGACCCGTCATCTTGAAAAACACTAAGCTGGAGTCCTTGCTACTGAAGCCTGAACACACTAAACTGATTTCCACTTATTATGCGGTGCTAATGGGAAGGACACAGCCAAGGGAGGAAAAGGCGAAACTTAGGTGGACGGCTATAATCCCTGAACTGACTGAATCCCACTGGGAGGAGGTACTTTTATCCTTTCTCCCTACGGTGATCTCCGCTAGGGACAAACTAATACAACTGAGGTACCTGCACCAAATGTACTATACACCACACAGATTATATAGGATGGGCAGAAGAGATGACCCTGTTTGTCATAAGTGTCTGGTGGCAGAAGGCACCTTTATTCATATGGTGTGGGAGTGCGACAGGATCCGCCCGTTATGGTCGCAGGTTACACAGTTTATTGCAGATACTTTCGATCTCCCAGATATATGTAATCCACTTTTGTGCCTTTAAGGCATTATAGAAGATGAAGTTATGAGTAATAATATGCAAATATTTTTGAGGTTGCTCTTTTACTATGTCAGAAAACTGATAGTCCTAAATTGGGTGAAGAGGGAAGGTCTCACTCTATCTGCTTGGAAGGGGCTGGTCAACACCAATGTCACGATGTATAAAATGACCTATGAAGCAAGAGGAAGTAAGAAAAAATTCTGTGGCGTATGGGGGAGATGGGTGGACTCCATGGATACCAATCCTGGTGAGACGTAAGGGCCGGCTGGCTTTGACTGAAACATATAACACTCATTGTATACTTGATGTTGAGAGAACTGTGGGGATTGGAGGGACGGCAGCGCACGGCACACAAATGTTTTTTTTTTTTTTTCTCTTTTTTTTCTGGTGGGATACTTTGGTATGTTTTTTTCTCTGCATTTTAGTTTCTTTACTCTGTGTTCTATTTTATGATGGCTACGCCGCACTATGTCGCTCCTCCATGATATGGATTACTGTACTATTTGATGAGTATTAGACAGAACTGCGAGGTTTAGTTGTAGCTACAAGTTTGTAAAATATAAAAAACTGCTGTATGCACTTTAGGAAGACCCATGTTAGGATCCTCCTCTGTTATTTGGGTATGAAGAGACGTGCACTTGTGAAATTCCTTATCCTCCTCGTTCTAAGAATGCGTGCTATTATTCTTGTACTTTGAATGCCATGTGAATTTCCTATCCTCCTCACTAGGAATGTGTACCATTATTTTTGTACCTGGAATGCACTGTCGTTTCCTGTGAATGTGTTTTATGGCTAATAAAAACCTTTAAAAAAAAAAAAAAAAGACAGGCCTCTCTCACTGACCTGGCAGCCGGAGTATCACTCAGACAATTGTAGGAATAAGTCTCTGCCACAGACCCTCCTTGGTGAACTGGAACTTGGGAGAAAGTCTCTGCCACAGACCCCTCTCAAAGAGCCTCAGAAGATACCTCTGCCACAGGTCCTCTCTGGGTAGAATTCTTGGAGATATGCCTCCTTGGTTGAGTTATGTCTGGATCTCCTTCAACTTGTCACCCAGGTACCGACTGACAGGTGATCAGTCCCGCAGTGTCCGGCTACCTGTGATCCCCGGTGGTTTCGTCCAAGCCCTATTGGACCGCCAGCCTCTCAATGGCGCTCCCCAGACCGACTCCCCACTGAACAGCACACAGCTTGGGATCTTTAAAAGAGGGAACCCAGTCGCTCACTGGATCCCCATCACTTGTTCAGATGCTCCGGCCCAACATGGTCCCAGAACCAGGAACACCGCGTGGCTCGCATCCCCCGGCCAGGTAGGCCATAGCGCCGGGGCGCTGAGAATTGGCCACCCTAAAGGTGGGTGCCACACTGGACGAAGAAGACCCAAAACCAATGGCGTCTGTCCCATAAATACCTCTCCCCAGCATGCACAGCGAGGACAAACTCTTGTGATTGGCTGCTGGGAATGACCCACAGCACAGCCAAGCTGAGACAGAGGCCCTATTCTCACACCTAATAATCAGGATCAGAGTCTAACTATACTCTGATCTACCCTTAAATTTGACTAGCACCAGTACTATAAAGTACATAGGTGCTACATATATTTGCATTTTGCATTTGTACCATCATGCAGAAAGGGAGTGTTAAAAAAAACAACAACAAATGATTGTATTTTTGTTTCTAGATTTTCTGTGTAAAACCTTTAAAATCAAAGTATTCAGATATGATATCAGATTAAAGTCTTACCTGTCCCAAACAAAATGCAATGATGATTCATTTGTTGTGACGGGTTTTCAAAGTGCTATACGTATGAAATCCACACAACCGAACAAAATCATTTTCTGGTCCTAGGGGATGGAAGATTCTAGATCGGAAGTGGTTAAGGCTTGGGTATATACTCGGTTAATACCAATATCACGGTGTGAAGGTTGTTAATATAGGAGTATTGTTTATTGTCTAGGGAGGGATTACAGCATATTATAGCAGTGCTTCCATGCCGCAATACAAGTTCCCAGAATTCTACAGGGAGGATAACTGTCATGTCTTACAAGTGATACAGAACACTCGGCTGCTTCAGATGCTGTCTGCTTCCTCTGTCTTTATATTAGTGAGATATTGTAGATAATATATAACAGGATTGTCTGATGAATTTTTATATATAAGGGAGAAGCTTCTCTTTCCTCAACCTGGTTGGCGAAAAGTTACAACACAATGAAAGTTAAAACTCAAAAGGCGTGTAGAGTGGTTTTGTATATTACTTTACAGGGCTAAAAATACAATGTACAATTTTTTTTTTCCCACCAAGGGTAATCATGGATTATTGCATATTAATA
Source organism: Rana temporaria (assembly GCF_905171775.1). Taxonomy (NCBI): domain Eukaryota; kingdom Metazoa; phylum Chordata; class Amphibia; order Anura; family Ranidae; genus Rana; species Rana temporaria. The sequence continues at coordinate 93,636,256 of NC_053501.1, forward strand.
TTCTGTTTTCTCATTTTCAACTTGAAGGTGGAGCTTTATCCCTGTTGGTGAAAATGTTGCTTACATAGCTCAACATCTCAAGCTAAAATAGTCAAGTCAAACAAAGACAAATTACTTGCCCACTTCCCTACATTTGGCAGGGAGCCTAACTGCAGATAGCTTCTGCTGAGCTCCCTCATTAGAAATTTCATAATGCTCTGGAAATCTTTACTATGTATTAAATACCATTTAAATTAATAAACTATATATATATATATATATATATATATATATATATATATATATATATATATATATATATATATAGTTTAATTGGCACAGCTTCTTCCAGACCAGGCAGGACAGCTTCAGGGTCACTTCAGCACACATTCGGCCCTAAAACAGAGTTCCATCCAACAGAACCTCCCTAGGTCTCGGCCCAAGGGAAGAGAGTGAGAACATGGCCTGTCTCATATATTTATATTTGCCTAGAGATGCCTAGAGTTAGGTTGCCACATCATCCCTTTAATCCAGGACACATATTATATAGGTTCTGTGGCTGATTAAGGTGGTAATTAAACTCACTTGGTGCCTTTATCTGCATTAAATCAGCCTCAGAACCTGTGTAATTAATATGTGCCTTGGATTAAAGGGATAATGTAGCAACTTTAGCCTAGAGATGTGTGGATCAGACCACAAGACAATATTGAAATTATTCTGAATGAAACTGTGCCTCTGTAACAGGCCTCTCCTTTCTGTAAAGCATTCCACGCTGGAACGCATTACGAAGACCGCGCAATGACGTCATCACCTGGTGCCGCGTGCGTTCCACCATGGAACGCAGAAGTGCGCCGCAACATTTGGCGCTTCTTTTTGAATCAGTGCTAATGCACTGCACCTGGCCTTAAACAGAGCGGTGTGCTGACTGCACACCATTCTATTATTGACAGCCGTAGCTCGGCCACGCTACAAACAAGGGTGCCATCGTTCCCCATGCTGCAACAGACCAACCTGCAAACTTCTGCACTAATGCTGCTACATTGACGGCAACAGTCTGCAATTGCCGGGGACAACCTTCAGGACCTTCCTTGCTGACACCCTGCACTACGGATTCCCCTGTCACTACACTCAAGCCCTGCAAACGGATAAGTAGCAATTATGTTCCTTGGAGTTCTAAAGAAAGATCTGCTGCATACTTTTCCACATAAAACAATTGCTGTTATTTATTATTAACATACTACTTGGGATAGACTGTTGTGCCTATGACTGTCTGATAAGGAACATCTACTCTCAAATTACCTAAGCAATATTGCCTCTCATAGGCAACTATTGTCTCTACAACTCCTATTTACTACATGCTTGACATAAGTGTAAAGTACCTATGGGCCTTGCCCTGACTTGCTGAACATGTTCGCTCTATCTTTTCTATGCTAGGGGTTGATGGTACCATACCATCTCTTAGTGGCCTAATACGTCTCTATATGTTTAAGTGATATGATGTAGAGAGCCCCCAAACTCCTGTTTACTAGACATGTGCATTCGTTTTCGTCCGAATGCATTTTCGTCTGAATTTCAGGTATTTTCGTTATCGTTTTAACAAACGAAAGCACAGAAAACGAAAACCGAAACATCCGTAATAAACAAATGCTTTATTTTCGTTTTCGTTGCGGTCGAATGTGCTTAACCTTAACTCTATTAGTCCAATATTATTCGACATAGAGAGAAAAGATTCGACATAGAGAAGAGACATGAAGATTCCACATAGAAAGACGTAAGAAATCGATTTTATTTTTATTTTTCTTTAAGACTGTCGAATCTTCTTTTTTTTTTTTTCTTGGAACATTCGACAGACACCATAAGGCCTTCAATGACAGATTCGACATAGAGAGACATGAAGATTCGACTTAGAGAGACATGAAGAGTCGAAATATATATATATATATTGTGACAGTATGCGAGGTGCGATACATGATCATAGGTACATTTCACCTCGCATACGGTTTATTATGAGAGACTGAACCGGAATCCGGCCCGGGTTTTACAGCCTCTGGGCCTGGCTAGGGTTCCGGTCCGGATGTTTGGGTCCACTGGAGTCCACAATCAGCTGGACTTTAAAAGACCAGGAAGAGAGCACAACAGGGCTCTGGCTTTGAGACTCAGGAAGGGACCTGAGTGAAGGGAGCGCTGAATGTTGGACTAAAGAAAGGTTTGCTTTACTGCATGTTTTGTGGGTGACGGGGACCAGCCCTGCACTGTATAGAAAAGGGGACTATTTGTTTAGTTCGCGCCGTACGGCAAGGATTTAATTGTTTTCTTTATTTTTAACCTGCAAACCTTTTAAATAAAACATGGCATCTGCCAGACTTAAAAAGAAAGTGCCTGCTTGCGGACTATCATTCAGAAAAGGTGATCCCCACGAGCTAATCTCCCACAATATATATATATATATTTTTTTTTTTTCTTTAAGACTCTGTCGAATCTTCTTTTTTTTTTTTTTTGGAACATTCGACAGACACCATAAGCCTTCAATGACAGATTCGACCTTAATTTGGATTTTCGGATTAATGCATTTTTTTTACGAAAAACAAAATAAATAAAAACGAATTTCAGGAGTAACTAAATTATTTTTCAGACGAAAACGAAATTCCGAAACGAAACATTTCAGTGTGCACATGTCTACTGTTTACTGGGAGTGACGCCTGAGGTCCCGTACTGATATTTACTTGCATAAAGAGGTGCATTGGAATCTTTAAAGTGTATACTATCATTTTAAACGCTAAGCTCTGGTCGCATGCTGTAATGCGTCCATCCTTAGTAGCTCCACGCCTTTCTTTATTTGAGAGAGAGAGATGTAGAGAACCCCCAAACTCCTGTTTGTGTGGAGTGACGCCTGGGGCCCAATACTGAATTCTCACATAAAGAAGAGCATTGAAATCCTTGCTAACCGCAGTTGTGGTTCACTCCGTTCACCAGAGCTGTTACAGCCTCCTCGCTCACACGACTCATGTGGAGGGGGTCAAGTATGTATTTGTGTGTGAAAATGGCACCATAGTGTGTGGCAGTTAGTCCTGAAGAGGAGATGATTACATTGGGCATCCTGTGTATAGAAAAATGTAAAGCTGAATACAGACTTCCCAAATTTACATGCAATATTGGCGATGTAGAGGCCCAAGAGGGTTTAGGTATATAACTAAGTGTGTCCAGAGTTTTAGCAGTGGTCCAGAGGAGGTGCAGACAGCAGCAATATGGTTAAATGACATAGGATTGCAGGGAGCTGCGGTGGCTCAACGCGATTGGCACTGCGCTGACAAGCCATTCACCTCTGCAGCTAGGGGTTCGGATCCCGGTCTCGGCTTCATGTGAATTGAGTTTGGTGGTCTCAGCCCAGCTCCCGGTGGGTGTGCTATGCAAGGTAAGCCTGTGCTTAGTACGCCCACCTCCCTCCCACAAAAACCACCACACCTACACACGCACTCTAAATTGGGTTAATACACGCACTTTGACCACGTGGTCTCTAAAAGAGAGGTGAAGGACTAATGGGGCTGGTTGAGCGGGCTAATCCTCTCACTCCCTTATAGGGAGTCCCTCTGCCCCGTTGGGCTTCAAAGCGGAGCAGGTAGGGCGGGCTGTGTGGGAGGACCCCCTCACACACCCGCCATTGCCACCCGGGGCATGGAGAAAGGTGGCAGATTGCCTCTGGGGGAGGCCTGCCTACTCCCAACTCCTGCAGTCCGGCTCCTCTCTCGAGTACACGCACAAAAATACACTTTAAAAAAAAAAAAAAAAAAAAAAAAAAAAAAATGACATAGGATTCATGAATCTACGTGGTCAGCTGTAAAGCACTCAGTGTCCTGAGCTACCTCCCTTGCACTGTAACGTTGATTTACAACCAATAACTCAACGAAGCGTTACCAATTCTGATCCCATATGGTCCTTTTGTAATCTAAGCTAAAGATGCATGTGGAACAGTTTCATATCAAGTAAGGTATGAAAGTAATTATTAGATCCTGTGGTATGTCAGTGTACTTAAGAGGTGTTCTTAGCAGGGTTTGCCAATTTGTTGGTGTCAAAATGTGGCTGACAAGATCATGACATTGGAGGTGGTCAGTGAAATGGCCTGAGCGGTTTCACTGGTCTCTGCCGGCTGCTTCAGAGGCTCGTCTGAACTGCTCCTGATTGAGCCTCTGAAACAGCCAGCAGAGACCAGTGAGAACTGGTTACAGGGGCGTGTCCAAAGAGTGGTAATACATAATGTGTACTCAGACCTGTAGTGGTAAGTGGGGGTACCCTCGGCCTCAGACCAATTCTGTTTAATATATTCATAAATGATATAGAGGTTGGTATAAATAGCTCAAATTCAGTGTTTGCTGACGACACAAAAATAAGCAGTGCAATAATGTCACAACAGGATATACAAACTTTACAAAAAAACCTCAAAAAAATATTGGGATGGGTGGCTACATGTCAAATGAGGTTTAATAATGAAAATGTAAAGTAATGCACTTGGGGGCTAAAAATATAAATACAAGTTAGTTACTTGGGGGAGAACCTCTGGGGGAATCCAGGATGGAGAAAGACCTGGGGGTCCTAGTTGAAGACAGACTAAGCAATAGCATGCAATGTCAAGCTGCAGCAAGCTAAGCAAGCAGATGTAGCGCTACCCCCTCAAGAGCCGCTGGTTAGATTTGGGATTGGCGTAATTGTTACCTCTATGATGTGTCTAGGGAGGAGGATGATGAGAGTAGTGATGGAATGTCCAGACAACAGGGTGACGTTTTCAATGCTTTTATTTGTGGCCCAACATGACCAACAATCAACTTGAGGTGGAGAGGATAGGTTGGTGAAAGGAGAGAAACTTTGCAGATTCAGGCCTATGGATAGATTGAAGCAGTCCTGCTTCTAGTAGCGGCTTTTACTTCGTCACCACCCCAGCCGGAGTGGGTATAGTGCCCCGCGGCAGGTCCCTCTCACAGGCCTGGCAGCCGGAGCGTCACTAGAACTTCTGGGAAGGAACAAGTCTCTGCCACAGACTTGGCTCTGATAGGATTAGGATTTAGTGATGAGACCTCTGCCACAGGCCTAGTACTTGAAAGCATGGATAGTAGAGCGAATCCTCCCCGTCTATAATTTTGCCTGATTCTCTCTCAGGTAGACTTCTTAGCTTTGGGGTCACCGACTAACAGTTTTCAGCATACAACCTGTCAGTGTCCGGTCACCCAGATCCCCGATGGTTCGTCTAAGCCCTATTGGATCACCTGCCTCCGGTCTCACCTCAGACCGACTCCCCACCGAACAGCACAACTCGCTTGGGATCTTCTTAATAAAGTTGGGGAACCCAGTAAGTCACTGGGTTCCCTTGGCAGCACAGGTTTCTCCGGGTCATGAGGGCCCAGAGTCGGGAACTCCACGTGGCACGTGCGCACCGGCCTGGTAGGCCATATCGCCAGGGCCCGTGATGTGCGCACACCCTAAAGGTGGGTGTCACACCCGGAACCAGGAACCCGCAAAGAACCCCAAAACATGGCCTCTGTCACATAAATACCCTCCCCATCATGCCCTGCGAGGGAAAAACTCCTCCAATTGGCTGCTGGGGAAAAGCGGCTCCTCCTGGACCCCTCTGGCACCACCTGCCATCCAGCGATGGAACTACATCTCCGGAGCACAGAATGACCCACAGGACGGTCCAGAACCGACAGAAATCCAATTTAGTAAAACAGCACGGATAAGAGCAAGATAACTCTCTCATCCCCCACTAAATTTGACATAGCACCAGTACTGAAAAGTACACAGGCGCTACACAGACTATTGGCATGCATTAAAAAGGAATTTACTTCAGACATAAAACGATAATCCTGACACTTTATAAAACTCTGCTTTGGCCACATCTAGTTTTGGTCACCATTCTTCAGGAAGGATGTGCTGGAACTGGAGAGAGTGCAGAGCAGGGCTACAAAATTATTCAGGCGACTGGAGGACCTCAATTATGAGGAACGACTACAAGCACTAAACGCATTCTTCCTAGAGAAGAGAGGCTTGAGAGGAGATATGATGGTGATATACAAATATCTCAATGGTGATCCCAGAGTAGGAAATAAACTATTCAATCTCAGGGAGTGTAAGAAGACACAGGGCCACTCAAAGAGATTGAAGGAAAATCCCTGTGTAGGGAGTTTTTAACTGTGCGGGCGATAAGAATGTGGAACACTTTTCCACAATTGGTTATATCAGCCAGAAGTATTGATAGTTTAAAAAGACTCCTTGAACGTGCTTCTTGGTGAACACAATATACAGGGATATGGGAAACGATTATCGACATGAACACACATACACCAAGTACACAGGTTTGATTGGATGGACTAGTGTCTATATTCAACCTTACCAACTATGAAACTATAGTTTCTTGCGCCTAATGCCGTGTACACACGATCAGAAATTCTGACAAGAAAAGTCAGATGTGAGCTTTTGGTCGTAAATTCCGACCGTGTGCTCATCAGACTTTTGCTGCCGGAATTTACGCCAACAAAAGATTGAGAGCAGGTTCTCTATTTTTCCGGCAAAAAAAAATCCTTTTGGAATATTTGCTCGCCTGTATGCAATTTCGATGCACAGAAAAAAAACCTGCAGGCTCAGAATCGAGCAGAAGACCCAAAATGAACCTAATGAACTTCATTGATCTTGGCTTGTCGTACGTCTTGTACGTCACCGTGTTTTTGACGGTCGGAATTTCCAAAAAGATTTGTGTGACCGAGTGTATGCAACACAAGTTTGAGCCAACATTCCATCAGAAAAAATCCATGTTTTCTTGTCAGAATTTTCGATCGTGTGTACACGGCATTACTGTATACAGCACTGTACACTTCTCTCTCATGCTATCTTCTGGGGAACACTCCTCTAAAGATTTATGGTTATCTACTGCCCAGACACCTGAAATACCAGGGGAACATATGGACTTGAACAGAAGTGTGCCTCATAAACCTGTTAAATAGGCCACCGTGCTTTTACAACAAGGAGGCATCGGCATCTTCCACTTTCTACTTCTCGTGCCAAGCATCTTGACTTTTCACTTAGAGCCTCTCACCATCAATAACAAATGGAATGGTAAACCTCCAGCAGCTGATTCTCCATGAGCAAAGGGGAGCTGATATCCATTACGAACATAGAAATTAAATCATTTTGGGAACCTACGTAACATCATGTGGCAGTTCTCCTTTAAAACTTGACAAACTATTTTTCAGTGGCATACGATTAGTGCAGCGATGACAAGCACCATGACATGCGGAAAGCAGGGAGATGACAGATGGAAGCAGCATTTGCAATGACTTATAGGAAGCCAGACAACTGACCTCCTCCCTCATTTCATTGCCTAGTCCTGACACACCAGATCCATCCTGTGCAGACTCTGTTATTCCTTAGATCATGGATTACAAATCTCTCTGAATTAGCCTTTCTAGTTTTCCCTTTGCTTTGATTTGGTACTTTAATTAAGTTCCATTTCAGCGGCCCTCGTCTGCTTCCCGGGAAGAGATCAGATAACGAATATCCCACTTCTTAAAAAAAAAGAAAAAAATACTCCCAACAGAGTTGAGTTGTCATCTGCCAGGCCGAGGCCGTATATGATTTGTTGATGAGGAATTATCACAGAAATGCGTTAATTGCTAGTGTTGTGTAAAAGAATTTTAATGGCAATGCCAATCTGGCAGCAGACTTGGGTATCAGCATATCAGGATAAGGAGCAGCTTGTACCTGGCAGGTGTGCACAGACCCTTCTGATAACAGGGAGGAGGTCTTGTGTGCCTTCCAAAAAAGCCTAAACCCAGACATATGTTGCCGTTCTCATTATGCAGCATAGTTTGTTATAGAACTACATTAACTTCTTTTAAAAACCGAGTATCTACAACACTGTGACAATGCACAGTAACCATCAGCAACCAGTTAGTCCTCCTATGCTGTGGCTAAATCAGTATGTGTAAACCCAATTACTATGCTCTCATGTAAGCTTTACCATGTTAATGCCATTTTAAAATTAATTTTCATTTTTTACATAAAACATTTTTATTAAAATAATACTTGGTGATCCTGCTACAAAAGTCCTCACTCAAGCACTTCCTTTTAAAGGGTGACAATTTTCTATCCGTCTCTCCGATTGTGCATAGTGCCATTGTCAGCCAGCCTTATGATAACACTGATGTAAGAATATTCCTCTTTTATCACCATATGTGGCAATTTTAGTGATTTTTATAGCATTAATATATGGAATAACATTTTAAGACCATGGACTGATTTTAGCAGCTATGCTTCCTCTTTTCATATTCTAATTGAACCTGTTGGATTGGTTCAAGGAGCTCATGCAACAGGAAGTAATGTTGGCAGGAAGTAGGGAGAGGGCACACAAGACTTGACCTCAGCCATGTGCTGAGGAGGAGCACTATTTTTTGCAGGGTTCCAAGAAGCAAGTAGAGAGATTCTGTAACGTTACCTGGGGATGACACAAAATCTACAACCCAAGTTAATTCAAACTTGCAATATCGGGATACTGCACACCTGTAAATAGAGCTTTATTATATCACCAAAAATGTATTAAAAGCACCACATATGCAAGCAGGGGGAGGATAGCTGGTTAGCAACTTGTACCACCCATGTTAAGTAACTTTTAATGTATTCCTTGTGCATGCATTACCCATGCTCTATTGCTGGGAAGGATAGATAGCTTGTGCATGTGTATAGTGTATGCATATTTTGTGATACTTTGTCATTAATTGTTTTTCCTACAGTTGTTTGTGCAGCATTTTTTGTTTAGTAAAGCATTAACTTATATTAGGTTTGTATGCTTCCTTGCTTTTACCACAGTGACCTTAACCACTTGTCAACCGCCCACCGTCAAAAGACGGCGGGAGGAAGACTGTTATTCTGGGTGGACATCATATGATGTAGCGCCTTTTAAACCCACTAGGGGGCGTGTGCACCTGCGATTGCCCAGTAACTGAGTAGGAAAGTGGATCTGTGTGTGTGTAAACACACAGATCCACGTCCTGTCAGGGAAAGGGGATCGATGGTGTGTCCCTTGTACATAGGGACAACCATCGGTCACCTCCGCCAGTCACTCCCCACCCCCACAGTAAGAATCACTCCCTAGGGAATACATTTACACCTTGATCGCCCCCTAGTGTTAACCCCTTCCCATCACATTTATACAGTAATCGATGCATTTTTATCACTGTATAAATGTGAATGGTCCCAAAAATGTGTCAAGTGTCCGATGTGTCCGCCGCAATATCAGAGTCATGATTAAAATTGATGATCGCCGCCATTACTAGTAAAAAAAAAATAATAAGAAGAAAAACGTCTTACCTATAACCTATAATACCTACAACTTTTATGCAAACCAATCAATATACGCTTATTGTGATTTTTTTTTTTTTTTCTTACCAAAAATATGTAGAAGAATATGTATCGGCCTAAACTGAGGAAAAAATTTGTTTTAAAAAAAATGGATGTTTATTATAGCAAAAAGTTAAAAATATTTCTTTTTTTTAAACTTGTCCCTCTTCTTTTGTTTATAGCGCAAGAAATAAAAACCGCAGAGGAAAAATTTAATTTGAGTACAGTGTTGCATGACCGCGCAATTGTCATTCAAAGTGTGACAGCGCTGAAAGCTGAAAATTGGTCTGGGCAGGAAGGGGGTGAACGTGCCCAGTAAGTTAAACACAAAGTTAAACACCATGGGCCGGATTCAGATACCTGAGCATATCTATCGGGCCGGCGTAACGTATCTTAGATAAGTTACGCCGCTGTAACTTTGGGTGCAAGTTCCTTATTCAGAAAGAACTTGCGCCCTAAGTTACGGCGGCGTAACGTATGTGGGCCGGCGTAAGCGTGTTTTATTTAAATTTGCTTTGACCCCGCATATTTTACGTTTTTTTTGAACGGCGCATGCTCCGTTCTTGAAAAAATCCCAGTGCGCATGCTCGAAAATCCGCCGCAAAACGTCATTGCTTTCGACGTGAACATAAATTACGTCCAGCCCTATTCGCGAACGACTTATGCAAACGACGTAAAATTTCAAAACTCGGTGCGGGAACGACGGCCATACTTAACATTAGCTACGCCTCATATAGCAGGGGTAACTATACGCCGAAAAAAGCCCAACGTAAACAACATAAAAAATTGCGCCGGCCGAACGTACATTTCTGAATCGCCGTATCTACCTAATTAGCATATTCCTCGCGTAAACATAAGGAAGCGCCACCTAGCGGCCAGCCTGAAAATGCAGCCTAAGGTACGACGGTGTAAGACACTTACACCAGTCGGATCTTAGGGATATCTATGCGTAACTGATTCTCTGAATCAGGCGCATAGATACGACCGACCGCACTCAGAGATACGACGGCGTATCAGGAGATACGCCGTCGTATCTCGTCTCTGAATCTGGCCCCATGTCTTGAGAAGTGCAATGCAGCCATTGGTGTAGGATGTAGTAAGATGATGCGGGATGAGATCGACAGCAAAAAGAAAAGGGAAAAAAGCTGTTGTGCGGCTAATTAATAAATTTAGTGTGTTTTGCAGCTAGGCTATAGCCAGCCTGAGCTCCGTTGATTCTACTCTTCTCAGTGTGTTGATTGCTTCCACTTGTAACTGTGACTGTAACTGTGAAGGAGGCTGCAGTAATACATTTGGAAAGGACAATCACTAAGTTATGAATAAGTACTTGACCCAACCTAAGTTATGAATATGTTCAGAGGTAAGGTTTTGGAGAATATAAAACATTGTGAGACCCTTTCCAGAGGGTTCTTCACTACCTGGACTTTTACCTAGGGAGGATGCGTATCTAGAAGGATATGTTCAGAGGTAAGGTTTTGGAGAATATAAAACATTGTGAGACCCTTTCCAGAGGGTTCTTCACTTCCTGGACTTTTACCTAGGGAGGATGCGTATCTAGAAGTATATCTACTCGGGTCTTGTCTCCATCTGGGACATGTGCATGAGGTCTGAGCACATAAACTGCGTGATGGAGTGGGTACCTAGAGGTAGTTGGGCTTTCAGGGAATCTTCTTGCTGAAGAGTGTCACATAGGAGTTGAGTAGAAGCTATTGATGGACATTGTAAGAAGACTTCATCACCCATTAATGAAGGTATCTTTGCTCTTAAAGAGTCAAAAGCCAGATTTATAAGCGAGAGATCCACTGCAACTTTAGAGAGACTGTGACTGCTCATATATGGTCCTAGATTTGCCTGGCTGCTCTAATAGGGTCAGCAGTTACCAAGAGACTGCTGCTAAACAGTTTATTACTATTAAGTGGTATTAACGGTGCGGCTTTAAATAAATAAAAAATAAATAACCAACATGTTATACTTACCTGCTCTGTGCAAAGGTTTTGCACAGAGCAGCCCGATTCTGCACTTTTTAGGTTCCTCTTTGGTACTCTTGACTCTTGCCCCTTAACCAGTGCCACCAATAGCAAGCCACTTGCTAATGGGGCAGTGGTGCATGCTTGCTCCTGAGCCATGCTCTATGCATTCATAAGACACATAGATTTACGGCTCGGCCCGCCCCCTCACTCTCTGCAGGTGTGATTAACAGCAGTGGGAGCCAATAAGGGGAGGAAGCCAAGGCTCTTGTGCACATCGTCGGATCAAGAGGGGGCTCAGGTGAATATTACAGAGAGCTGTGGTGAAGCACACAGAAGTTTTTATTACCTTTTAAAGTTGGTATAGAGTGGTCTTTTATACCTAGAGTTCAGCTTTAGGTTACAGTTTACACATACATTATATGTATACATTATACAAAATTATTTGTTATTGACAGTTTAGGGTTTTAGATTTTGTCTTTAGAGCACTCTTGTTTGGTAGTGTGCAGGGATTTAGTCCTGGAGACCAAAAAGGTTGTGTAGTATACTGCGATATCAGATACAGAGTTCAGCAGAATAAAATATATATTTTTTTAAATGTGTATATCAAGCCAAGAATTTTTTTTCTAGTTTTTCTTTTGTGTTTTTTTGTGGTATAGAGTGGGGAAGGAATGGAGCTCTTGTTGGATTTTGAAGTATCCAGGGCTCCATTAGAGAAATTTCCTCTCACAGACAAAAGGTAGGAGAGAATCTGCAACTTTTGGGTCACTTTTATTCCTATTACAAGGAATGTAAACAATCCCTTGTAATTGAAAAAAAAAGCATAACAGTACCTCTTAAATGTGAGATCTGGGGTCAAAAAGATCTCAGATCTAACACACTAAAGTGCACAAAAGAACAGCCTTTTAAGACTATTGGGTGGAAGTGACGTTTGACGTCGCTTCCGCCATCCAATGGTGTGGAGCCAAGTGGGGGCCATCATTTGCTCGTTTAGCATCCAGCCTGTGAGGGCAGAGGACACAGTTATCTCTGCCGCTACCAAGGTCTCCAGTAAGCAGCGGAGATGACCGAAGTGCGGCGGGAGGGGGGCCTCTCCCACCCCCCGATAAAAGTGCTCTTGCTGTGAATCTTCAGCGGAGACCACTTTTATCTGAAAGTGGACTGTTGAAGAGGATAGCTAGCTGCTATGATAACAACGGTATTCTACTTCAAACAGCCAATGTACAACTGTGGCGGGCAGTCCTTAAGTGGTTGACTATTAGGCAATAGTAAAATAATGTAAATGGGACAGTTTTAATCCACAAAACAAAAGGTAATAAATGCATACATTTTAGATACACTTTCAGGTCTCTTGAAATTCAAAAAAGAAATTCTTAGCCTGTGTTCCTCAGAGGCGGAACCAAAACTGACTAGAACAGTACAGCTGGGGAGTGGCATGAGACATGACTAAATTAATATGTAACCAAACACAGACTGTACAGAGGAATACTGAGGCAACACAAAGAGGTCAGTGTAAACTTAACTTAATGGTAGAACTGAGGTTTTCAATTACATTTAAATTTTTTTGCTGCGGAAGACAGGAAAGTCCTGGAGGGTAAAGGTGCACTCAACCTTCAAGTTCACTACAGGAACAATTTTAGAGCTAACACTGTAGTTAAGGAGAAGATGTGAAGGTAGACTTTCATTCTCTATTGAACCGTGTTCCTTTTTAAACTCAATGCCACAGGGGAAAAGAAAGAGAAAAATATTTAAAATAGGCCACCTCTATCTTTGCGATTGGCAAGGAAAATGTGCCCGACATCAGACAGTGCTATAACCCTATTCGGAAATAACTGCAAAGAAAGATAGTGTCAATTTCTTTAGTCTAAAGCACCTTCATAGTACTGGAGGCACTGCAGACCCCAGGACTGGCTGGCTGCTCAGACAAAGGATTTAAAGATAGACAGAACTATTTGTTCTTTCCTTTTTTTTTTTTTTTTTTATCTAAAACGATCTGGTTTCTTTCTCGTTTTTCTCTGACACACATGCTCAGGATTAAAAGCAAGTATCTGAGTGGTTGCTATGGATTATACCTTTACTCTCCCCTGCATCCAGATTTTATAAATAAGCCCTCTTAGGATGCAAACACATGCACAGTGACATTTAAATCAAGATAAGTGTGAACCTGTAGGAAACTGTCAAATGATAGTATAGCCCACATCGTGAGCAGAAGGTGAAAGAAACGTCACAATTCGGAATCTGTTGTGACTAACTAGGGGCTTTGATGACTGCCAGCGTGATATTAGATGCTGGAACCCATTCCCTGGCTTTGCATGGCCATTAAATGTAGTTTATAATCAGTACAGGTGTCTGTCCTTTACTTAGTGTGTGATACTGATGGACAAGGGAGAAGCTTGTTGTCTGCCAAGATAGAATCAATGACTGGCAAGGGCCCTTTATTTCATCCATATGTGTCATAGAAGGAAACAGATCTTTTCAAACAAGATAACGCATCTGGACACGTTGCAGGATAAATGTGTTGTAAGCTGAGGCCAAATGCTGCATGTGGGAGTAGCCTGACAAAATTTGGAAGGATGCTTATGATCGGCATAAAGGTATGCAGGTACCTCCATGCAGCTAACTGAATAAAAAAAATGAGATGACATATACATCAGCACATTGTATCTAACCAAAGTCTGTAAAATTTAAGCAACAATGTTAAAAAGGAACTCCAAACCTAAGCTTAAAGGATAGCTTCACTGTTACTTATGTAGCAGGTACTTCTCCAGACTGATCTAATCTATTAGGGGACAGCTGTCTGCTGCAGAAGTGTGGGCTTTTTCACCCCCTCCTTTCTCTCTTCACACAGACACTCAGAACTGCTTGTTTGGCTCAGGCTCTTCCAATAGGGAGTTTACAATCATCAGGCAGCAGCAAAGGACTGTGGGGGAGGAGATAAAAAGCCAGAGGAACAAGGCCAGAGCTTTTTTGTGCCTGCACCCCATCAGGAGAGCATCTCCTGCACTCTGTGTGTGTGGAATCACAGCCTACCAATGGGCACACAGCCTGCAGCTCCAGCCCAGAGGAACAGATTGTTCATGCAGCTCCAGCCCAGGGGAACAGATTGTTCATGCAGCTCCAGCCCAGAGGAACAGAGACTGTCCATGCTAAAAAAAGGACACCCTGCTCAAGGCCTGAATGCCACTGGGACACACCTGCATCTAAGATCGATCGATTGCTCTGGGGAGGACTGCTGACTGTGTACAAGATTTGGTGAGGGGGCTTTGCCCAGGAACCTTTAATGCTTTTCACAGAATACCACATCAACATATTGTCCACAGAGCTCCTACATTGCCGATGAAGATAATAAAACCCAAAGCTTTGCTTCCAGGACTGATAAATAAGGGGGAGGGCAATGGCGCTTTCTAATAATCAAGATAATAACATAACAATAACGAAATAACTTTCAGAATACTGCTGAGGTCAAAATCCTAATGTTCAGTCAATTTGAGCCGGAAAATTTGTGTCACTCCTGATCAAAATCACCCACCATCAATCAACAAAATGAAAAAAGGGGGGTAGACTTGAGTGATGTTGTTGTAAACATAAACCACTTGGGTGGTAAAGAATATCACCAAGTATGTGATGATAAAAATCAATAACGTGAGGATGAGTTCAAATAGCTCAATATTGTATAAATAATATAATCATAACCATATAACATATTAATAAATGTGCAAAAAAATATGGGATAAATTGTAGGCAAAAAATAAAAATATAAATTGTGAGTCTCCACACTTTACAGTGCAAACAATTGAAAACCACGTATACATAAAGTGCAAAAATCAGTGCTTATAAGTTGATAGCAATACATCGCCTGATCCTGGTCTCCAAAATAAATAAATAAATTAGTGCAAAGTGCAATAATAAAATTAGAAAATGAATAAATATAATGGTCGTTCCGTGCGACAAATATAAAAGAAAAAACTCAGCAATGTGTAAAAACCGTGAAAAATAATTATGTGCAATGGAAGTCTCTGTGTGCAAATCCACAAAAAATAGTCCAAATAAAGTGGAGATAATCAAAAAATCAGTGCAGGTTGAGTAAAGGTGCTCCAATCCACAATCTGGATTGGAGCACAAACTGATAAGAGGAATGGAGGAGCTCCGCTATGAGGAAAGATTAGAGGAACTGAATTTATTCACTATTGAGAAGATGAGATTAAGGGGGGATATGATCAACAAGTACAAATATTTAAGGGGTCCATATAGTGAACTTGGTATTGAGTTATTCACTTTACAGTCAACACAGAGGACACGGAAAGGTTTCTTCACAGTGAGAGTTGTACAGCGGGACTTGGGGATGTGGAGAAGGCTCTGATTAGTTGATCATAGGGCCCAATTTGGGATGTAGTGTTTTATTTTCTCGCATAAGTATTGCGGCGTGATTCCTTGCGTGCATTTGTGGGTGAGGCAGAGGGTCTTGAATGTCACCTGATCCTTAACAGCTAGCCAGTGGAGGGACCTCAAGACCGGGGAGATTGGTTCCCATCATTTTTTACCTGTTACCAGTCTGGCTGCAGTGTTCTGGACAACTTGTAGATGAGACATCTGGTATTTGGGTAGTCCTAGGTAGAGGGAATTTGTGTAGTCGAGTCTGGAGTTGATGAGTGTTCCCACTACTACTGCTGTGTCTTCTTCCGGGATGAAGGGGATAAGTCTACACAGCAAGCAGAGAAGATAGTGAGATCCGCTGACCACTGATCCTATTTGTGCGTCCATAGACATGTCTGAGTCAAAGATAACTCCTAGGCTTTTTACTTCTGTCCTTGGGGTGATGGTTTGTCCCAAGATGATGGGAGGAGTCAATGTCGTTCTAGATTTTGTCTTCTGGTTTGCGTGGAGAAAAAAGTTCTGTTTTTTGATCCATTGAGTTTGAGGGCGCTCTCCGTCATCCAATTATCAATCAATGTCAGGCATTTTTCTAATCCATGATATTGGTCTTTTTTGTTGGTGATATGCAGATAAAGTTGAGTGTCGTCCGTGTAGGAGTGGTAGAACAGGTTTTGTTTGCTAATGATTGTGAGGAGTGGACGGAGGTAGATGTTTAAGAGTACGGGCGACAGGGGTGATCCTTGAGGGACTCCGCATGTGACAGTGCGGGTTTCTGACGTGAAGGCTCCTAGTTTCACTGTCTGTTATCGATTTTCTAGGAATGATGCGAACCATGGTAGATTTGAGTCTGCGACACCACCTACTTTTGTGAGCTGCGAGAGTAGAGTATTGTGGTTTACTGTGTCGAACGCAGCACTTGGGTCCTGCCCATGTTCTCTGCGGTTTGCACCTAAAGCTACGTGGTGTGTACTGCCTGTGTCCTCTGCAGTTTGCACCTAAAGCTACGTGGTGTGTACTGCCTGTGTCCTCTGAAGTTTGCACCCAAAGCTATGTGGTGTTTGTACTGCTTGTGTCCTCTGCAGTTTGCACCTAAAGCTACGTGGTGTGTGTACTGCCCGTGTCCTGTGCAGTTTTCACCTAAAGCTACGTGGTGTGTACTGCCTGTGTCTCTGCAGTTTGCACCTAAAGCTACGTGGTGTGTACTGCCTGTGTCTCTGCAGTTTGCACCTAAAGCTACATGGTGTGTGTACTGCCTGTGTCCTTTGCAGTGTGCACCTAAAGCTACGTGGTCCTCTGCAGTGTGCAGGCCATTAGCATGTCTGGAAGGACAACAAGAAGAGGCAGAGAGTCACGAGCCGATAAGAGGGCAAGCAGGCTCTGCGTCTAGGGGCAACAGTGCTGGTCGTGGACACGGTGCATCCTCATCAGCACGTGGCCGTGGGACACGCTCGTCCTTTTTTTCGGCAGCTGGCCGCGTTGAGCCGCAACATGCCGAAGACTTGGAGAGGATGACCAAGCCGTCCTCATCCTCCTCATCCTCTCTCACCCAGGCTCAGGCTACTTTGTCTGGCAAAGCAGCTGCCAAGGCGGCCTCTTCCCTCTGCTCAATGACATCAGTCACTCCTTCCCTAGCCCCACCATGTCCTCCTGAGGAGTCCCCTGAAGTGTTTGACCACAGTGTTGGGTACATGCTGCATGAGGATTTGCAGCGTTTTGAAGGCTCAGATGATGGTACACAGCTAGAGGAAGGCAGTAACGTGAGCCCAGAGAGAGGGGGTGCCCAAGAAGGACAGCAATCTGGCAGTTATGTTCCCCCAGCTGCAGCATACTGCCAGGATTTCTACAGTGATGAGGAGGCAGGGGATGATGAGATCACTGACTCTACGTGGGTGCCTGATGGGAGAGAGGAGGAGGCACAGGCACATCTCAAACGAGAGAGGATGTCCTCCAGGGGCCAGCTTAAGGGCAGCACACAGACTGCATCACAACGCAGAGCTACGCATGTGCAAGGCGCTGCTGTCTCTCAGCGTTATTCCAAAAGTTCTTTGGTGTGGCCCTTTTTTGAGACGAGTGCATCAGATCGCACCGCTGCTATTTGCAACATATGTCTCAAGCGTATCTCGCGTGGCCAAAACATCACCCGCTTGACCAGACATATGTCGACCTGCCATGCAGTTCTTGGCAAGCATACCTCAAATACCCACACCAAAGAGCAAAGCGGACCTCCCTTTGCTCCTCATCAGCTGGGATCTCCAACCTCACTATACCCTCAGTCCTCTCTGAAGCCTGCACTGATAGGACTGAAGGTGTAGAATTAGGTGTGTCACAGCCAAGTACTTGCGGGAAATCTACTATCGGTACACCGATGGCAGATTGTACAAGGCAAATTTCCCTGCCCCAGCTGCTGCAGTGCCGAAAGAAGTTATCTCCCAGCCATTCACATGCCCAGCGGTTGAATGCTAGCTTGGCTAAATTGCTAGCACTTCAACTGCTTCCTTTTCAGTTGGTAGATTCTGCCCCCTTCCGTGAGTTTGTGGAATGTGCGGTACCTCAGTGGCAAGTTCCCAAACGCCACTTTTTCTTACGGAAGGTGATTCCGACTCTCTACCGGCATGTGGAAGGCAATGTCCATGCCTCGCTGGACAGGGCGGTCAGTGGTAAGGTGCATATTACCACGGACTCATGGTCCAGCAGGCATGGACAGGGACGTTTCCTATCATTCATGGCGCATTGGGTGACTCTGCTGGCAGCTGGGAAGGATGCAGGACAAGGTACAGTAGTGTTGGAGGTTGTTCCGCCACCACGCCTCCAAAATGCTACTACTGGTTGTGACACACTTCTCCCCTCCTCTTCTTATTGCTCTGTGGCCTCTTCCTGTGCTGATGCGTCCTCAAAACCAGTGTTGCTCTGTAGGCGTTCAAGGGGCTACGCAGGAATGCAGACAGAGATGCCATGATGTGCTTGAGCTGGTGTGCTTGGGGGACAGGAGCCACACTGGGCCAGAGGTTCTGTCATCTCTGCAGGGGCAGGCTCACAGGTGTTTGACGCCACGTCAGCTTAAGCCAGGTATGGTGGTTTGCCACAATGGCACCAACCTCCTCTCCGCCCTGCGACAGGGACAACTGACCTGTTTTGCTCATGTCCTTAACTTGGTGGTGCAGCGGTTCTTGGGCAGGTACCCAGGCTTACAGGATGTCCTGAAGCAGGTCAGGAAAGTCTGTGTGCATTTCTGATGGTCATATAATGCCAGTGCTTGGCTGGCAGACCTCCAAAAAGAATACAACCTGCCCAAGAACCGCCTAATCTGTGACATGCCCACCAGGTGGAACTCTATGTTGGCCATGCTGCAGCGGATGCACAGGCAGCAGAGGGCCATCCATGAGTATCTGTGCCAATATGGCAGCAGAACAGGGTCAGGGGAGCTTGGTTTTTTCCCCACGCTAGTGGGCCATGATCAGGGATGCATGTTCTGTCCTGTCACCATTTGAGGTGGCCACAAGGATGGTAAGCAGTGACAGTGAGACTGTTCCTCTTATTCACCTGTTGGAGAACACGCTGCATGGAATAATGGACAGGGCCCTTCCTTACCTCTCAAGGCCCCTTTTATCCAGACAGTGTTCCTGCTTACCCGCCTATCACACAGGAAGAGTACGAGGAGGAGAATTGTGTCAGCATGGAGGTGGAGCCTAGCACTCAGCATCAGCATCGTCTTCAAGGAATCAATTACAGTCCCAAGGAACCCATGGACTTGTACGTGGCTGGGACGAGGTGGCTGCGGATCATGTCGTCCTCAGTGACCCAGAGGACTCCGCACCGAATGCCTCAGCAAACCTACGTTGTATGGCCTCCCTGATCCTGCAAAGCCTGCAGAAGGATCCTCGTATTCGTGCTATCAAAGAGAGGGATCATTACTGGCTGGCAACCCTCCTTGATCCACGTTACAAGAGTAAGGTTGCGGACCTTATCTTGTCGGCACAGAGGGGGCAGAAGAAGAAACATCTTCGGGAGGCTTTGCAGAAAGGTATGTGCAACATGTTCCCAGATACTGGGAGGTTACAAAATCCTGGTCCTGGAAAACGTGCTGCGAAGGATTCGGTCAGTCATAGAAGGAGTGGTGGAGAAGGTGGCCATCTGAGCGATGCGTTCAGACAATTTTTTAGTCCACAGCCCCAAGGTATGACCGGTTCCAGCAACCATAGCCAGCGTCTGTTTTACATGGTGCGGGAATACCTAGGGGCAAGATCAGACTTGGACACCTTTCCCACCGAAAATCCTCTGGCTTACTGGGTCTTGAGGATGGATCACTGGCCAGAGCTTGTACAGTACACAAATGAGCTACTGGCTTGTCCTGCATCCAGCGTTCTTTCTGAACGCACATTCAGTGCTGCTGGAGGCTTTGTAACTGATCACAGGGTGCACCTCTCCACCGACTCGGTCGATCGACTGACCTTCATAAAAATGAATCAGGCTTGGATCACCACCAGCTACCAAGCACCTGATGCTGATGTAACTGAATAATTTTTTTTTAAATGTCAGATCCCTTCAAGACTGCCTATGCTGAGTAGAATACAAAAATTAAGATTGTGCTAAAAAAAATCACAAATTAGTGAAAACCCACAAACAGGTATATAGGATTGTTCACTAAATGAACAAAAGAATTATTTTTAAATAATAAAAATAATCAAAAATATACGTATGTATTAACATATCAAGAAAGGCATGTATTTCACATATTAAATCAAGATATGATAGATCAGATTCAGTCTAAAACTAAAAAAGTGAAAACTCAGGGTAATTAACCCCACGCTTTAAAAAACTCCCAAAAACAATCGTCCATGGATGAAAAAAACTATTTCAGAGATGCAGGTTGAAAGGAATGCAGATGAGAAGATTCCACCACCGATCGGAGTAAAGTTTGAGCAGAATGCAGAGAATCCACCAGGAAAAAGGTAGGTAATAAACTCTTACCAGATGGTCAAACAAATACAGCATAACGATCCACTCCACCAGGGGAAAGGAAGAAGAGACTGCAGCACTCCACAATAGTCAGCTGGTCCTCATTATATTGTACAGATCCCGGTTTTCCTTCAGCTCACCTCAAGGCTCCAAACACCATATAGAACCCAGAAGGAATAAATACTAAAATAGTGAAGTACCGCTAAAGCAAACTCTGGTTTTATTTAAAAGAATGTGTGTATCCAATACAATGGTACGGGTACAAAAATTACAGGACAAAATGATATAACAAGATAAAAACAAACGTGCGCCCGTGCTTCCGGGGTCACGTTACGTTGTGATGACGTCAGTGCGTGGCTCCGCCCTGAGGGAGTTTTCACTTTTTTAGTTTGGACTGAATCTGATTTATCATATCTTGATTTAATATGTGAAATACATGCCTTTCTTGATATGTTAATACATGAGTATATTTTTGATTATTTTTATTTAAAAATAATTATTTTGTTCATTTAGTGAACAATCCTATATACCTGTTTGTGGGTTTTCACGAACTAATTTGTAAAAAATTTTAGCGCAATCTTATTTTTTGTATTCTTGTCTGTTTTCATATGTCTATCACATGTGGTGAAAGGTTGCAGCTTTAGTTATTAGTTTAACACTTTTGTTCATACACTTTAATTGATTCAATTTATTTATTCATATTCCATAGCGCAGTATTTTCCACTGTAGAATGCCTATGCTGAGTGACTATCCTTTTCCTTCTCAATGATCATGCTGATGGCTTGTAAGAAAATTTTTGGTTGTGGGCACCGCCACCAGTGCCTAAGGCCCAATTTTTCTGCCCCTGTTTAACAGGGGCGTGTAATTGCAATTTTTGATGCAATACTTTGCATCGGGCTCATTCCTACGCCCCAACTAGAGTATCTGTGAGGGGTTGCAGTGTTGTGGCACCACCACCACCACCAACAAAGGCCCAATTTTTGTTGCCCCTGTTCAACAGGGGCATGCAATTACAATTCTTGATCTAATATTTCATAGCAGGGCCCATTCTTGCACCCACCAAGAGTAACTGTGAGGACTTAGCCCCCTTTCACACTTGTACGACTTCAAAGTCGCGCGATTTTACCGCGATTTCGCGGCCGCGATTTTACCGTGGTTTTGCCGCGATTCGCGGCCGCGATTTCAATGAATGCCTGTGTAAGTGGCATCAAAATCGGACCAAAGTAGTGCAAGGATTACTTTGAAGTAGGCACAACTTAAAGTCGTGCCAGTATGAATGGTAGTCATTGAAAATAATGGAGAATGACTTGTCATACGATTTTGCAGTCCAAAATCGTGAGACAAGTCGTATAAGTGTGAAAGGGGGCTAAGTGTTGTGGCACCAGCACCAGCACCAAAGGCCCAATAGATTTTTTGGCTGGAGCTACACTTTAAAAAAGTACCTGTTCACAGCTACAAACAGATTCTACTTAACAACAAACCTACAGTCCCTCTCTTGTTTGCATTGCCTATATACTGCTGTTCAAAGTATATAGGGCCAAAGGGGCTTGTAATGACCTGGGGGGAGTTGGGGGAAACCCATGCTATTTTTCTCAATGATTTTCATCCATATTGCAGGGACCAGACATTACATTTAAGCTGCAAGCAGTTTTAAATTTATTTTTTCTTATAGTAATCTCATTTTGTGCAGGGACAGTTCTAAACACGTGCCACTTCACAGGCATACTATGGACACCTAGCAGGTACGATATTTTAAGGAATTTTTCTTTTTTCTTTTTCACTTTAAGCATCATTAAAATCACTGCTCCAGAAAAAACGACTGTATTTAAAACTTTTTTTTCCATTGATACATGTTTCCTGGGGCAAGACCCGGGTTCTCAAACCAGTTTTCTGCCAATAACTTGCATATTAGGCTTTAAAATTAGCACTTTTGAATTCAAACGTTCAAGGCCCATAGACGTCAATAGGGCTTTGAATGTTTTCGAAAATAATCAGATTGTTCATTGCAGAATTTTTGTGTTTCGTTAGCTGGAGGCTCTAGACAGGTGTGGTTCATAGACTGAGCGATTAGTTTGCAAAGTTTGCTCCTGTTTGACCTGAAACGGTTTCAGAAGGCAGGTTATGCAGCAAGAAATGGGTTTGCCCATTTTGTGAAATGCTGCCAAATGGGAGCTTGTGTACCCAATGATAATTTTGATGACCCATTGATCCGTATCCAGTGCCTAGTTGTATTACACATGGTTCTTTTCCTAGATGTTGCTGAGAACATGTTGGTGTGCTGTGTTTTAGTTTCCTTCCATTTGAGGAGGTTTCCTATCACATCAGAATAAGGGAAAATCTCCTGAATCGGAACAGAGATGAAAACCTGGTTGAGCCTCTTATTAGTCTCCAGTCTATCCAAAGCCAAGACAAAATATTGTGGATGGCTTTTTACTTTAACCAATGAGCTACTACTGTCCCAAAGATGCCTTGGTTTGCTTTTATATGGGGTTTTCAGTGTTGAGCAGCCAAAACTGCTATCAATAAACAGATGCTAAATCGCTTTTGACAAACACCAGGATTGCCATGGCAGGCTAACGGATTTGGAAAGTTTTACTATACCTGAAGCCGCAAATAAGAAATCTGGTTTTGTGTCTTTCACTTGGATTCACTTGGCTGCAGTGAGCGTCAGTAAACAGCTCCCAGACCTTTTCTCCTGTGCCAACAAATCTTGCTAATATACCGACTAAGACAGGCTAAGTCATACAATGCAGCTATTCAGAGACAGAGTGACAGAGACTGATGTACACACTGCAGCTGGGTCTCCCCTTCCCCAGCCAGGAGAGTACAACTCTACGAGAACTTCTCAATCATCACTTACATCCTCTTAAGGTTAAAGCCATTTATATTCCCAGAGAAAACCTTCGCCTGGATGGGGGGCATGCTTGAATAGAGTATCTTTAGCACGGTTCCTTTTTAGACTGGTGCTCAGGTACTGCATGTTAGTCTGTCATTAATGGTTAAAAAAATTATGTAATTGGCAACAATTAAAATTTTTCTTCAAGACATGCAAGGCTCATTTACAATGTTTCCTGCACTATAACATGCCAGTTGGCGCACATTTTTGGGTGCATCAAGGTGCCTTGCATTGCATGAGACTATACATTTTCTGTAATGGTGTCAATGCACGTTTGCTTATTTTATTTTTTAGACCCCTTTCACACTGGGGCGGTTTGCAGGCGCTATTGCGCTAAAAATAACGTCTTCAAACCGACCTGAAACAGCGACTGCTGTCTCTCCAGTGTAAAACCCCCGAGGGCTTTCACACTGGAGTGGTGCGCTAGCAGGACCTCTCCAAAAGTCCTGCTAGCCGCATATTTGGAGCAGTGTGTTTACCGCTCCTTCCCATTAAAAGCAATCTGAAACCGTGGCTGTACCGCCAGCAATGTGCCTCTGCAGAGGCGCATTGCCGGCGGTATTAACTCTTTTTCGGCCGCTAACGGGGTAAAACCGCACCGCTTGCGGCCAAATACACCGCAATTCCAATGGTAAAGCGGCGCTAAAAATAGCGGCGCTTTACCGCCACCGCACCTCCCGCCCCAGTGTGAAAGGGGCCTTACAAGTACTTGTATAGCACCATCAATTTACATAGAGCTTTATACTGTAAACCTATTGTACATTGACATCAGTCCCTGCCCTCAAGGAGTTTACAATCAGGCAGGGCTTGACGAAGCCCAGGAGCCAGGTAGAAATTGGCCTCAGGCAGATTAGCAGCCAGGTTTCCCCGGCATAGGCTTCCAGCCTAGCAGACCGGGGTGACACAACACACATCCACCCAGACAGCTGCCCAGGCGGCACAGAACCCCGACTTCACCTGACTTCACCCAAATAAATAGGCTCTCCCAGCAGGCCAAGGGACTAAAGGAACACCTGCCAATTGGCTGAAATGCCTATCCATTTATAATCTGACCTTGCAAAGCCCTTGTCAATCTAACCACAGTGCCAGCTAGTGACAGAGAGAAAAGGTGTAGCAATTCCAGAATTAGAGAGCAATCAGTGGATCTACTAACAATTAACCAGGACCATTACGACCTGGTAAACGAAATTTGTTGGAAAATGGAGAAAAGAAACTGCGCTAAAAGACACATAAATATTATTAACTGCAGAACCGTATAGCAGCTATTCATTTGGAGCTGTGATTTTCATGTAAACAAAAATTACAAGAGCAAGAATATAGAACAAAAATAAATCGTGCTAACCCCGTGATCATTCAAATTGGAATTAAACCAAAGTGACAAATAAGATCACCAAAAAATGAATTAATAGATGACCCATACATAAATCCATAAACTTAAAAAATGTATAAAAAATATAAAACAAAAAACACCAGTGCTTTGTGAGATATCGTATTCAACAAGCAATCGTGTAGAATCCACCACCAATCAGCAGAAATTACTGCTTACCAGCTTGCCACGATCCCCCATAACAGAGGATCAATGTATGCCTGTAATCGATCAGCTCTCTCCAAGAATCAGCAAACTCAAATACGATCTCTGAAAAGTGGCTCACAACCAATGGACCGTCCACAGGTGCACGCGATACATAGAAATGATAAACGCTCAATATAGTGCATTAAACATATACAAATGTATTAAAACAGTTAATATTGCACTTACAAATGTTGCAGTTTTGTTAGGCCGGTGCACACACAGACATCCGTCCTACTGGGGAACTGTTATGTACTGGAACGTACCTTGTAGCCAGAGCCTAGTGTGCAGGAGGAGGCCTCTCTTACAGCCCCGGCTCTGGAGCTGCTGGAGTTGGGACAGCAAGCTCGGGAGCACGGCGAGGTAGGAGTGCCTGGTGATGATAGCAGCTCGGCACCAGTGGTGGTCCTTCGGGACGGTGGTTGTAGGAGACAGCGTCTCTGGAGCTGGCACAGGCACCGGATAGCAGGAGCTGGTAAAGCAAAACCGGGTTAGCAGATAATCAGGTGGGTTAGGCAAGCGTAGTCAGATTCAGGCACAGGGTCTGGTAACGATGGGCAGGAGAGCAGAGCGGAGTCAGAGCAAGCCAGGGGTCGGAGTGGAGAGGGTCGGATGGTCAGACGGAGCCGGGTCGGTTTGAGGTAACAGGTTACAACAGGTCACAAGTTTCACAGATACAATGCTGCAGATCAGACAGCAAAGTGTCACTGCAGCTGCTTGCTTTTTAAAGGCTGAGTGGCCCCAGTCGCGCATTAACGCGTACGCGCGCGTTCCCGCCATCGTGCACGTGCGCGTGTATTAGGCGCATGCGCGCGCATACGAGCGCGCACATTTGGCGCACAGATGCGCGCATTTGGCTCATATCCGTGTGCATGTGGGACGCGCCTGCGCACATGAATAGGCGATTGGTGCTGGTTCTGACCATCAGTAAGTATGCGCATGCGTGCACGCCGGAGCCTATTGGCAGGTCCCTGACAGGAACCGTATGGAGCACAAGGTGACGTCAACGCGCCACTCCGCCCTACATCCGTTTCGTAATAACTTACTTCATTCAAAGGCACGGGTGGCACACTGCGTCACCTCTATTTATACATAAATAACTGACATGCGCAGTACCATGCAGTATCGACTTTGACATGGAGCTCAACCGCAATGTCTGTGATGACCCACCAATCTCTATCAGCATATAACTAAGTGGCTAATCCCTAGGGCTTGGGCATGTGAATTAGAGGTCAACCGATATATCTGCCGATATTCGGCCATTTTGGAGAAATCGGCATTGGCTGATTTTTATTCAAATTAGGCTGATATTTAACCTGCCTGCTATTTAACCTGCCCGTATTGGTGCAACGGATCACTATTGACCTGTGATCCGAACATGTCACCCCTTTTCGGATCGGCCACGGCCATAGCATTAGGAAAGGCCGCGGCTTTGGCCTAGCTCCGGAGCTGCTGCTATCTTGGTACACCTGGCGGCGGCCCTCCTCTCTGTTTACACCCACAGAGGAGGAGGAGGAGGAGGAGCCTGCGCTCTAGGGACACACACACCGCTGTCTGAGGTCTGTATGGGGGACTGGGAGTTATACTGATGAGGGGGGCTTGTGTCTGTACTGAGGGGGGCTTGTGTCTGTACTGAGGGGGGGGGGGTTTACTGAGGTGGGGGTGTCTTCACTGGGGGGGTGTACTACTGGGGGGTCTGTACTGAGGTGGGGGTGTCTGCACTGAGGGGGTGTCTGTTCTGAGGGAGTGCCATCTGCCAATGCCATCCAGTGCCACCTGCCAATCAGTAAAAACCAGTACCACTTGCCAGTGCCACCTGCCAATCAGTGCCATCTGCTAGTGCCATCTTCTAGTGCCAATTAGTGCCACCTGCCAATCGGTGCCACTTGCCAGTGTCAACTGTAAGTTCCACGAGCCAGTGCCACCTGCCAAAAAAAATAAATATCTGCCACAAAAATCGGCATCATATATCGGCCGCCCCGACTTCTAAATATCGGCATCGGACAGAGAAAAACCCATATCGGTCGACCTCTAATGTGAATATCTCCATCCACAGTTTACTTTTAAAAAACTGCAATGCAGATTATGTACTCTACTTAATATTTCAAAAGTGAATTTGTTAGCAACCCTGCTTAAACACCAGGGTGCTATATCTGTTTTTCATACCTACAGATGTACCTAAAGGTAAAACAATGTTGCCAGCCTGCTACAGCCAGAAAGATGTACTCCCACCATCCTTCCTTAGCCAGTAATCACTAAGGCTGGGTTCACACTTAATTCGGACGTGGCTCACAGCAGGGGTAGGATAACCACGTGTCCAGGTCTGCCCGGGATTATCCCATAATGTACATATTTGTCCACGTTCCCGGACAGCTTCATTGCGTGACAATACAATGTCCCGCAATAAAACTGACAGTCTGGGAACAGGGGCGGACTGAGTCGCCATAGCGCTGCCTCTGGCTCCACCACCTCCTCCTGATCACTGGTTGCTATAGCCGCTTGGTGTCTGGCAACCAGTGACGTCACTGCCCATGTTAAAAGTGGAGGAGGATTTCACTTCCTCCTCCTCCGCGCTAGTGCTGCTGGGGAGTCACTGCTGGTTCTTTCACCTCGCACTTGGCTCCAGTGACTGGCTTGCTGCTTGTGTGGGGTGTTTCTGTTCCCTGCGACTGAGGCATCTCTCCATCTCCCTTCCTCCCCCCTCCTCTCCCCTCCTGCCCACCTCACACTAACTCACTACTGAAGTCCCCTCCCCCTTCTCCTTGGCTTGGATGTCACAGGAGGGAAGGAAGGAGAATGGGCACAGCACTCAACAGGATGGGCATGCTGATCTGAGGTTAGTACACAATATTAATGCTTGGCACTTGCAGAAGGAGGAGGAGACACAGAGACGGGGCAAGTTGTCAAAAAAGAATACTTGCAGTGATTTTGGGGGATAAGAGCATGTTGTATGTACTAGGGGGCACTTTAGGAGGGGAGAGAAATTGTTTTTATTCCAGCACAATTTCTCTCCCCTCCCAAGGTGTGCCCCCCTAAGGCCCCATGCACACGAGACGCAGATGCAAACTCATCTAAACACACGTTTTCAAACGCAAAAATCGGCGTTTAAAACGCTTGTTTTTGCTGCAAATTTTGCTGCGTTTTACCGCGTTTGCGTTTATAAGCGTTTGGTTAAGAAACATAAGACCCTCCCTAAGCTCAAAAAACAGTATTTAACCATTTCGTGAGACCAGAGTGAGTAGCAGCTGAGAGAGCAGTAGTGTACGTGCATTTAGCGTGTCACTTGCCCATCACCTGCCACAAGCTGCGGATTGTCCACTTGCCACGCCACCTGCCACAAGTTGTGGATTGTCCACTGGCCACGTCACCTGCCATGTCACCTGGCCACGTCACCTGCCACAAGTTGTGGATTGTCCACTTGCCATGTCACCTGGCCACATCACCTGCCACGTCACCTGGCCCCGTCACCTGCCACAAGTTGTGGATTGTCCACTGGCCACGAACCTGCCACAAGTTGTGGATTGTCCACTTGCCTAGTCACCTGCCACAAGTTGTGGATTGTCCACTTGCCACGTCACCTGACCACGACACCTGCCACAAGTTGTGGATTGTCCACTTGCCACAAGTGGATTATCCACTTGCAAATCACCTGGCCACATCACCTGCCACAAGTTGTGGATTGTCCACTTGCCACGTCACCTGGCCACGTCACCTGCCACGTCACCTGCCACATCACCTGCCACAAGTTGTGGATTGTCCAC
Source organism: Rana temporaria (assembly GCF_905171775.1). NCBI lineage: Eukaryota > Metazoa > Chordata > Amphibia > Anura > Ranidae > Rana > Rana temporaria. The sequence continues at coordinate 93,665,137 of NC_053501.1, forward strand.
TGGCCACGTCACTTGCCACAGCAACTGGCCACATCACCTGCCACGTCAACTGGCCACGTCACCTGTCACAAGTTGTGAATTGTTCACTTACCACGTCACCTGGCCACGTCACCTGCCACAAGTTGTGGATTATCCACTTGCCAAATCACCTGGCCACGTCACCTGCCACAAGTTGTGGATTGTCCACTTGCCATGTCACCTGCCACAAGTTGCGGATTGTCCACTTGCCATGTCACCTGCCACAAGTTGCGACATCACCTGTTCACATTACCTGGCACGTCACCTGCCACAAGTTGTGGATTGTTCACTAGCCACATCACCTGGCACGTCACTTTCCACGTCACCTGCCACAAGTTGTGGATTGTCCACTTGCCACATCACCAGGCCATGTCACCTGGCCACATCACCTGCCACGTCACCTGGCCACATCACCTGCCTCAAGTTGTGGATTGTCCACTTGCCAAATGACCTGCCCACGTCACCTGCCACATTACCTGGCCACGTCACGTACCACAAGTTGTGGATTGTACACTTGCCACGTCACCTGGCCATGTCACCTGCCACAAGTTGTGGATTGTCCACTGGCCACGTGACCTGGCCACTTCACCTGCCACATCACCTTGCCACGTCACCTACCACAAGTTGTGGATTGTGCACAATGCAATGCAAGCAATTACATTTTTTTATGTTTTTTTTATGGTTTTTCATCATTTGCCATAATTTTTGAGATTTCTAATTTAAAAAAATGGGTCACCCTAAAAAACGTCTATAAACGAAATTGCGGCAAAACGCCGGTACCGCGTTTTGCGGCGGTTTGCCGCGATTTGCGTCTGAAACGCAAAAACTTTTGCGTCTGAACCCATTTTTTTGCTTCTGAAAAAAGAGCATAAACGCAACTGTCGAAAAACACAGAAAAAGTGACTGTGTGCATGGACACATAGGATAACATTGAATGTGTTCAGGGGAAGTTGAAAAAGCTGTCCAAATGCCTCTGAACACGCGTTTACCAGCGTCTCGTGTGCATGGGGCCTAACACACACAGCATGCTCTTATCCCCCAAAATCACTGCAAGTATTCTTCTTTGACAACTTGCCCCCCTCCCCATCTTCAAAGACAAACTGGCTGCTATTGAGGGGAAAATGGTACCATCTGGAAACTTTGCTAGAGATTCAGGGCAAATGCTCCAGGTGCCAGTGCCCCCCCTGTCAGGCAAGTTAATGAAGCCAAGTGCCTGACCTTTTTTCAGCAATGGGCTCCAAGACTTAGGACTGGTTCACACCACAAATCACATAGGAACATGTTCTCCATTCCTATGCAATTCACATGCATTCCAGGTGCTGTGCGATTTCAGCCCTTTCATTTGAATGGGCTGAAACCATGTCGGTCTGCACCAAGAGCTGTGCATGCGCTACTTTACAAAACACACAGCAACTGGATCGCATGGTACTGCTGATCATCCATTCTGGTGCAGGCAAACACTGCATTTGCTACCTGCATTTGGGTAGTCATTAACCCCTTGGCACTGGCCACACACAAATATGCGGCTTCTCTGTGCTTGGGCCTTGGCACAGAGAGGTCATGTATTTGAATAAATTGCGACCAGTAGTGATGTGCCGAGAGTGCCCGCCCTGAGCACCCCCTTCACAGTTACCGGGGTCTAAGTGAAAGCTTGCGAGCGATCAGGAGTTTTTGGATCGCGTGTGCCAGGAGGCAAAGTGGGAGTGCATTTTGGAATGCACACAACGCAGGATTTCCTTCACAGCATTCTGGTATAAATAGACCCTTAGTCCGGATACACAGGTGTACCGCTACCCCCTCAGGAGCCGCTGGTTGTTGTTGGGATGGGCAGATTAAGTTACCTCTCAGTGTTGTCTAGGGGTGTAGTTGATGAGTAGAGTAGTGAGCAAATGTCCAGTCAATCAAAGAAGTTTTTCAAATGCTTTATTTTCGGCCCAACATAGCCAACATCAACATGAGATAGGAAGGAAAGGTTGATAAAGCGATAGAGAACTTTGCGGTATCAGGCCTGGATATGAAAGGAGCAATCCTGCTCTCAACAGCACAGTAGTAGTAGTAGTTACAGTTCGTCGCCACTCTAGCCAGAGGGTGGCAGCAGTCAGGTCAAGGTGTTTTGGGTGCTTCCCTTCGGGAGCCAATCAGTGGGGGTTGATCGCCCCGCTGTGCATGCTGGGAAGGAGTATTTTACGGGACAGACTCCATTGGACCAGGGTCATCGATCGTTGGTCTGTCGTCCCACCACCCCCCGTGAGTGGCCCTCCTAGCAGGGGGTGCGTGTTCATGTGCTTCTAACTCCAGGACCACGTTGGTCCAGGGTTGTGATCTACTAAGTAGGCCCGGTAGTCAGACTGGGGCTACATTTGCAGAGTGGTCCTGTGCTGACCGCCCTGGAGGGAAGAAGCCACTCGATGAAGAATCTTGGAGAGCACCGAGCACGAGGCTGGTATCTCAGGAGAGGCCTTAAACTTCATCGAAGGATACACTGTTACTGAAAGGCTGAATGATGGTCGCCTCTCAGTTCTAAGTTTACAAGAAGTTATTCGGGAGAGATCCGGGTGCTGAATCCTGTGTTGAGAGGATTTTGGACCGAACATACCTCCATCCGTGGGAAGGTCTGTGGCAGAGACTTTACCAAATTTCCGTGCGCCATCCCGGGTGCTAGGCTAGTGAGAGAGGCCTATCCGGGTGCGCAATACCCACTCTGGCTAGAGTGGCGATGAAAGCTACATTGCTGGAAGTAGGAGTGTTTGTTTCCGGACAGAAGTTGTACACCTGAACCTATTACCTATTACCCTTCCACCTCTTCAACTTTTTTATTTTTATTCTTTTACCAAGTTCATCAAATAAATCAAAGAAAAAGAAGTCAAGTGTGGACATTGAACTTTTTCTCAACTCTCATCTGATACCCTAGACGGGCGAGGAAATCGAGGTAACATGCCACCCAAAACAAACCAGCAGCTCCCCCAAGGGTAGTGCTACAGAGATATATGGGTCGGTTGACAGGGTAAAAAAGGCACCAACATCCCTGAGAAATAGAGACAAAGGAAGTTTTTTGAGGTTTTTTTTTTGGGGTGCCAGCAAACAGAATACTACAAATACTAGGATTTATAAAAAGGTATAACAAACATTTTATTAGTATAAACAATACACAGTTAAAAAGTTAATTGTGCTTCTGATATACAGGTGCGAGGAAACACCTTGGGGCAGATCCTCAAAGAAATTACGCGGCGTATCTCTTGATACGCCGCGTAATTTCAAATTTTGTGCGTCGTATCTTTGTTTTGGTATCCACAAAACAAGATACGACGGCATCTGTGTTAGATCCGACAGGCGTATGTCTTCGTACGCCGTCGGATCTTAGATGCAATTTTTCTGCGTCCGCTAGGTGGCGTTCCCGTCGTAATCTGCGTCGAGTATGCAAATTAGCTATTTCCGACGACCCACGAACGTACGACCGACCGTCGCATTTTTTGATGTCGTTTCCGTTCTGCTTTTTCCAGCGTATAGTTAAAGCTGCTATATGGTGGCGTACTCAATGTTGGGTATGGCCATTGTTCCCGCATCTAATTTTGAAAATTTTACGTTGTTTGCGTAAGTCGTCCGTGAAAGGGGCTGGACGCCATTTACGTTCGTTTGGCGCGGGGGACGTGCTTCATTTAAATGAATTGCGCCCCCTACCCGCCCAATTTGAATTCCGCGCCCTTGCGCCGCGAGATACACTACGCCACCGTAACTTACGGCGCAAATTCATTGAGGATTCAAACCAAAGCCAAGTAAGTTACAGCGGCGTAGCATATCTTACATCTGCGCCGGGCGCAGGTTATGTATGTGGATCTGCCCCCTTGTCTTCAAATAAAGTTGGAAAATGATCACTCGGCATAATAGAGTGATTATTCTGACATGTTTCGCTGGGGCTTCCTCAGGGGAGATTTTTAAAAGGAAGACACAAAGATGTAGCACCACATGAAAGAGTCACTCTGCCTGCAGCTGGGTGCCAGACAGCAAAACGAGCATGATTGGATAACACACTTACAATGCTCGATTGAACCGAGCCAGGATATCAAAAGCTGCCAAGAGTGATCTCCAGGCCTGAGGAGTGAAGAGGGTCAACCTGGTCAGGGCAGAGACAAGTCTATCTACCCCTACCCTAGAAGGTGGCAATTTCCAACAGTTTGGCTAAGGGTGCCAAAGTCACAGACCATAGTCTAATTTGTGAAATACAGTACATACAGTGAAAAGGGCTTGTTTGAAGCGGTTCACCAGTATGTACACCCTTGGGATATCTGACGGAGTTAGTTTACCCTTTCATTTTTCATTCAAAAGTGAACTTGCCCTTTAAGTGAAATTAAGTCAGATTATGCCCTCCTCTTCTTCCAATTTCCTTATTTGCTGCATAGACAAATGGACAGCTTCACTGACCAATAGCGAGTGGGAGGTCATTCCCTGGAGTTTGCCTTCTTCACCAATGTCAATATCTGCATAACAGAATGCCCTAGATCTTAAGGGCCCTTAGATGCAACTAGCTACTGATTAATGCAGGCACCTGTAGGTACTCATTCTCCTTTCCTGGCAAGAAAGGGTTCCTTTTTAATTTTCCGAGGAATGTACCTTTAAGTTTCCTGGGGACAGGAGGATAAGGCGGAGCCCTAGGTGTAATAATAACTAAGTGAAATCGATTAACGGCATCCCAGCAGATCCTGCACAACCTATTACAAAGCCCAGCCAGACAAACCTTTATGAAGGATGGCAGACGGCTCCCTCTACGACCAGTCAAAGGGCTTGACATTTTAATAGCAGGAGAAGCGGGACAAACTAAGTGGGCCCGCCAGCCCTTCCCAGCAGTTACATTTGCTGCTTTTAATCCACAAGAGGCCAGCATCCTCGCTGCCTCTTATTGACATCTAGATATTAAACGCTTCACTGGTCGCAAGAATAAACGAATGTGGCACGCGCCCCTATCCGGCTCAGATGTAATACTGAGAAAGCTGTTCCCAAAGACAAGCCTTAATTCTGTATTAATGACTTGCTTTAATTAAAATCTGACTAAATGGGAAATGTCCGCTCTATGCGCATGTGCCCGGAAGATTAGAATGAATGTTGTGATCTACATAGAAACCAGTGCGCCGTATTGTTTCATGCCAGCCAAGAAATGTAGCCGGCAGCAGGAGCAGAATGACATTGCTGGGGCCGTACGGTAATGGATGTGTTCAGTATGAAGGATGTTTTGAAGCATATTTCATCATTTTTATACATTTTATTACTGGATCACAAAGCAAAATAATTAACTAGAATAGTGTTAATTAAGGGAAAATTATATTTGATGTATTACAAAAAATATTTTTTAAGGTTGTCCAGTTTGCAAGCCTGGTGTCTTATATTTTCCCTATTTCTATAAAATATTTAACAACAAAAGCATTGAATACTTTCAAATACAGTAGGAAATTTCAGGCTAGAGCTACACTTCTACATATACTGTAGGAAATTAAATTACGTTTTTTTCATTTAGATCAATGAACACAAAATATGCCATGTCAATGACGTTTATCGATTTTACTTGGTGAGTATCCATCACAATGCTCGCAGTGGCAAATACTCATTCAAAAATATATAATGAATACACCACCACATGGTGGTACTGTGGGTGTCTAACAATTGTACATATGTAGCACCCTGTATCTTTAGATAGGTAGGTGTCTAGAGTAGTGTGCTTTTTGTTACAGCCAGTGCAGGTAAATTTAGGCAGGCTTAGCTGAGACCTAGGCCTGTTTGTTTTTGATCTGGGGGCTGGGGAGTAGTTTAGTGTAGCAGCAGGTGACTGACATGTACTTCATCTCTCTGGCGCCTCCTTTGATTCCAGAGGGTTCTGAAAGAAAGGCAGGGCAGAGGTCTGGAGTAACATGGGGTGTATTTGGAAGCCCTGACCAATCCCCAACTAGGGATTGGCTGGGGGCAGGCCTCCTATATATACTCATGGTCAGCCTGTTGTGGGAGGAGTTGTCGGGTGGAAGAACATAATGATGGAGTTTTAGACTGTTGTGGCCCTTGAGGGAACCCCCTTTCTGGGGGAGGGTGACCTCAGGCCTGGAGCTCGGGAGCTGGGAGGGAGCCTCTCTCTACACAGTCATTGAGTGGTATCCTGGAACAGGAGCAGGAAGAAGAGGGGAGCACTGCCGGGCAAGTCTTTCAGGAGGGATCCATGCCGGGGTCGGTGAGGGAGAGACACTGGTTTTGTTCAAGTCAAGTTGCTGCAGCCAGGAGAGTTGGCAGGATTTTCTGGTGGACTTTCTGGGATCAGTAGTCCACCAGGATTCAGTCAGCACAAACATCCTTTTTCATTGCTATTGGTTGCTACACCATAGGGGACTGCAGATCCCTGCCAGCAAATGGCTATTATCGAACTGTTGGGACTTATTCAGAATGAGGCCTAACCATGTGCTGACGGTGACAGGAATATAGGATTGTACAGTAGAGAAAGCAAAGTGATCTCAAGTAGTATGCTAGAGTAGTGTGCAGCTTTAGAGACGGGTCGTATAGATTCAACCGTCTTTGTTCAAACAAGCAAGATTCATTATCTGGGCATCCCATGTCCCTTTTCCCCATCCAAGTTTAATCCCCTAAATAAAAACAACAAAAACAAGTTAAAGGACTGTTGACTGGCAAAATGTGTCTGAAGTGAATGTCTGGCCAAGCAGGGTGGCGTGTGGAACTATTACACGAGGGCACCGCTACACATAGAAAGCATGGACTTTATCGGCACCCAATAGTTAAAGTATATACTTCTATTAAGAAACATAATCCATGAAAAAAACATTTATAAAAGCATAGGTTAAAATACATAGTCAAATCAGACTTGTGACCCAAACCAATCCCATAATGGCAATTGCTTAAAGAGTGGTAAAGTCCAGGGAAGGTTGGTATAGGTCAGAGTAGGCCGCTATACCTCAACATGTTTCGCAAAAGATTGCTTCCTCAGGAGCTTAGGTGAAAATTTTAAATTAGTAAAAATATATATAATGAATATCTCTGATCATATGTGAACCACACAAATGCTATTAATTTTGTACAGTGTGCGTCATGAGCATATTCCGATGGCAAGGCCTTAAATTGTTTACAGAGATGAAGCCAGCATTGAACATACACACCAGGAGCATCCAGGTGGACATGGGGATATATACATATATACACACACAGAGGGAGCATAGTCATAACCTCCAAACTAAATATTAATATATAATTATAAACCAAAGCTTTTTACCTAAGCTCCTGAGAAAGCAATCTTTCACGAAACATGTTGAGCTGCAGCAGGCTGCTCTGACCTATACCAACCATCTCTGGACTTTATCACTCTTGAAGCAATTGGTTGCTGCTTTATCACCATTATTAAATTGGTTTGTGTTACATGTTTATAATAGTAGCCTGATTTGACTGAATATTTTTTCATGGATTATGTAGCTTAATAAAATAATTTTTCAACTATTTGGAGCCTATAAAATCCATGTTTTCCATGTACTTACTTTTCAGCAAATACTCATTGGTCCAAACGACCACCAAGTGATTTTTCTAGGGAAGCCTTTCTCAATTTTTTTATCCTAGAGGAACCCTTGAAATCGTTTTCAGGCGTCCTGTGTCCCCTGCTAAGATTTATCTATAAGGGGTCATAAGAAAAAGGCCCTTTACATTGATGGTCAGTGGAAGGAATTACACCTTACAGTGCTGGTTGGAATGCCACACCTATAGTTAGCTGAGAAGATCAGTGGTGTCATGCTACTGGCTGTGCCAAATGGGAATTAACTTGAAGAAATAAAGACTCCATCATATGGAAGGTTAGTCACAGTTTAAGGAACCCCTAGCAACTTCTGGAGGAACCCCGGTTGAAAAAGCCTGGTCTAGGTCAGCCTTTTTATGACAGCAAAACCCTTAAAACTATTTTTAGGTCTTGGGGAACCTTGCTAAAAATCAAATATTTGGGGGGCAATGGGAAAAATGCCCATAGCGTTGGTGTTCAGTTGTAAGATCCCCCCTCCCCTTTACAGTGGTGGTCCAATTGCCTGTAAACTATTTGGTAATGGTCTTACCCTAGCACTTGCAATGCTTCTGGGAAGGCTGTCCACATGGTTTAGGAGTGTGTCTGGAAATGTCTGACCATTCTTCTAGAAACAAATTTGTGAGGTCAGGTAATGATGTTGGACAAAAACGCCTGACTTGCAGTCTCTGCTCTAATTCATCCAAAAGATGTTGAGGTCGGGACTCTGTGCAGGCCAATCAAGTTCCTCCACCCCAAACTCGCTCATCCATGTCTTTATGGACCTTGCTTTGTGCACTGGTGTGCAGTGAAATTGTAACAGGGAGGGGCCATCCCCAAACTGTTGCCACAAAGTTGGAAGCATGAAATATTCCAAAATGTTTTAGCATACTGACACCATAATAGTTCCCTTCACTGGGACAAAGGGGCCAAGCCCAACCTCTGAAAAACCACACACCACCATTATCCCTCCTCCACCAATTGCACAAAGCAAGATCCATAAAGACATGGATGAGCGAGTTTGGGGTGGAGGAACTTGACTGGCATGCACAGACCCCTGACCTCAACCCAATACACCTTTAGTCACGGTTTACATAGGTACGATGCGGGAACAAAGCACTTGCCTCCTAAGTTACGGCGGCGTATCGTAAATGGGCCGGCATAAGCGCGCCTAATTCAAATTGTGAAGAGGTGGGTGTGTTTTATGTAAATAAACCATGACCCGACGTGATTGACGTTTTTGCGCCGTCCGTGGACATATCCCAGTGTGCATTGCTCCAAAGTATGCCGCAAGGACTTATTGGTTTCGACGTGAACGTAAATTACGTCCAGTCCCATTCACGGACGACTTGCGCAAACGACGTAAAATTTTCAAAATTCAACGCGGGAACGACGTCCAAACTTAACATTGGCTAGGCCAGCTTTTTGTTAGACTAACTTTACGCCTGGAAACGATTTACGTAAACGGCGTATCTTTACTGCGGCGGGCAAGCGTACGTTCGTGAATAGGCGTATCTCGCTGATTTACGCATTCTAGGTGTAAATCAGCGTTCACGCCCCTAGCGGCCGGCGGAACTAGACAGCTAAAAAATGATGGTGCAGGCAGTCGTATCTTAGCTACATTTAAGTGTATCTCAATTTGAGAATACAGTTAAATGTACGACGGCTTAGATTCAGTTACGACGACGTATCTACTGATACGCCGGCTTAACTCTTTCTGAATCTAGCTAATAGTGTATATACAGTATATAGAATAAAAACGCAATACATTTTCTTAAAAGTGCGTTTAGGGACAATATACTTTGAGGACAGAAAGTTATAAATGGTTCCCGTGCTTTTAAAAGTTTTCTGGAATGTATAATATAAATGCAGACAATTTGCATTGTTTAATTTTTGCTATATATCTTGTGCAGGGCTTTTACATTTGTAGGATTCGGGTATAGCAAGCAGAATGACTCAACGTGTTTCACAGATCAATATGATAGGAGATAATGCTGTGATGCTACGTCTGTTGCCAGATAACACTCACAAAAGAGAACAAAACAATGCCTCCCAAGGGACAATGGAGGGATTGGGAGGAGATTCTTGCCTATAAAATATGCAGAGCTTCTTATTAGATTTGTATCTGTGGGAGATGACGTAGATCCCAGTGAGGAACAACCTCTGTAGAGTGTCCCGCAACACAAAGGATACTGTTAAGTCCCTTAATTGTGGTAGCATAAATTATGCGGTTAGAATACAGTTTTACGTTTTCTGTGCATCTTAGAAAATAAAAGGAAAGATCTTATTGGTCGGTCTGGACAATGCAATCTTTTATTCTTTCAGATGTCTATAACACTTAGAGCCCTTTCACACCAGCGGACCGTATGTCCGTTTTTTCATCCATCCGTTTATGGATGAAAAAGGGACATACATGTATCCCTATGAGATAGCGGGTGTCAGCGAATGAATATCCGCATACACCCAATCTCATCGGTGTCCGCTATGCTCCGATTCTGCAGACGGAGGAAAATACTATTTTTCCATTCATCTGCAGAGCGAATCGGGTGAACACGGACAGAGGGTCCATGTTCATCCGATCCCCCCATAGAGGAGAGCGGAGATCTGGCAGGGCAATTGTCGCCACTGTGCCATGCCATCAATTGTCGCCACTGTGCCATCAATTGTCGCCACTGTGCCATGCAACGCAGCCACTGTGCCATCATTTATCGCCACCGTGCCCATCAATTGTCACCACTGTGCCATGCCATCAAACGCAGCCACTGTGCCATCAATTGTCGCCACTGTGCCCATTAATTGTCACCACTGTGCCATGTCATCAAACGCAGCCACTGTGCCATCAATTGTCGCCACTGTGCCAAACGCAGCCACTGTGCCATGCCATCAAACACAGCCACTGTGCCATCAATTGTCACCACTGTGCCCATCAATTGTTACCACTGTGCCCATCAATTGTCTCCATTGTGCCCACATCAATTGTTACCACTGTGCCCACATCAATTGCTACCACTGTGCCCACATCAATTGTCGCCACTGTGCCCACATCAATTGTCGCCACTGTGCCCACATCAGAGGTTTATGGGAATGCTGGAGGAGTATTTAAACTAGGATTGAGGGGGGAGGGTGAACTAGAATTACATCGGGTACACAGGTCAGCTAGGGGTCAGACATTAATGGAGAGTGGAATGGGGATAGATGGGGGGAGGGTTATGGCAGGTGACAAGAAAGTTCCCATGTTGCAAACAGCCATTGGAAATAATAGTGCCATTTGTACTACTATAAATTATATGAAAAACACTAGAGAAAAATGTAACAATACATTTAAGTGTTTGTTCACCAATGCCAGAAGTCTGCCAAGCAAAACAGGTGAGTTGGAAGCTCTTGTGCATGAGGAGAGCTATGATGTAATCGGTATTGCTGAAACTTGGCTTCAATCCTCACATGACTGGGCTATTAATATTCCTGGCTATGCTCTCTTTCGGAAAGACAGGGTAAAAAGGAAAGGTGGAGGGGTCTGTCTCTATGTGAGAAGTGACCTCAAAGCAAGCGTGAAAGAGAACCTGGTTGATGGAGAGTGTGATGAGGCTGAAGCATTATGGGTGGAACTGCATACAGATGTGCGTAGTTCAAAATTAATCATTGGAGTTTGTTATAAACCACCCAATGTTAATGAGGAGGTGGAGACTCAGCTCCTTGCACAGATGGAAAGGGCTGCAAGGGCTGGGACGGTGATAATAATGGGGGATTTTAACTACCCAGAAATTGACTGGATTAATGGCACTTCTGGGACAGTTAAAGGACAAAAATTTAAAAACCTATTGCAGGACAATTTTATGGTGCAGTTTATTGAGGCCCCAACTAGGAATGATGCTCTGTTGGACCTGATAATCTCAAACCATGCAGAGCTTATTACTAATGTTCAGATAAAGGAACACCTGGGTAGCAGTGATCATAACATGATTTCATTTAAAGCGGATGTGCCACTAAAAAACTATATTAAAAGCAAGCAGCTACAAATACTGCAGCTGCTGACTTTTAATATAAGGACACTTACCTGTCCTGGAGTCCAGCGGTGATCGCAGCAGATGACGAGCCGATCGCTCGTCACCCTGCTGCTCCCCCCTCCATCCACGGTGAGGGAACCAGGAAGTGAAGCGCTCCGGCTTCACTGCCCGGTTCCCTACGGCGCATGCGCGAGTCGCGCTGCGCCCGCCGATTGGCTCCCGCTGTGTGCTGGGAACCGAGTGTTCCCAGCATACAACGGGGGGGGGCGACGGGAAGCGGAGGAAAAACCCGTCCTTTGCCCGTATCGTAGGGCCGGAAGTGGGTGCAGATACCTGTCTGTAGACAGGTATCTGCACCCCCCTCCCCCCTGAAAGGTGTCAAATGTGACACCGGAGGGGGGGAGGGTTCCGATCAGCGGGACTCCACTTTAGAGTGGAGATCCGCTTTAATGTTACCTATAAGCAAGAAATACATACAGGAAATATTAAAACACTAAATTTTAAGAGAGCAAATTTGGATGAGGGCTGCTCTCCAGGACTTGGACTGGGAGGGACTATTGACACAGATGAACACAGAACAGAAATGGGAATTTTTCAAAAAGACTGTGTGGAACCTCACTGCAAAGTATGTTCCCATGGACAATAAGTTTAAAAGGCTAAAAATAAAACCTATGTGGCTCACGGGCAAAGTTAAAAAAGCTATAAACAATAAGAAAGTAGCTTTTAAAAAATATAAAAATGAAGGAACACTAGTGTTGTTTAAATGTTACAAAGAATATAACAGGATATGTAAAAAGGAAATCAAGGACGCAAAAATTCAAAATGAACGACAGATTGCAAAAGATAGTAGGACAAACCCCAAAAAATTCTTTAAATATATTAATAGTAAAAAGGTGAAGTCTGAGCATGTAGGCCCCTTACAAAATAATCTAGAGTGGGTGACTGGGGACAAAGAGAAGGCAAATTTATTAAATGTTTTCTTCAGCTCTGTGTATACAATGGAGCATGGGGGAGCTCATGTCCAAAATGGGGGTGGGAGTGACACAGCCCCAAATCCACAATGGCTCAAAAGTGATATGGTCCAGAAATATTTAGACAGAATAAAGGTGGATAAAGCACCTGGACCTGATGGCATCCACCCACGGATCCTAGGTGAGTTGAGCTCTGTCATTTCAAAGCCACTGTATCTAATATTTAGGGACTCATTAATGACAGGAATAGTACCACTGGATTGGCGTAGAGCCAATGTGGTGCCTATATTTAAAAAGGGAACAAAGTCTTTACCAAGTAACTATAGACCTGTTAGTCTAACTTCTATAGTTGGGAAGATACTGGAACGTTTAATAAAAGACCACATGGATGAGTTCTTGCAGGAAAAAAAACGATTTAAGCAGCAGACAACATGGATTCATGAAAGACAGAAGTTGTCAGACAAACCTGATTTCCTTTTATGAAGAGGTAAGTAAAACCCTGGACAGAGGCGTGGCTGTGGACGTGATATATTTGGATTTTGCAAAAGCGTTCGATACAGTTCCGCACACACGGCTCATGTGTAAGGTAAGGTCTACAGGATTGGATATATCAGTTTGTAAATGGATAGAAAATTGGCTGAAAGACAGAATTCAGAGAGTCGTGGTTAATGATTCTTACTCTGAATGGTCCAATGTTATCAGTGGTGTACCCCAAGGTTCAGTGCTGGGACCCTTACTTTTCAATATATTTATAAATGATATTGGGTCTGGGATCAAAAGTAACATTTCTGTCTTTGCAGATGACACCAAGCTATGCAGTGGAATAACGTCCTTGCAGGATGTCGCCAATTTACAAGCCGACCTCAATGCTCTGTCTAATTGGGCGACTGAGTGGCAGATGAGGTTTAATGTTGATAAATGTAAAGTTATGCACTTAGGGACTAAGAATATGCATGCATCATACATACTAGGGGGAGTACAACTGGGGGGATCTGTAGTGGAGAAGGATCTGGGGGTTTTAGTTGATCATAAGTTCAATAATGGCATGCAATGCCAAGCTGCGGTTTCCAAAGCGAGCAAAGTCCTTTCTTGTATTAAGAGAGGTATGGACTCCAGAGACAGAGATATAATTTTGCCCCTGTACAAATCATTAGTAAGACCTCATCTGGAATATGCAGTTCAGTTTTGGGCACCAGTTCTCAAAAAGGATATCGGAGAACTGGAGAAAGTGCAGAGAAGAGCAACCAAACTGATAAGAGGCATGGAGGAGCTCAGCTATGAGGAAAGATTAGAAGAACTAAATCTATTCACTCTTGAGAAGAGGAGAATTAGGGGGGATATGATCAACATGTACAAATATATAAGAGGTCCATACAGTGAACTTGGTGTTGAGTTATTCACTTTACGGTCAACACTGAGGACAAGGGGGCACTCTTTACGTCTAGAGGAAAAGAGATTTCACCTCCAAATACGGAAAGGTTTTTTCACAGTAAGAGCTGTGAAAATGTGGAACAGACTCCCTCCAGAGGTGGTTCTGGCCAGCTCAGTAGATTGCTTTAAGAAAGGCCTGGATTCTTTCCTAAATGTACATAAAATAACTGAGTACTAAGATTTGTAGGTAAAGTTGATCCAGGGTAAATCCGATTGCCTCTCGGGGGATCAGGAGGGAATTTTTTCCCCTGCTGTAGCAAATTGGATCATGCTCTGCTGGGGTTTTTTGCCTTCCTCTGGATCAACTGTGGGTATGGAGTTGGGTGTATGGGATTGTATTGTGTTTTTTATTTTGTTTGTTTATTTTTTTGTGGTTGAACTGGATGGACTTGTGTCTTTTTTCAACCTGACTAACTATGTAACTATGTAACTATGTAATTGTCGCCACTGTGCCCTGTAAAATGCTGCCCTCTTGCCCTGTAAAATGCTGCCCCCTTGCCCCCCCGCCCGGCACTTACCTTTCTGGGTCAGCCATACTCCTTCCACGGTCCCTCGATGTCTTCTCCCGCCCTCGAGAACCGGTGAACCTGATTGGCTGAGACGCCTGTCAGTCTTATCCAAGGAACGCACCCCCTGTGCGTTCCCTGGATAACTATTTGGAAGCCGATTACAGCCTGAGGGCTGTAATCGGAAAGCCGCTGGCTCTGATAGGCACTTTCAAAAGCCAACTAGCTGCTGTTATTCAGATGGCTGGCACTCACCAGGGGGCCAGCCACCTGAATAGTGGGCGGCAGCAACAATACACAGATTCATGAATCTGTGTATTGTATTCAGTGGTGGTGCGGGAGCGAGAGGGGGCGGCGCTCCTGTGCCCTCTATGGACGCACAGCTACTGATAGTCAGGTAGAGGTGGAGGGCGGAGCCAGAGCTATGGTGGCTCAGTCCCCCCCCCCCCCAGAAGGTGAATAGTGTGTGGTTACTAGTGACTGTGAAGTGTGAACAGATGCAGAGAGTCATATACACACACAGCAGCACAAGAGGGGGAGGAGGGAGGACTCGCAGTAAGATAAGGAGGGAGAATTCCTGCACAGCTCCATGTCTGCAGCTCTGGGCTGTCACTGCTGCTCTTGTGTTCTCCATGCTGTATGCTGAAACTTCTCTCCCTTCAGTGTAATGGGACAGACGACCCCGGGCTCTGCACAAGGGGGAGGGTGGAGGTGGGGAGAAATATGTCCAGGGAGTTGAATTTCCCCCTTCCCTTCAAAGCTGTGAAAACAGATAGTAAGGGAGAGGGGGATTGGTGCTGCTGGGCTGATTCGGGTCTCATGCAAACAGAGAGCCATGCAGAGGATTCAAACCCCTAAGCACTAGCGCGGAGGTCCCCCTTTCCAGCCACCCCCTCTATCTGACAGCGGGCGGGGGGGCACAGTGGGAGCATTTGATGGAACAGTGGCAACGTTTTATGGGCACAGCAGCTGTGTTTGATGGGCACAGTGAGGCTGCGTTTGATGGGCACAGTGATGCTGCGTTTGATGGGCACAGTGAGGCTGCGTTTGGTCAGTGTAAGGATCCGGTAGGTTAGTATAGTGATCAGGTAGGTCAGTATAGTGGTCAGTGTAGTGATCAGGTAGGTCAGTGTAATGGTCGGTGTAGGGATCAGGTAGGTTAGTATAGTGGTCAGTTTAGGGATCGGGTAGGTTAGTATAGTGCTCAGTTTAGGGATCAGCTAGGTCAGTGTATGTCCAGTTTTTACTCCAGACCCCTCAGATTATTTATATACCCTTTGTAGTATAAAGTACATGGTTTTATATACAACTTTAGTGCCTTGTATATGTATATATATATAAATATATATATATATATATATATATATATATATATAAATATATATATATATATATATATATATCAGTACACACTACATAGGATCCCTGATCTCTCCTCTGTTATCTTATCAGTACATGTACACAGGATCCCCGATCTCTCCTCTGTTATCTTATCAGTACATGTACACAGGATGAGTGATGTCGCGAACCTAAAATTTTCCGTTTGCAAACGGCGAACGCGAACTTCCGCAAATGTTCGCAAACAGGCGAACCGCCATAGACTTCAATGAGCAGGCAAATTTTAAAACACACAGGGACTCTTTCTGGCCACAATAGTGATGGAAAAGTTGTTTCAAGGGGACAAACACCTGGACTGTGGCATGCCGGAGGGGGATCCATGGCAAAACTCCCATAGAAAATTACCTAGTTGTCGCAGAGTGCGTTTTTAATCCATAAAGGGCATAAATCACCTAACATTCATAAATTGTTTGGAACGTGCTTTAAAACATCAGGTATGATGTCGTATCGATCAGGTTGTGTAAGGGTTAGGGTTACAGATAGGGTTAGGGATAGGGTTACAGACAGGGTTAGGGTAACGGATAGGGTTAGGGTTACAGATAGGGTTAGGGTTACAGATAGGGTTAGGGTTACAATCTGTAACCCTAACCCTGTCTGTAACCCTAACCCTGTCTGTAACTTCCAGACAGGGTTAGGGTTACAGACAGGGTTAGGGTTACAGACAGGGTTAGGGTTACAGACAGGGTTAGGGTTACAGACAGGGTTAGGGTTACAGACAGGGTTACAGACAGGGTTTTAGGGTTCACAGTGACAGACCAAACTCCCCGTTTAACGCACCACAAACAACCGCCAACAGTCCATTTGCACAACTGCAAACTCCCCATTTACACAAGGTTGGATACCAAGCTAGCCATGTCCCGTTCCTTGTCCTCACTGACGTCATTGAATGTCTCTTCCTCCACCCAGCCACATACAACACCAAGGGTCCCTGAAAGGTGACAACAAGCCCCCTGGGACGCCTGCTGTGGTTGGTCTTCCACCTCCTCAAAGCCACCTTCCTCCTCTGACTCTTCTTCAGACTCCTCTCTCTGTGTTGCCGCCGGTCTAGCAATCAACGACGACAAGGCTGCAACTGGTGGTGATGGTGACCACAACTCTTCCTCTTCATGCTCCTCTACGGCCTGATCCAGCACTCTTTGCAGGGCACGCTCCAGAAAAAACGCATATGGGATGAGGTTGATGATGTTGCCTTGGGTTTGACTGACCAGGTTTGTCACCTCCGCAAAAGGACGCATGAGCCTATAGCCAATGTGCATGAGCGTTCAGTAATGTGGCCAAAAAATACCCAGCTCCGCAGAGGCTGTGCTCTTTTTTTTAAATTAACAAAAATCTGTTCTTAACAGTCATCCCTGTTTTGTCCCCTATCAGGGGCCGGTGTATTGAATAGATTTTAGGAACCGGAAGATGGAAAAAGATGCTTGGTCGGTCCTCTTACTTCCAATTTGGGGCACTGCGCGTGCGCCGTGTAATGTACTGTGCAATCCCAATATGAGTGGCATGTTAAGTAGTACTATTCTTATCAGTTAAATTCCTGTTACGTCCCCTATCAGGGGACGTGTATGGAATAGAATTTAGACAACCGCAAAGAGTTGTCAATAGTTGACACACTCATGACATACATTTTATTCCTCTATGCGTCAATCTTGGTGTAGTGATGTCTGTGCTCGTGCGTGCGTTTGGGAGATTGCAGGCCATGGGAGTTTTTCAAAGCCTATGGTCATGCTGAGGTAGTTCAGTGACAGTTAAAGTGGAGTTCCACCCATAAATATAACATTACATCAGTAGTTTTAAAAAAATGTCATTAGTCCTTTAAGAAGATTTTTTTTTTTTAGATGCCTTCAAAGTGTTGTTGCTAGGCAGAATAGTTAATCTTCCCTCTTCTTGCACCTAGGTGCTTAAGACTCCTGGGAATGTAGTGGGTGTAACTTTCCATGAGTCTGTGCACTCCCCAGTCTCAAAGAATCATGTAACTTGGACAGTACAGGTGCTGAAACCTGATCTGAAAACTATTACGTTGCTTGTGCAGCACTGAGCACGTGCGAGATCTGCAAGGCTGAAATCCAGGAAGTCATACAGTCTGGCTTCATGATGCCCACACTTAAGATGGCCCCAGTCAATTTCTATTATATAAAGTGTCTAAATGCTGTAACAACCTAACAAAACGGACCTTAGTTTACAGACTAACTTTACTAGAATACATTAAGCTTGTGTTTTACAGGGGTATTTATATTTAAAAAGTGAAATTGTGGCCGGAACTCCGCTTTAAGTGACCCAGAAAACAATGATTCTGCAGTGTGGGCCCATTGTTGGCCTAGTAGGCTTTAATGATCACCCTAGATGATCACAAAGAAAATTAATGTTTTTTTCTATGAAAAATTATCCAGCCGATCGCTTTTGGTCTGTTCACAATGAAGCAACGACCTTATCATCTGCGGTGTGCCAACATTGCCATTGCCAACACACTCATAGAGGTGGTCGCTTGATTGAGATACGCAAGCCCCTTCACCACAACAAGGTAACGATCACGAAGGGGAATTGACACATGCATGTGCCTTTTTTTTTTTTTTTTTTTTTTTTTTGCAGCCACAGTGCAGCACCAGAGGCCAGAAAAATTAGGCATGTACACATGCCTGAAAAAGTAGGTATTGTTGCAGCCGCTGCTGTAGCAGCGGCCAGAAAAATTGATGTTTTCCAGGCAGAAAGTGCACTAAAACATTGCAGCTTGAACCCTAGTTGGTGGCAGATAAGTCATGCAAGTCATCCGGCATGCAGAGATAAAATACAGCAGCGTGTGGACCATTTTTAGCCCAAGGCAGCTCATCAGGCCTTTAGTCAAATGTATCGCCCACTGTCAGTCCCTTCGGGATCCATGCCTCATTCATCTTAATAAAGGTCCTGCTCTCATGTGTAACACTTCTTGCACCACTCCTGCTTGAGTGGGAATAGCGTACCCGGACAGGCCTCTCTCACTGACCTGGCAGCCAGAGTATCGCTCGAACCTTTTAGGATAAGTCTCTGCCACAGACCCTCCTGGAATGGATTCAGTGAGAAACCTCTGCCACAGGCCCTCCTGATTGTGATTACGGAGATGAACCTCCTTGGTAGAATTACGCTTGGATCTCCTTCAAGCTGCTTTCAGGTACCGACTGACAGGTGACCAGCCTCTCAGTGTCCGGATACCTCGATCCCCGGTGGATTGTCGAGACCCTATTGGATCGCCAGCCTCTCATTAGCTCTCCTCATATGGACTCCCCACCGAACAGGATTGGGACCCAGTCGACCACTGGGCTTCCTGCCACGGCTCAAATGTTCCGGACCAACATGGTCCCGGAACCAGGAACTCCGCGTGGCACGCACGCCCCGGCCCGGTAGGCCATAACGCCTGGGCGCCGTGGTGCAGACACCCTAAAGGTGGATGCCGCACTTGAAGCAGAAGACCCATAAATTCCCTCCCCCAGCATGCACAGCGAGGCTCAACCCTCCTGATTGGCTGCTGGGGAAGAGCACCCGAACCTTGACTCCACTGCCGCCATCTACTGCACTGTGGTGGGAAGAACACCCCAGCACAACAGAATGAGCCCACAGCACAGGCAAGCTGAGACAGAGACCCAATTTGAACATATCAACCAGATCAGAGTTGAACTAAACTCTGATCTCCCTCAAAATTTAAATAGCGCCGGTACTTTGAAGTAACCAGGCGCTATACAGATAAGGCACCAAGTGAGTTTAATTACCACCTTAATTGGCCACAGAACCTGTGTAATAAATATGTGTTTGGTTTTAAAGGGATGAGGTGGCAACCCTCGATAAAATTTAGTTTGACATTAGCAGAAGTTGCCCAAAGGGTGGCACTAAAGAGCTGAAAAAACATGTAGTTTCGCGTTTGTTGGCCAATAATTATTTGCCGTTTTGTATGCAATGCAAGTTCCTGGCCAACGCCCTTTGGACAAAAGTGCTACGTTTGGTCCGATGGAAATCCGATCGTATGTATGAGGCTTTATAGTCACCACTGCTACAGAGATCTCCAATAGCCTCTAGGTCCCTTGTCGGATGGCTGCACTGTGAATACAGAGGGTCGCTCACTAGGCACTAGGACACCATTTAGGGAACTCTTATCATTTTCTCAATGAGTGAAAAGCGTTCCCTGATTAGACGAGATGGGGACGCAGGCCAGTGGCATCACAAGTGCCTACTACAGCTTTCATGGGGATTGCAAAGGTACGGCACATACAAACTTTCATTCGTCAGTTGGACCAATGTAAAAATTGCCATACCTAAACTACAGTGTTAATACCAGTGGCAGTGTCCATAGTGGGTGCAGGAGCGCCGCCCCCTCTCTCCTGCACCCGTCACTCAACAATAGATAGATTTATCTATTGCATGAATCTATCTATTGCCGCCACTGCCGCCCACAAGTCAGGTGTCCAGCCCCCTGTTGAGCGCCGGCCATCTGAATTACAGCGGTGGGTGTGTTTTGGAAGTGAGAAAAAGAAAGAAAGGGCGCACCAGCCTAGTGCATTATCCTTTGGATGGATTTTATTAAAAGGTAAAATGAAAACTGCTCACAGGTGTATCTGAAAGATTCACAATGTAAAGTTTCCACAGGTAGCAGCAAAGAGTCGGACCCACAAACACTCCAAATGGTCATAGAGAATGTGATGAGGGCCACTGCCAGCTGACACGTTTCGAAGGACAACCTTCTTCCTCAGAGCCCAGCCTGGGTTTGACTCTTTGCTGCTACCTCTTTTGACATCCTTTACATTGTGAACCTTTCAGCTACACTTGTGAGTAGTTTTCATTTTACCTTTTTAATAAAATCCATCCAAAGGATAATCCACTTGGCTGGTGCGCCCTTTCTTTCTTTTTCTCGTTTATTGTTAGGATACCCCTATCCCTAAAAGGCAGCAAGGCCAGTGACATGTACCATTATGACATACTGACTGTCCGGTAATCCACTCGTGCGCAGGAGTGTTTGTTTTCGATCATCAAATGTGTTTTGGAAGTGCCTGATTAGAGCCGCCGGCTCTAATAGGCTTCCTGATTAGAGCCTCTGGGCTGGGCTGACCCGAGAAAGGTAAGTGCCGGGGGGGGGGGCAAACTGGCTGCATTTGATGGGAAAACTGGCTGCAGTTGATGGGGAAACTGGCTGCCTTTGATGGGGAAACTGGCTGCCTTTGATGGGGAAACTGGCTGCCTTTGATGGGGAAAACTGGCTGCGTTTGATAGGGAAAACTGGCTGCGTTTGATTGGGAAACTGGCTGCATTTGATGGGGAAACTGGCTGCGTTTGATGGGGAAACTGGCTGCGTTTGATGGGGAAACTGGCGGCGTTTGGTGGGGAAACTGGCTGCGTTTGATGGGGAAACTGGCTGCGTTTGATGGGGAAACTGGCTGCGTTTGATGGGGGAACTGGCTGCGTTTGATGGGGGAACTGGCTGCGTTTGATGGGGAAACTGGCTGCGTTTGATGGGGAAACTGGCTGCGTTTGATGGGGAAACTGGCTGCGTTTGATGGGGAAACTGGCTGCGTTTGATGGGGAAACTGGCTGCGTTTGATGGGGAAACTGGCTGCGTTTGATGGGGAAACTGGCTGCGTTTGATGGGCAAACTGGCTGCCTTGAGCAAACTGGCTGCCTTTGATGGGGAAACTGGCTGCATTTGAGGGGGAAAACTGGTGGCATTTGATGTTGTTTTTTTTCAGTTTGCGCCCCCCAAAAAAAATTGAGCACCAGCCGCCACTGGTTAATACCATTTCAAAATTAATTTCCATCTTATAACTAATGTGAGATTTATATTGATTGGGTTTACATAAGGTCCTGCGTACTGCTGATCACCAACATGTGATATTAAATGGACTAATGAAGATGTCCACACATGGGTACAGATGAAACAAACCCCGCTAGGCTGATGTACCAAGTCATTTAGATCACGGACCATTAATGCCTTTTTTTTTGTGCTGTGTAAAATTGTGGTCCCATTAGAACGCCTTTAGAACTGGGGAGGGCGGTAACTCCATTTAATCCATTACACTATGCACTGAAGTGTGAAATAATGTTCACAATAGTCGATAGCTATTTGAGGCTGAAAAACAACTGAACGCGACAATGAAGATCCCACTAATGATTTAAAATGCGTATTGGGTAATCGCCCTCTTTTGTCCTTCTGTTCTCAGTGCAGTCCTACCTGTGACTCGGTTTACCGTATTTGTTCATTTTTCAGGACCTCAGGGTTTGAGATCCCAAAGCCTACGCCTCTTCATTTTGCTAAGTATCTTTCTGGAGCTGTCCCAAATGTGTCTGCTTTTCTTCTTCGTCTCATCAAAATGATATTTCTGCTTAGCATCTCCTGACAATGGTGGACATACATCACAGCCCTGCCAGCATTATAAAAGCTGCTGTGGTTTTATCGATTGATGTTGGCTGTAATACCAGCAATGATATCTAAATGCCCTTAAAGATGTAACATTTTCTCTGCTGGGGAATCAGCAACACACAGTTCTTAAAGTGTTACTTAACCCAGTAATACAGGGGTGTCCAAACTTTTTTTCAAAGAGGGCCAGATTTGATGACGTGAACATGCGTGAGGGCCGACCATTTTGCCTGACATTCATTGAACCATTAAAATCCGGTCTAAGTGTGTTCGTCTGATAACTAATACACTGCCCAACAAGAATTCTCTTGCCTTTGTGGCTGTGTGTGGTGAAGAGATGAGCTTGGGCGTGTTATTTGGATTCACTGTATATATCTCCCCATCGAATCCCAGAGCACTGCTTAGGAATAAGGATGAGCTTGGGTGTGTTATTTGGATATACTGTATTGGCGTATAACACGCACAGGCTTACCATTGCCATGAATGCAGCCTCACCATTGCCATGATTGCAGCCTCGCATTTGCCATGATTGCAGCCTCGCATATGCCATGATTGCAGCCTCGCATGTG
This sequence comes from Rana temporaria, assembly GCF_905171775.1. NCBI lineage: Eukaryota > Metazoa > Chordata > Amphibia > Anura > Ranidae > Rana > Rana temporaria. The sequence goes on from NC_053501.1 coordinate 93,687,923, forward strand.
CCATGATTGCAGCCTCGCATGTGCCATGATTGCAGCCTCTCTTGTGCCATTATTGCAACCTCTCTTGTGCCATGATTGCTGCCTCGCATGTGCCATGAATGCAGCCTCGCATGTGCCATGAATGCAGCCTCGCATGTGCCCTGAATGCAGCCTCGCATGTGCCCTGAATGCAGCCTCGCATGTGCCCTGAATGCAGCCTCGCATGTGCCCTGAATGCAGCCTCGCATGTGCCCTGAATGCAGCCTCGCATGTGCCATGAATGCAGCCTCGCATGTGCCATGAATGCAGCCTCGCATGTGCCATGAATGCAGCCTCGCATGTGCCATGAATGCAGCCTCGCATGTGCCATGATTGCAGCCTTGCATGTGCCATGATTGCAGCCTCGCATATGCCATGATTTCAGCCTCTCTTGTGCCATTATTTCAACCTCTCTTGTGCCATGATTGCTGCCTCGCATGTGCCATGAATGCAGCCTTGCATGTGCCCTGAATGCAGCCTCGCATGTGCCCTGAATGCAGCCTCGCATGTGCCCTGAATGCAGCCTCGCATGTGCCCTGAATGCAGCCTCGCATGTGCCATGAATGCAGCCTCGCATGTGCCATGAATGCAGCCTCGCATGTGCCATGATTGCAGCCTTGCATGTGCCATGATTGCAGCCTCGCATATGCCATGATTGCAGCCTCTCTTGTGCCATTATTTCAACCTCTCTTGTGCCATGATTGCTGCCTCGCATGTGCCATGAATGCAGCCTTGCATGTGCCATGAATGCAGCCTTGCATGTGCCATGAATGCAGCCTCGCATGTGCCCTGAATGCAGCCTCGCATGTGCCCTGAATGCAGCCTCGCATGTGCCCTGAATGCAGCCTCGCATGTGCCCTGAATGCAGCCTCGCATGTGCCCTGAATGCAGCCTCGCTGCATGTGCCATGATTGCTGCCTCGCATGTGCCATGAATGCAGCCTCGCATGTGCCATGAATGCAGCCTTGCATGTGCCATGAATGCAGCCTCGCATGTGCCATGAATGCAGCCTCGCATGTGCCATGAATGCAGCCTTACCATTGCCATCAGTGCAGCCTGATTGATGACCATCTGCAGCCTCGAAGGGGACAGGGAGGGGGGGATGAGTGCCGATAGATTGCAAACAGGAGAATCTCTTGTTTACTCGGTTACCTCTTTAATACAAAGTCCCGCCTCCTATGATAGACAGAACAGTCATTCAATGGCATCCCAGGAGACTGGACTTCCTATTACAGATGCCGCTGAGTAAACAGGAGATTCGCTTCATGTAATCTGATGGCACTTGTCCCGCCCCCTCCCTGTCCCCTCCAAGGCAGGGCCGATAAATACAGTATATATCTTTTGTGGCCCTAGTGGGTGCCCCAAGTGTGTCACTTGCCACGTCACCTGCCACCAGATGCAGCTTGTCACTTGCCACATCACCTGCCACATGTTGCGGAATGTCACTTGCCTGCCACCAGATGCAGATTCACTTGCCACGTCACCTGCCACAATGTGACTTGCCTGCCACCAGATGCAGATTGTCACTTGCCACGACACCTGCCACAATGTGACTTGCCTGCCACCAGATGCAGATTGGCACTTGCCACATCACCTGCCACATGTTTTGCGGAATGTCACTTGCCTGCCACCCGATGCAGATTCACTTGCCACGTCACCTGCCACAATGTGACATGCCTGCCACCAGATGCAGATTGTCACTTGCCACGTAACCTGCCACAATTTGACTTGCCTGCCACCAGATGCAGATTGTCACTTGCCACATCACCTGCCACATGTTTTGCAGAATGTCACTTGCCTGCCACCAGATGCAGATTCACTTGCCACGTCACCTGCCACAATGTGACATGCCTGCCACCAGATGCAGATTGTCACTTGCCACGTCACCTGCCACAATGTGACTTGCCTGCCACCAGATGCAGATTGTCACTTGCCACGTCACCTGCCACATGTTGCGGATTGTCACTTGCCATGTCACCTGCCACAAGTTGGTGATTGTCACTTGCCACATGTTGCGGATTGTCACTTGCCTGCCACCAGATGCAGATTGTCACTTGCCATGCCCACCTGCCACACCTTGCGGATTGTTACTTGCTGAGGTGGTGTTTTGCTTGTCAGTCAGGCAGAAGAGAGATAATGTAATCTCTCTCCTGCCTGCACAGTGAGGATGGAAGTTACTGCAGGGATGCAGGGCGGGCACGGGGCGGTGAGAGATGATGTCATCTCTTGAAAAATTTGAACATTCAAAATTTGAACATTCAAAATGTCAAAATTTGAACATTCAAAATGTCAAAATTTGAACATTCAAAATGTCAAAATTTGAACATTCAAAATGTCAAAATTTGAACATTCAAAATGTCGAAATTTGAACATTCGAAATTCGAAATTTGAAAATTCGAAATTCGAAATTTGAAAATTCGAAAATAAAATATTCGAAAAATAAAAAAATCGCAAATTCGAAAATCGAAAATTGAAAAATTCCAAAATGAAGAATTCGAAAATTGAAAAAATCGAAAATGAAAATTCAAAAAAAACCCCCCGAAAATTCGAATATTTGAAACTTGAAAATTCGAATATTTGAAATGAGAAAATTCGAAAATTTTAAAAATAAAAAATTTGAAATTCGAAAATAAAAAATTCGGAATTTCTAAAATGTGAAAATTTTAAAATGAAAAGAAAAACAAAAAATTTTTGAATTTCAGAATTTCCGAAAATCGGAATTTTGGAAATTCGGAAATACGGAAATGAAAAAATTCGGAAATACGAAAAAAATTTAAAATACGAAAATTCAGAAATAAAAAATTCGGAAATGAAAAAAATTCGTAAATTGAAAAATTCGTAAATTGAAAAATTCGTAAATTGAAAATTCGGATATTCGTAAATTCGAAATTTTCAGAAGTCCGAAAATTCGTAAATACATTTTTTTCGTTAAAAAACAAAACTAAACGAATTGCAAATGTCTAATCAGCATTAAAAGAAATGTTAAAAACTAGGATCCTAGTCTCTGAGCAAAGGTGATTCCCACCTCAATCTCTCCCACCCATTCTGCTTATTGGGTAAGTGCAGCGTGGCGTGGTAGCCAGTAAACACTTGGAGTCCCGTTTTTAAAGAACCCCCAATGGGGGTTATTTACGAAAGAAAAAAAATTATTTTATCATCCAATCATGTGCAAGCTAAAATGCTGTTCTTTATTTTCCTTGCATGTCCCCCTCGGATCTACCGATACTGCACTTCCAAGTGCACTTTGCACTTGTAGTGCAAAGTGGATTTGCCTTTAGTAAATAACCCCTATTGTATTGAAACAACCATTTAACAGCATAGCTAATAAGAAAATAACTGCGCTAGTAAATAACAATACAACCTATCTATTGACGTCCCCCCGGATTATCAGGTCTGCGCTGTAGCCGTCATTCGGCTATAGCGCGGGCCTCTAGTGGTTAAGGGGGTAATTTCCCTTCAACGTGTATATAGAAGGAACCTTTCATCTACATAAAATACACAAGGCCCGTATCTTCAGATTTCTCCATTGGCTCAGCATGAGCAAGGCAAGTATAGCCCCCCCCCCCCCCCTAGACCACCGACTGTTAGCTGTCATTCGACCCCCAGGTTAAGAACCACTGCTCTATTGGGACGAGAACGTGTGAGTTCCATCCCTATGGGTGGAGCAAGCCTGTACTGATGGGCGGGACACGGTTGATTGATGGTGACCTGGTCTTGGACCTATGGATACACGTGTGGTATATATGGGGGCACACAGGAAAGAGGTACCACAGACCACCCAGGCTCTGAAGAAAGGGGTGCGCCCCAGAAATGCATCAGCCGTTTGGGGTACCGTCCGATCCTCTCTTCATCGAGCCCTGTTTACAGTTGCGAAGAGATCCAACTTGATTTTCAGAAAAAGCCTTTTACCTAAACTCATTTGTGAGTAGGACTATTGGGACTATTGCTTTTTATTCTACTTTTAATAAAACTTTTATTGGTAATGCATTAGGTTGGTGCACCCTCCTTCTTTTTCATACAAGCTGTACACTCATTACTTTACCTTGTAGCAAAGTGTCATTTCTTCAGTGTTGTCACATGAAAAGATAGAAGAAAATATTTACACAAATGTGAGGGGTGTACTCACTTTTGTTAGAGATTGTATGTGTGTGTGTGTGTGTATATATATATATATATATATATATATATATATATATATATATATATATATATATTAGGGCTGTGGAAATTGACTATTAACCACTTCAATACCCGCCCATTGTCATTTGACGTCCACAGATGGGATCTCCCATCCTGGGTGGACGTCAAATGACGTCCTGGGCTTTGCGGGTGGATATCTGAATGATGCCTGCAGCTAGAGGCATCATCCAGATATCCTTTTGTTCTGCCGGCGATTCTGCGCAGCATAGGAATGATCATAGCGGCGGTTCCGCCGCTTGATCGTTCTTACAGGCGGCGGGAGGGGACATCCCCCCCTCCCGCCGCCATCCGGTGCTTCTCCGGGCTCTCCCGTGCCATCGGGGGCCCGGAGAGAGAATCGTCCGGCGCTCGCAGGAAGCATAGAGATGACTGGTGACCAGATGGTCACCAGTCATCTCTATGACCGTCGGAGGACCCGGGCGCGATGTGATGACGTCACGCCCGGGTCCCTGTAAGTAAACAAAGCCGCGATTGCGGCTAGAAAGCAACATTATTCATGAGATCGGTGAATTTTTTTTCACCGATCTCATGGTTTCCAGCCTGGAGGAGAGATGCGGGGTCTTATTGACCCCGCATCTCTCCATAAAGAGGACCTGTCACACACATTCCTATTACAAGGGATGTTTACATTCCTTGTAATAGGAATAAAAGTAAAAAAAAAAAAAAAAAAAATTAGAAAAGAAGTGTAAAAAAAGAAAAAAATAAGTACAAAAATAAATAAAAGAATAAAAATAAAATTAAAACGTCCCTGTCCCCGGTAGCTCGCGCGCAGTAGCGAACGCACACGTAAGTCCTGCCGACATATGGGAACGCCGTTTAAACCACATATGTGAGGTATCGCCGCGTGCGTTAGAGTGCCAGCAACAAATCTAGAACTAGCTCTCATCTGTAAATCTAAACTGGTAACCTGTAAAAAAAATTTAAAGCGTTGCCTATGGAGATTTTTAAGTACCGAAGTTTGGCGCCATTCCATGAGTATGCGCAATTTTAAAGCGTGACATGTTAGGTATCTATTTACTCGGTGTAACGTAATCTTTCACATTATACAAAAAAATTGGGCTTACTTTACTGTTTTGTTATTTTTTTAATTCATGAAACAATTTTTTTCCAAAAAAAGGGCGTTTGAAAAATGATTGCGCGAATACCGTGCAAGATAAAACGTTGCAATGACCGTCGTTTTATTCCCTAGGGTGTCTGCTAAAAAAACATATATAATATTTGGGGGTTCTGCGTAATTTTCTAGCGAAAGAATAATGATTTTTACATGTAGGAGAGAAGTGCCAGAATAGGCCCGGTAATGAGGTGTGTATAAAAGCCCTGTATTGAAGTGGTTAATTCATCGATTATTCTTTAATTTTTTTGATCGATCAAAATTCTTTTGAATGGTACTCTCCGCTGGCTTCTGGGCCTTCAGGGAGTTCCGTCGGAGGTCCGGTGACGTCACAGACACCGGCGGGGCTTGTCGTGCCCATCTGAAGGGCTCCTTTGCTGTGCCTTCATATCTGCATGCCGGCGGGACCTTTATTATCTGCCACACGCAAGGGCTGTTACACTTCCCTTTATCACTTCCCTCTATCAACCTGGGATTCTACAACCATCCACTGGGAGTTGTTATAGTTCCTTTCACGGGACATCTACATGCCGATGGACTGATGTTAACCCCCTCCTCATCTGGATTCAGCAGTGGTATCGTTGTACACATTTTTATACCAGTATCATACTTAGCTACATGTTTTTATGACTGCTTTTGCTACCGTTTGGTATTACTCACACCATTTTTACAGTTTATGTAGCTACATCGATTTTATCTCCAGTGCAATATTTATTTTGTTACCTACTTGAAGACTATAAAAGTTTTAATGCTATTCCCATCGAGTGCTGCCTTTGTGTGTTTTTTGTATCCTGCTATCCATTTTTCCAGTGGTTAGTAGCTGCACTGGGAATCAGCCCGCAAGGAGATCAGCTAAAAGTAGTGTGTAGAGAATGTGGCTCTGTCATTCGTTTTTAATAGTACCCCTACACAACAAGGACTGTTTTTTATGTTTCTGAGTCTTAGGGCTGCCCATTGACATGAATAGGCTGCCCTACCTGTGGAAACACACTCACGGTCACACTTGCAGGTGTAAACCAAGTCTGACAGGCCGCTCCAGCTGCACGAAAAAAAAATACTCATTTACACAGCCAGAGTACCTGTGAGAATGAGCCCTTCGTTATGTATTTTTTTTTTTAACAATTTCTATTTTTTTTTTACATTTTTTTTTTAATATTACATTACATTGCAATACATGTTTAAGCTGGCCAACTGCGTCAAAGTAATCCCTCTCTGGCGAGTTTCTACTCTACTCTGCCCCTATGGAATATCCAGTGTGTATAGTGACCCCTATGGAGTATCCAGTGGATATATATATATATATATATATATATATATATATATATATATATAAATCATACTACTACATTCACTGGATATTCCATGGGGTGCACTATATGATTATTACTTATATAGCGCTCTAAATTTACGCAGCGCTTTGGCCTGAATCCTGCGTGTTTTGCGAGACCACACCGCTGCACCACCAAATTGAGAACATGAGCAAAACAGGGCACATGGGTCAGTTCCTGTCGCAGGGCAGAGAGGAGGTTGGTGCCATTGACGCAAACCACCATTCCTGGCTTAAGTTGGCATGGCGTCAACCACCTCTGAGCCTGCCCCCTCAGAGCTGACAGAACCTCTGTCCCAGTGTGGCTCCTGTCTCCCAAGCACACCAGCTCAAGCACTGCATGGCATCTCTTTGCCTGCGTACCTGCGTAGCCTCTTGAACGCCTATGGAGCACCGCTGGTTCCGAGGACACATCAGCACAGGAAGAGGCACAGAGGAAGAAGCTGCCAGCAGAGTCACCCAATGCTCCGTGAAAGATAGGTAACGTCCCTGTCCATGCCTGCTGGACCATGAGTCAGCGGTAAGATGCACCTTTACACTGACCGCCCTGTCCAGCAAGGCATGGACATTGCCTTCCACATGGCGGTAGAGAGCCGGAATCGCCTTCCGTGAGAAAGTGGCGTTTGGGAACTTGCCACTGAGGTACCACACATTCCACAAACTAACGGAAGGGGGCAGAATCTACCAACTGAAAAGGCAGCAGTTGAAGTGCTAGCAATTTAGCTAAGCTAGCATTCAACCGCTGGGCATGTGGATGGCTGGGAGAGAACTTCTTTTGGCGCTGCAGTAGCTGGGGCAGGGAAATTTGTCTGGTACAATCTGCCATCGGTGTACTGATAGTAGATTGCCCGCATGTACTAGGTTGTGACACACCTAATTGTACACCTTCAGTCCTATACATGCAGGCTTCAGAGAGGACTGAGGGTATAGTGGGGTTGGAGATCCCAGCTGATAAGGGGCAAGGGGAGGTCCGCTTTGTTCTTTGGTGTGGGTCTTTGAGGTACGCTTGCCAACAAACTGCATGGCAGGTCGACATATGTGTCTGGTCAAGCATCTGGTGCCCAAAACATGTGATGTTTTTGCCACGCGAGTTACGCTTGAGACATATGTTTCAAATAGCAGTGGTGGGATCTGATGCACTTGTCTCAAAAAAGGCCCACACCAAAGAACTTTTGGAATAACGCTGAGACACAGCAGCACCCTGCACATGCGTAGCTTTGCGTTGTAATGCAGTCGGTGTGCTGCCCTTAATCTGGCCCCTGGAGGGCATCCGTTGGAGATGTGCCTGTGCCTCCTCCTCTCTCCTATCAGGCACCCACGTAGAGTCAGTGACCTCATCATCCCCTCCCTCCTCATCACTGTAGAAAACATGACAGTATGCTGCAGCTGGGGGAACATGACTGCCAGATTGATGTCCTTCTTGGGCACCCCCTCTCCCTGAGCTCACGTTACTGCCTTCCTCTATCTGTGTACCATCATTGGAGCCTTCAAAACGCTGCGCATCCTCATGCAGCATTTACCCAACACTGGTCAAACAGTTCGGGGGACTCCTCAGGAGGTCATGGTGGGGCTAGGGAAGGCGTGAGTGATGCCATTGAGCAGAGGGAAGAGGACGCCTTGGCAGCTACTTTTTTTCACATTGGTGGTTTTCGATTGACACCTACCCCGATTTTCTACTACTCGTATGCATTCATATGCTGTAACTCTTTAGTAATAGTTACTAATCTTTCAAGTATTCTTGTACCTATATGCACCATTGTTCATCGCAATGTAAACTTTGACATGTTGTAATCCTAAAATTTTGAATAAAATTGATGTATAAAAAATAAAGTTTGTAAAAAGGCTGACCTAGATTCTAAAGAACAAAAAATAAATAACTGAAACCTTCACCTGTCTACCTGCATCGATTGCTTGGATGTAGCTGCTGTGTCTTTGTTAAAAAAAAATACAAGGGAGGCAAAAACAAATCCTAGAGCTAAGGTAAACTGCAGTGTCAACATAACTAATCATAATCTAGATGGAACTCTCCCACTGTGATTTGTTGCTGTGAACAATCTCTACACATTATTTTTTTAAGTATTGGGACTTAAAAATGTGCTAAATCTGATAAGCCTTACACATTTATCTTGACATAAAACTTTTGATATTTCTTTTCATTAATTAAAAATTGTATTGACGTTTAAAGTAATGAAGCCACACAGATCTAGCCATTCCTGCTGCTGATTCCCATCACCCTGTTTGTTACATTTTGTATTCTGCGATACAGCTTTCACATAACTTGATGAAGTCGGTGCTTTGACACCCTCAAAACGTGTTAAGTTAGCCCAGATCCTACCATAGAATCAGCATACAGGAATTCATTTAAATAGCCAGGGTATAATATGAAGGATTGTATATATTTGGAATATTTTTTATAATAGATACCCGTTGTAAGTTAATGTTGGACTATGGTCTTCTTATGAGGCCTGATAAAGCACTTTTTACTTTAATAAATGTCAATAGAAGGTTAATTGATTAAAAATAAAAAGTTTTATATCAAGATGTATGCTTTTTATTCCAGACTTAAACCGGAGGTTCACCCTAATAACATGTATATCTGACCAACTCCCTTATATTCGTAGCATGTACTGTCCGCAATTAGTTTTTTTTATTTTATGCTGTACGTACCTTGTTATCCATTTTTTCAATCTACTTCTCCCCGCGGGAGTAGGCGTTTCTATGCCTAGGGGGATTGTCATCTGCGAGGTCGCCCAGATGATTGACGTCTGTTTCCCCCGGCGGATAAGGCCCGCCCCCCTACTTGCGTAGGCGCGCACAAGTTACATGGTTTCCAAAAGAAGCCAAACATGCAGTATAGAGCCGACTCACATCTCCGCATGTTCGGCTTTTTTCGGAAACCCTGTAACTCGTGCGCGCCTACGCAATACGGGGGGCAGGGCCTTATCTGCCAGGGCGAACAGACGTCAATCATCTGGGCAACCTCCCAGATGACAATCCCCCTAGGCATAGAAATGCCTACTGCTGCGGGGAGAAGTAGAATGAAAAAAATGTATTACAAGGTAAGTACAGCATAAAATAAAATGAATTGCGGACAGTACTTGTTACGAATATAAGGGAGTTGGTCAGATATACATGCTTAGGGTGAACCTCCGCTTTAATACCTAAAATCCTTATCCCTGAGAATAATGTGGATGTGATGTGTTGCCTTACAAAGCCAGCTATAATTTAGATGCTATGGACAATACTTTCCAGTTGCTTTTTTTTTTCAGGTGAGTTCAATATGCGTGAAACATTTTGCAGCATTGTAATTTGTCAGGAGTGTCTAATGAACTGCATTACCTATTATCCATACAAGACATGCAAAGACTGACATCCATAGATTTTTCAGTGCTTGCGGGAAACATTTTTTTTGGTAAAAGTCAATGTCTGCTCCTCTGTTTTAAATTAGCCTGTTTAACTAAACGTCCCAGAAGGGACTTTAACATTTAAAGGGCAGTATACTAAAGTGTTACACTGCTATAATTAATTATTCTACTAAATAATGGGCCTAAAGGGATCTTTTCTTTTAGCACTGAGCACGCTTTTTGCTTGCTTTGAGTTAGTGCCATTAATTGTCGCTGCAACCCCTAGATGATAAAGCATGGAGCCAGAATATATATGGATAATGGAGGGAAGAAATAATGATAATTTTTTTGGGTATGTCCATTGGAAGGATGATTTAAGGCAGGATGCATCATTTATTTCTAAAGAGAAAACAGAACTTTGATCCAATTAATAATTTAGAAAGCGTAGCTTTTGCTTTTGGATAGAGTTAAGTATTGAGTTTTTGTTGCTGTTTGTGTCTCTGTTGGAAGATTTACGCTATCTGCCTTAGTGATAAGCGTAGCAAGTGATAGGATATCCAAATGACAGTTGTCTAAATGCCAAACTTTGTTTTGACAAAAGGCCAGGTTAGTGTCCTTCAGACTTTAGGGGAACAAACAGTGGCCTGTGGGACTCAAAAATGTCCCAATGCCTGTAGGAGTACACAATGCCATAGGCTTGGTATGACACCTACATGTGTTGGTGGGTAGCATGACGTTGTGGATGTAGGGACACTCCAGTCTCAGGACTCACTGTATACATACTGGCAATGCACACATGATTAAAATGGTCAGGCTTATAGGTTTCTTTATACATCTGTAGTTCAGCTGACTATCTTTTTTTTTTTTTAAATTGTAGGGTTCCTCCTACTGGCTAGTTCAACCTGATGGTGCTTTCTATTTGTCCCCTTTTCCCTCTTTCTCCGTGTAGAATATGTATGTGTTGTATTTACATAGATGGGCAAGGACCTGGGGGTGGGAACAGGAAGTAGGAAGTTATGAAGTGAAACTAGAAGAAAAAGGTTCTCTGCTGGCTGGAGTAAACAAGTTATTCATAAGGTTCATCTGACCATTAAATAATTATTTCTACAAAATCTACACCCCTCTTCCTTTTCATATTTGTCCCATTTTCTCCTTTCCCAGCTTCCTGTTTTTTCTTCATATTTGTCCCATCCCATGTCTCGTCAATTACTATTTTGGCAATGTTAACTGGAACACCTTCCCTCCCGGGCTGACTCAAATGATGCATATGATAGATATACCATATTCACGTAAATTATTGAAGGGACATATAATTGAACATTATTAATTACATTTATGTAGATCAGTCAAATTTGCTAGATGCCCCAGCCCTGATGAAGGAGCAAGTCTGCGATACATGTTGGTTTAATGTTGGATCTTTACAGTAGGAGTATGATTCTTTCCTGACGGCACATTTAAAGTCTCTATTTTTTCATATTGATATGGTTCTGTGCTTGTAGGTGGATGGTGCTTCCAGGAAAGGAGATATTTAATATTTTTGACTCCACCACACTTTATTATCCCATGACCAAGTAAAAAAAAATACACAGCTCAGTGGTCAGAATAGTGCCCCATTGTTATTAGTGGGATGAGCAGTGTCCCATCATTAGTCAGTGGTCAAAATTGTGCCCTGCCGTTCATGTCAATGGGGTGAATAGTGCCATACCATTGATGTCAATAGGAGGAATATTCCCCTATCTTTAGTGTCAGTGGGAGGAATTGTGCTCCATCGTTGGTGTCGGTAGGAGAAATAGTGCCTCAATCTTGGTGTCTACATTGTTCCAAAAACAAAAGAAGAAACGGTATAGACGGTATGTCCAAAATATTGTTTATTAAAATCGGTTAAAATCTCAAAAGCACGAAATACACATCATAAGAAAAATGGTGCCTCTCTGCCCACAACTCAAGCCGACCGGCCCAGACATCCCTGAAAACCCACCTGCACCATCCTCCCCAGTCCTACCACCCAAACAAGAGTTCCCCTCCTCCCAAAAAGAAGTGACACACTCTTACCTCCTCAACTAATACCCCACAACTGGCCAAAATTTTTTTAAATAAGGATGCTAAGACAGTGGCAGTCACTAGAGAAAGGAGAGCACACAAGACAAATAGCAACCACAATGGGTAAAGTGTGCTATGTGAGACCTCTCCTCTAGGCAGCCACTGGCCAACTAAGAGAACACAGTACAGTAAGCTGTAAATCAAGCTCACTTTACTCCACGGGTTGCACAGATAGATACAATGTAACAGTAAAGGCTGTATCTCTGCTGAGACGAACAGAGCAGGATAAATCCCAATAATGTATGGACCAACACTGTATTACCCACAAGAATAACAAAGCACAGATGTATTTACTAAAGCAATAAATATACTGTAATTATAGGTAATAAACTACAACTGAATCTCAGCTAGTTTCTCATAGCTATGAAGTGACCACAGTGCTGCATGCATAGTAAGCAGTTGTTTGCGAGTGTGCAATTGGATAGTCCATAGCTCATGAGCCATGAATGAACTCTGTGATCATATATATTTACATAGATTGCATGTATGTAGGGACGACAGATGCTTGTAGGCAAGCGGCTAATGTGGAGGTAGTCTATGATCCTTAAAATATACAGGTGGACAATGTCGGCTCCCACACTAAATAGCTAGGGCTTCCATGATTATGCATTGTTGTAGTGGCCTATAAATACTGTATCCTCATAGACAGAATCAACACCCGGTGCACAGTCCAGCCTCTGCTGCTCCCAACTCCAGGGTCACAAAAGGGTGCATAGCTATGCATGCCAAGGCAGAAAAAGAAGCTCTGTCAAGGATGACCGGTAGATCAAACCTTCCAGCTTTCATCTTAGTCAATCACAGGGTAAGGCTGTAATCAGTTTGGCTCTTCCATGCAGCCTAGTAGACAGGCTCAGCTAGCTATGTTGGCTATGTAATGCATTCAAAGCAGATACTGGTATGGCGACTGTGTCCTCTGCTGTGGCAAGATATCATTTAGAGCGCCTCAAGACAGCCACGTGGGATGTGAGGAGGGAAGTGCGGCGGGACCCCACATTTACATTTTGTTCCAAACTGGAACTTCCTCATGACTAATGTTCCAAGCTTTATATCAGTGGGAGGAAGTATGCCCCATCATTGATGTCAATGGAAGGAATAGGGCCCCATTGTTCTTGTCAGTGGGAGAAATGTATGCCCTACAGTTGATATCAGTGGAAAGAATGGGGCCTCCTCATTGGGGTCAGCTAGAGGAATAATGGCTCTTAATAATGATAGATATAGTACTGCCTTTTTCAAAGATTTTATCAAAAGGCATAGGTGGTACAAAAAATGGTCCAAAAAACGACTAATAACATGTGAATAATACAGTGGTAACTAGGCATGACTGCAGTAAGGAGATGTATCTTACATAGGAGAACCTTAATGACAGTCGGATAAAATCCAACAGGTTTAAGGTGTGTAGGCCAGCCCTCAAAATTTACACTCGCATTTTGCGAGTACATTTTGAGACCTGGTGAGTGTCTGGCTGGCTGCTTGGGAGCAGGGGGGCGAGCGAGGAGAGGAGAGGAGAGGAGGAGCCGCCGCGGCGTTCAAACCGCGGGGAACATTACAGCTTTCAATTTAATAGCTGTGTGTGTTCCCCGCAGCGCGCGTCTTATACAGCCCCCCCCCCCCTGGGAAACTGATAGGCAGATCACCCATCCCAGGTATGGATGGGTGATCTGTCTATCAAAGTTTCCTGGACAAGAGGGGAGGGGCTGTATAAGACGCGCACTGCGGGGAACACACACAGCTATTAAATTGAAAGCTGTAATGTTCCCTGTGAACCATTCAGCGGCGGCTCCTCCTCTCCTACCCAGCACAGGTAGGATGCGGGGGGGGGGGGAAGAACTCTGGCTAATATGTGCGGCGGTGGGGGGAAGAACTCTGGCTAATATGTGTGGGGGGGGAGAACTCTGGCTAATATGTGTGTGTGTGGGGGGGGGGGAAGAACTCTGGCTAATGTGTGTGTGTGTGTGTGTGTGTGTGGGGGGGGGGAAGAACTCTGGCTAATGTGTGTGGGGGGGAGAACTCTGGCTAATGTGTGTGGGGGGGGGGGGGGAGAACTCTGGCTAATATGTGTGTGTGTGTGTGTGGGGGGGGAAGAACTCTGGCTAATATGTGTGTGTGTGGGGGGGGGACTCTGGCTAATATGTGTGTGTGTGGGGGGGGGAGAACTCTGGCTAATATGTGTGTGGGGGGGGAACTCTGGCTAATGTGTGTGGGGGGGGAAGAACTCTGGCTAATATGTGTTTGGGGGGGGAAACTTTGGCTAATATTTGTGTGGGGGGGAGAACTCTGGCTAATATGTGTGTGGGGGGGAGAACTCTGGCTAATATGTGTGTGGGGGGGAGAACTCTGGCTAATATGTGTGTGTGTGGGGGGGGGGGAGCACTCTGGCTAATATGTGTGTGGGGGGGACTCTGGATAATATGTGTGTGGGGGGAGACTCTGGCTAATATGTGTGTGGGGGGGGGGACTCTGGCTAATATGTGGGGGGGAGAACTCTGGCTAATATGTGTGTGGGGGGGGAGAACTCTGTCTAATATGTGTGGGGGGGGGACTCTGGCTGCAATATGTGTGGGAGGGGACTCTGGCTGCAATATGTGTGGGAAGGGACTCTGGCTGCAATATGTGTGGGGGGGACTCTGGCTGCAATATGTGTGTGTGTGTGGGGGGGGGGTACTCTGGCTGCAATATGTGTGGGGGGGACTCTGGCTGCAATATGTCTGGGGGGAACTCTGGCTGCAATATGTGTGGGGGGGACTCTGGCTGCAATATGTGTGTGGGGGGGACTCTGGCTGCAATATGTGTGGGGGGGACTCTGGCTGGAAAATGGGGATATTTTGCTGCATTGGTAGACATGGGCAGGCTGCATTTTTGGGCACGGATTAAGTTATTGTTAATATTTATTACTTAATTCTACATGAAACATTTAAGTGTAATTTAATGAGATTTATGAGGGCGTGTCTAGGGGGTGGGACATGGTAGGGTTGGGCGGGGCCACTGGTGGCGAGTATGCCTTGAGGCCTGGCTAGTAGCTCAGGACTTGAAATGTTGAGCCCTGGTGTAGGCTATATCTAAACATTTTAGCAAATAGATCAGGGTTTGGTAGAATAACATAGAGGAGGGATTCCACATAGTGTGGTAATAGTGGAGTCAATACTCTTGTAGATTGTGGTTTGACACTTCACTGATATAGGGAAGAGAAGGGTAAATTTACCCCATAAGATTGTGGATTATTTAATTTATATGTAAAAAAAAAAAGAAGGGCAAAATGAGGTAATCTACCATGGTGTATTAAGGCTATGGCTCAAAGAGGCTATATTGACTGCCATTGTTAGTAGGCTACCAGAATTGACAACAGTTAGGAAATAAGAGTAAGAGAGAGATATATTCCCTCAAGGGCCAGATAAAGGCACATATGGGGCTGCATTAGAGCTGCACGATTCTGGCTAAAATGAGAATCACGATTTTTTTGCTTAGAATGAAGATCACGATTCTCTCACGATTCTCACGGCGTAAAATCTTTTACATTTATACAAAAAAAAAATGGGCTAACTTTACTGGCTAGTTTTTTTTTTAATTCATTAAAGTAATTTTTTCCAAAAAAATTGCATTTAAAAAGACTGCTGCGCAAATACAGTGCAACATAAAATATTGCAACAACCTCCATTTTATTCTCTAGGGTCTCTACTAAAAAAAGATATAATGTTTGGGGGTTCTAAGTAATTTTCTAGCAAAAAAAATTATGATTTTAACTTGAAAAGAGCTGTCAGAAAAAGGTTTGGGGTTTAAGTGGTTAAACGTTCCTAATTTTTACATACATAAGTTTATTTCTTTGATGTGATACAATGTTTAGACTTAACTTTCCACTGATAAAGAATGTTTTCAAAACTTGGCAGGCTGCCCAGACTTGGCAGCCTATGTCTAGGCTGAGGAGGCACGCTTGTCTAGAATGCAAATTGGCGTCTTGAATAATGTTGGTTACTAGCCTAATATTATGAACGATCTGCCTACCTGGTATCCAGTTTGGTCGGCATGTATTAAGGGAGAGATAACTTTCGCTAGTCTATCTGCTAGAATTCTACCAAAGATTTTTAAGTCATTGTTTAGAACCAAAATGGGGCGAACATTTTGGGGAAGAGTGGGGTCCTTTTTGGGTTTGGGGATCGGGGAGAGGTTGGCTAAAAGCATTTCATCAGGAAAATAGTTGCCATCTAGTATGATTGAATAATTAATAGTAGGAGCATGTGAAACCATCCGGGCCGGGGGCTCTAGAGGTTTTCAAGGATTTGATGATTTGGGAGATTTCCTCTTCTGTGCAGGGCATGTTTAGGGAGTCGATGTGGTGCCGTTTTAAAGAGGGGAGTTGAAGACCATCTAACCATGATTTAGAGGAGGCGCTCGGCTGGGCCTGGGGGAGGACAAAAGATCTTTGTAAAAGGAAGTGAAAATCTTCAATACTTCCTGTGGGTGTGCAATTAAGTTTACGTTATTGCCTCTGAGTTTGTATATATGGGTGGGTTTGCTATCCTGATTCAGTTTCCTGAAAAACATAGTTGAGGTGGAGTTGCTGTGGAGGAGGAATTTGGCTCTAGAAGACCTAAGAGATCTTTCGGTGTTGGCAGATAAAATAAGGTCTAGGGCCTGACGTTTGGATTGGATCTAATTGGTCATATCCTGTGAGAGGGATTGTTGGAGTTTATAATAAAGTCTGTGTAAGACATTAAATTTCAGCCAATCTCTCTTGATTTTTAGTTGCTGCTAGTTTAATAATGTGACCACGAAGAACAGCCTTATGTTCAACCCAGAGAGATGTGGGAAGGGTGTCATCATTGTTGTTTTCCAGAAAGTAGTTTTCTATATGGGTGGAGATTGTGCTTTTGTTTACGGGGTCAGTCATTTGTATGGTGAAGGGGAGAGGCCTATGCAGGAAGTGTCAAATGAAGTAATATTATGGTCAGACCATGGGCATGGGTGAATGTGTGCATGGGAGGAGTTAGCTAAGAGTATCGGGGTACAGAATATGTAGTCAAGCCTGGCGTAACAATCATGGGGGTGGGAATAATGTGTATAAGCCTTGATGCCTGTGTTGTGGGCTCTCCAGGAGTCAATTAGTTGTAATTTATTGATATAGCGGTTGATGGATTTAGAGAAAGCGTTGGAAGAGGTGGAAACTCTACTTCTGTCTAAAGCGGGGTGAGCAGTCAGATTAAAGTCTCCGCCAAGCACCATGTGGGGGGAATGGTATTGGTCTAAGGTGTCAAAAAAATTAGTAAAAAATGCAGTTTGGGAATCATTTGGTGCATAGATAGAAGCGATAGTAATTGCACGGTTGTTAATCGTGCCTTTGAGGATGATAAATCTACGTTCGGGATCTTTGTAGACATTTTGGATATCAAAAATTATGGAGTTGCGAATGAAGATTGCAACACCTCTGGTTTTGTTTGAGAAGGTTGTGTAGTGAAATTGGTTGTAGGATCTGTTAAAATAATTTGGATGGTTAGAGGTAGCAAAGTGAGTTTCTTGGAGCAGAATGTCAGCCCCAAGTCTTTTGTAATGTTGGAATGCCTTCCTACGTTTGAGGGGAGTTGAAACCTTGGGTGTTGTGAGAGATGATTTTAAGACCCATTTAAAGAAGTATATTGGAAAAGATCAGCAAAACAACATCAAACATCACATATTGCTTAACAGTTGTGAAAGTGGGTATATATAGTCTACATCTACGATCTGCAATCATAATCCCAGTGATTGAAAACAAAGTCTGGAAACCGCCACATTTAATACATATAAAATATAAACCACAAAAAAGTTCCTGTAAGAACCGTCGAGCTTTGAAAAAATATATGAACCGTGACATTTAGATGACATGCAAATCAACAGAGGCCTTAAGGGTCAACAGAATTATTAAATCCAACATAACTGTGTGGATAAGAAACGCAGGGACAAGGGATAACTTGTCACTCAAACAATCAGTCCTTATCTTGCAATCAGGTCGGGTGATGCACCATCAAACAATGGCGCAGCAGTCGATCACAGTCGCAAGAGTGGGGTCAATCTAGCGGCGGCGGACGCTCCAGGCAATTTGACAAAAAAATAAATCAAAAGAGTGATATGTGCATGGGGTGAGAATTTTTACCTAAAGAGGGTTATACATTAGAGCATAAGCTTATCACCAAAGCCTCGGCGTGTGTATACCGAGCAATAGCAACCTTTCTGGTCCAGCCAGAACCTAGTACTAGTAGCACCAAGCGAGATGTGATGGACCCTGTGGTGGAGATGTTTGGGAGGTGGAGAGTGGGATCAAAGGCAGTCCGGGGTGCATCAAGCAACAGTCAGTGTAGGAAAAGGGTATTCAGCCATTGAGGACATACCGTATCCAGTGTGAATAGGCTGATTGGTTGGAGTTGTTCCCCGGAAAGACAGTCTGTCGTATTCTTGATTGTAGGGATCAAGCGGGGTCCAAAATACGAGGAGCATCCTGGAAGAAGGGGAAATAAAAAAAGGCAAAACAGAACAGCACAAAACTAAAAAAAAACTAAAAAAAAAAACGGAGTCCAAGACACGGAGGAGCAGAGGACATCTGATTGATTGGAGGTTGATTTTGAAAGGATTGAAGCAATCTCCTCTGGTCCCTGGCTGCGTCTGGTGGAAGGGGTAGACCAGATTGGTGAGGGCCTGAGCGTGGGTGGAGGGCGGACTTGTGGGTCCTGAGCTAGGAGGCCCAATTTTACCAGAAGCTCTTTGCCTTCAATTATGTTATATACCGTGTAGGTGGAACCATTGTGAGGAATAGTAAGCTTAACCACTTCCCGACGGCCGTACGACTATATACGGCCGCCGGGTGGCTCTACTTCTCTGGGAGGCCGTGTTTTTACGGCCGCCCCTTTTCGCGTTCCCCGCGCGCGCTCCCGAGCGCGCAGCGGGGAACTGCTGTGCTGGCCGTGTCCCTTGGACACAGCCAGTCACAGATCGCCGTGAACGGCCAATCGGAGCGGCCGTTTCCTAGGCGATCTGTGCGGCCAATGAGAGATGATCTCATATGTTTACATATGAGATCATCTCTCATTCCCGGCTCTCGCAGACAGCGGTGCTGTCAGGGGAGAGAGGAGACGGATCTGTGTCTCTTGTACATAGGGACACAGATCGGTCACCCCCCCCCAGTCACCCCCCCTCCCCCACAGTTAGAACACTAATTAGGATACACATTTAACCCCTTCCTCACCCCCTAGTGTTAACCCCTTCCCTGCCAGTCACATTTATACAGTAATTAGTGCATATTTATAGCACTGATTGCAGTATAAATGTGAATGGCGCCAAAAATGTGTCAAAAGTGTCCGATGTGTCCGCCATAACGTCGCAGTCCCAATAAAAATCGCAGATCGCCGCCATTTCTAGTAAAAAAAATGTTTTATACAGTAATTAGTGCATATTTATAGCACTGATTGCAGTATAAATGTGAATGGCGCCAAAAATGTGTCAAAAGTGTCCGATGTGTCCGCCATAACGTTGCAGTCCCAATAAAAATCGCAGATCGCCGCCATTTCTAGTAAAAAAAAAATTTATACAGTAATTAGTGCATATTTATAGCACTGATTGCAGTATAAATGTGAATGGCGCCAAAAACGTGTCAAAAGTGTCCGATGTGTCCGCCATAACGTCGCAGTCCCAATAAAAATCGCAGATCGCCGCCATTTCTAGTAAAAAAAAAAAAATAATAATAATAATTCTGTCCCTTATTTTGTAGGCGCTATAACTTTTGCGCAAACCAGTCGCTTATTGCGATTTTTTTTACTAAAAATATGTAGAATACGTATCGGCCTAGACTGAGGATAAAAAAAAACTTAAAAAAAAAAAATTGAGCTATTTATTATAGCAACAAGTAAAAATATTTTTTTTTTTTTCAAAATTGTCGCTCTATTTTTGTTTATAGCGCAAAAAATAAAAACCGCAGAGGTGATCAAATACCACCAAAAGAAAGCTCTATTTGTGGGGAAAAAAGGACGTTAATTTTGTTTTCGAGCCACGTCGCACGACCGCGCAATTGTCAGTTAAAGCGACGCAGTGCCGAATCGCAAAAAGTCCTCTGGTCAGGAAGGGGTTTAAGTGCCCAGTAAGGAAGTGGTTAAAGGGGAAACCCCAGAGATATTTAATTCTGGCAGCTTGTAATATGTTTGTCACCTCCTTCATCCTGCGTCTTCTATCTAGAGTGGCGGGAGAAATATCTGGATAGATTTGCAGTCTTTTTCCATCCAAAGAAATGTTTGGGGTGTTTCTTGATGCACACATAATATCTTCTTTCACCAAGAAATCTTTCATACACATAATGATGTCCCTGGGGGGGTTGTCAGGGGTGGGTTGCGGGCGAAGTGCTCTGTGGATCCTGTCGCAGGTGAATGCAGAAAGCGGTTTGTCAGGCAAAAGGTCATGAACATTTTTACTAACAGCAGGCATTAAGTCAGTGACTGATTCAGGGACACTGCGTGACCTAATATTATGGCGGCAATTTCTGTTGTCCAGGTCCTCGACCTGGGCCTGCATAAAGGCAAAATTGTCTGCCAAGTTTTCATAATCACGTCTGAGGTCATTATGAGCCAAGGAGAGTTCATCATGTTTGGTCTCAAGGAGATCCGTGTGGGTGCCTATGCTGGCAATTTCCTGGGACAGGGCCGCAGTGGAGTTATGCACTTCTTTTTCTATTTTCTCCACTAATTTGATGTAGATGGCTGTGAGGCTGTCATCTAAATCAGCCTTGGAGAGGGGGAGACCGTACTCACGGTTGTCCGGGCTTGGATGGGGATGAGATGAGGAGGTGGATGCAGAGTCCTCTGGTCTCGCATGGAGGCCGGCGCCATTTTGGGACAACGTGCTGTTCCTTTGCTCCATGTCCAGGAGGAAGTAGGTAAGGCTGTGTTGTGAGCGCCGATTCCGCTTCTTTTTAGCAGGTTGCATGCACCGGGTGTTCCCACGGGGGTGCTCGTCTGTTTCGCCGTGAATGGAGGTAAATAGCCCCAGGATTTCTGCCTGAAAGGACCGGGTCCGACGGAGCTGAGCTCAGGCGGGTCCTATCAGCATCGCGCCGCGCATGCGCCCCTGGAAGTATGTATTCTTAAGGCCCCTTTCACACAACCGGCCCGCTCGGATCCATCTGTCCATTTTTCAACCCCTCCCATCCCAGTTGAAGCTCAAGTTGATTGGGCGAAACATGTCAGATAACATGACACCACGTGTGTGACGCCCCATCATCGCATCCAATGCAGTCTGCATACCTGCACAAGGAACTCCTTGATCACCATGGCATTCATCTTGAACTAGGCACGCTAAGCCACTGCTCCACAAGATCAGACTTAAGAAAGCGGTGAACACTCCAATCCCCAGGAAAGCCTCCTACGCTGACCTTCGCCTCACACTGATCACCTAGACCCTTCTGTGTGAATAAGCTGATCATCCAGGGCTGGAATGCAAGTGGGAACCTACTGCATCAAGGTTGGCTGATCGGACCTGTGGGTCTCTGATCTCTTTTATGGCTTAATGACTTGTGCCCTTTCACTATGCCTGATGATTAAGTACCACAGCTAAACACCAGCTGTCCTTATGGTCAAACACAGCAACAATGAGAACTTTGTTCTATACACTTTAAGGGCTGTCATCATCATCAAACTTTTCCATCCAGTGTTTGCCTTACTACTGTATTGAATCACATAAGTATCTCAGACCATGGATATCACTATCAGTCACTTTGGCTTCTTGCCCTGTCATTGAAATACTGTCTATACTGAACTTCTCCCCCTCCATGTGTCTCTTGAATAGGGTTGAGCGAACCCGAACTGTAAAGTTCGGGTTCGGTACGGACTTTGGATTTTTCCCGAACCCGAATAATTGAAAAAAGTTCAGGTTCGGGAAAAAAAAATGTGCGGAGGTCCCCGCAAATTCAATAACCAGACCCTTTAGGTCTGGTATGGATATTCAGGGGAACCCCGCCGTCAATTTAAAACAAAAATGACGTGCGGTTCCCCCTAAATATCCATAACCAGACCCGTTATCCGAGCACGTTGACCTGGCCGGCCGCAGAAAAGAGGGGGGACAGAGTGCGGCCCCCCCCCTCTCCTGAACCGCACCAGGCCACATGCCCTCAACATGGGGTGGATGTCCCCATGTTGATGGGGACAAGGGTCTCATCCCCACAACCCTTGCCCGGTGGTTGTGGGGGTATGCGGGCGGGAGGTTTATCAGAATCTGGAAGACCCCTTTAACAAAGGGAACCCCCAGATCCTGACCCCCTCCCTGTGTGAAATGGTAATGGGGTACACTGTACCTCTACCATTTCACGAAGGAAGTGTAAAGTATTGTAAAAAAACACACTGACACCATTGAATAAAGTCCTTTATTAAAAAAAAAAAAAAACCTCCAGCGGTGAGAAATCCACTCGTTCCCGGCTTCCTGCGTTGTCCTGATCCTGCGACGGCTGCGGGTGATCTCCAGCGATGAGAAGATCCTGCGTCGGGTGATCTCCGCTCCAGCGCTGAGAAGATCCATCCATCCGGTGCAGCAGCATCCCCGACCTCCTCTCAGCGCTGGACACAGCCCAGCGAATGACGCGCTGCAGCTGTGACATTACTTATATAGAGGAGGCAGAGCCACCCGTCACGTGACCCCGCCCCCTCTGACGTACCCTCTGCTACGTCACTGGGTAAGCCCGGCTTCCCTCTTCCTGCCCAGTGAACTGGCCACCTATCTATAACTATATTTGGAAGTCCTATTTTAATCCTGAAGTTTCTTATTAAATGGTTCTTAATATCACTTATCAGGCCACCAGAACACATAACGGGCATATATGTGAATGATGTATGGGTGAGCGGTATGAATGAAGCAACTGCATCAATTATAGACGACATTGTCTGTTTTTAATCCTCTTGCTTGGGTGTTGGTGGTGGAACTTTTGAATCCATTTTTTTGTACCATTATGAATTTTTCATTAAAGATCCCTTTTAAGCTGCTTAGTCCGAGGTAATTACTTTAGATGGGCTTCTTCTTTATCTGTTTGTTTTAGGATCCGAGTGGGTCACCCATTGACTTCTATGGGCAGGTAGATGTCGGTGGATATGTGTTCGCTGACACCCGCCTGCACATGTTTACTGCGCATAGATAAAAAAAAACAAAGTCTGAGCTGGCGGTCAGTATGTTGCATGCATATGTGCACAAAATGTTAAATTGAAGAGGTTAAAATTGCATTTTGGGAGCTAGAATGTATTTTACTTGTGTATTCACATTTGAGTGCAAATACAGACATTTTGGCCAGGAATACTGATGTTTAAACATTAATACTGTGTGCAAGTACCCTTATTCTCCATTACAACTTAGTTGCAATTATTTTTAGTTTCCTGATTTTAGGATAGTTAAAATTATGCAAAACAGCAGCTTTCCTACACCCTGACTAATTCACCCTGGTATTGACAGTCATGTAAACCTGATCTGTGTTTGCAGAAATTGAGTTTTAGTAATGACTTTGCAAATTGTTATTGATTCCTAAAATAGTGTTACAAATACGTCAAGTATGTGCAATTATAATCAACAGAACATTAGTTTGCAGTGTTGTTTAACCTGGCATGTTCGTTTTTGGTGTAGGACCTTCTGCATGGATACGGGTGTTAATAAATACTTCCCTAAAACTGTCAATGGCATTTAACCTATGCCTTAAAGTGGAAATGAACAAAAGCGGCGGGTTCTTTATTGCAAAAGAGAGCTGCTTCTGCAATAAGATGTACCTGATGGAGCTCACCGTAAACTACAACTTGACAGCAGAGGGGCAGAATTGTCTGCCTGATAGGAACACTGTGTCAATGCATTTTTCGTCTTTCAAAGCGACACTACCCTGAGTACTCCTAAGCAAGATTTTGGGCCCCAACGAGCTGGCCAGAGGAGGAACTAGAGCAGTATACTGACTGGATGCTGACTCTTATGGTGGTATGTACCTATAGGTCCTTCTCTCCCCCTAGTTATGGTTGCCCATTGTAGGCCTTAGAAGAGGGAATACTCCATGACTTTCATTGCTTTACATTCTAATACCTATATTATTTAAGTATTGCAGTACCAAACACTGTGGTTTACCTTTATAACCGTTAACCATTGCAATGGGCACCATTAGGAACAGGAACAGAGAACCCGACACATCAAGTGGCTCCTTCTGAGGTAAGTGCTCCACACATATATTGCAATACGTGTTCAAACTGGCCAGCTGCATCAAAATGATCCTTCTCTGGCCAGTTCCTACTCTATCTTGCAGATTGCCAAACTCTCTTTGGTATTCAATATGGGAGCCAGTTAGGACCTGAGCACAGGCATGTCTTAATTTTTCAATGCATAGTCAATGTTTTAAAAATCAGGGATGACAAAAGATGCCGGAGCAATAAAATATGCTCTCTGCACTAATTATCTATATCTATCTAGGCTTCCTGAGCATAGAAAAGAGATTCCAACAAAGATCTCAAGATGACAATTTTCAGATGAATTTTCCGATGAAGAAAGTGCAAGAAGACAAACTGACAAATGCATCTACATGCGTATTTATGTGGTTGAACTGTTACTCCTTTTTTAAACAAGGGGATGAATCTGGAATACAAGCCCTGAACATAAAACAACTGGGTCTAGACAGAGAAAAGACTGGTGCTTTTTTCTTTCTCCTTAATAAGATACAAATACAAGAAATAATCAAGAATTTTGCGAGGATGGATACAAAACCAGTGAACTCTTGCAGAGAAACCAGGAACATAAAAAAGATGTATAGTGAAGATACCTTGTTACCAGGTAACCATCAATATAGAAGAGCAATAGGAAAATTGTCTTATATTGCTACTAAACTTGCAAACGTGGAAGAAATCTTGTGCAGAAAGGCCTCTAATACAAGTCAAGCTGGCTTGAATACTCAAATGAGTTATTTTTGGTTACATTTGAAGCTAAAGCTATAAGCAGTTGGCAAATGCATTCTGGTAGGATACTTGGACGCCAACTGGGCTAAAGACTCCTGCAACAGAAAGTCTACTAGAATCTATTCTTTTTTATTTTTGGGGGCGGAGAATTGCTGTTGGCAGACTTGTGTGGTTTACATATGCAGGCTTTTTTTTACTTATTTATTATACTTTTTTATTTTTTTATTTTTACACTGTCCTTTTATTAAAAATTTTTTTATCACATTTATTTTTAAATAAGCATGACAGGTCCTTTTTGATTAAGAGTTCTGGGGTCAAAAAGTCCGCAGATATCTAATTATCCCTTAAAAGCAAACATAAATAAAAAATCATCTCTTTAAGCCCGAGAACTTGAAGTGATGTTGGGGGTCACTCCGGTTCTCCAAGGGTATAGAGCCGAGTAGGGGCTATCTTGTCCTCACTTGACTTCCTGCCTAGCAATGTGCAGTATCAGATCAGTTCCGGGCTTACCGACGGCTCCTGTAAGTTCAAACTCCCAGGAAGCAGGGGAGGTCACCTCTCTCGCCGCCCTATAGAATTGATCTTGCCTTGAATGCGCCATTGGGATCACTTTTAACAGAAAGCCGGCCGCCTAACGAAAGAAAGATACTGGGGTTATGAAAGCTACAGTACGTCAGAAACATGACTTGTATTTACAGTTAGACAAGTTGCTTTTAATGTTGGTTGAGAAAGTTTAGCTCTGCTTTAATGGCTTTGTAATCTAAATTTCATTAAACCATTTTGGATTGTGTTTTCTGCTTTCTGCTGTCCTGGGTGAGCTCCCCCCCCCCCCCACACTTTCTTATGTTTGGAATGGGCAATGTTCATTGGTTTTAGTGATGTGCACTGCTCTGTGCACACTACAAATTCCATAGTGCATAGCCACCAGTCCATCTCAGGAACAAGCAAGAGAGGTGGACCATAGAGATTTAACACCCTCTAAAAGGAAATTAGATCATAAAAACAAGGAGTTTTGAGGTTGCGAACATTAGAAGTAATTTTTCCGAGTTTAGAATACATATGTAGCAAGGTGCTTGGTTAAGAATGGAGAGTGAGAGAAACAATTGCTACAGCTGTTCCCCTATGGTGATGAACTGGTTAAAAGCTATATCAACAGACAGAAGGAGGGAGCTGCTGAGCCGGAAGACAGAGTCAGGCAGCACTACACTGTGGGAACTGTAGTGCAGAGTAGAGAGGCTCTACTGTAATTTAGAGCTTTTCACAGAGAGAGATTGCCAGGAGGCAAGGGAAAAGCTGCATTATGTACTTTCTCTTGCCATGAAGGAGCTTGGAAAATACATATTGCTGTCTGGTGTGCACCACTACTGCTGTATAATGGTGGTCTGAGCAGGATGCTGAGTTCAGGCTTAGACAGGAAGAGTCACCTGGGTGCAGAGTACAGTGTGCACTTATTGCTGTGTTTGACCGGATGGAGAGCGGTTTTATTGCTGGGACTGGTGAGCTGCTTCTGTGGGTATTTACTAACTGCTGTTAGAGAGACTGGGCCCTTTAACAACTGACCATACAGCCATCTAGTAGCCTTATTGCTGTCCCCAGGCTTGACTCATGTGCACGGTACAACTGGGCCCCAGCGCTAGCTAGCTGAAGAGTTCGGGCCCAAGATCAGGCCTTTACAGCTGCTAGACAGAGACTTTTACCTATTGCTTATGCTAAGAGGTACTCCTCAGCGGGCATTGCACTATATCCTTGCCATTCTGCAAGAGTGCACTCTAGACTAGTTATAGTATCATTATTCACATTGCAGTTTGTGCTTCTATTCTCTGTTTATTGTTGACTTCATGAGTTAATCCCAATCTAGTGGTGCAGAACTCTATTCTAAGTTACTTTAGCATAATGATTATACTGTTTATTGGACTGTGTCAGAACCTACCTTCTGTGTGCTTGCTTATTCAAACCACCATTTATTCCAACACGTACCAATCCATTTTTCCCTTTTCGTTCATTTACCACTAAACTGTCTTGGTTTTTTTTCCTGGTACTTACTCATAACCAAGTTACAGATATCTATACTTGTGTTCTTATAAGTGCTTGCAGTAACTTTCACTCAACCAGGTGTGGCAGATGGGCTTAAGGTTGTTCTTGGAATGATTGCGCAGAACAAAGAACCCACATTAGCAAGCGGCTCCTTCGGGGGTAGTGCTACACATAAAAAGAATATTGTTTTTGAATCAGAGTTTAAGGTCACTTTAAGTTTTAGAGGGCACAGAATGCTTTGCTTCTGTGGCAGTTTTCTTGATATTTTGGCAAATCTCTGTATTATTTTGTCTGAAACCAGAACATAGTTGGAATAATGCTAGAAGACGGTGCCAAGAACAATGATCATGTGTGAAATGTAGTAGACTTCAGCAGCTAATTATTTTAGTGTATTCATTTAGCTCCGTTAAAGTTTTAACTTTTTATTGGTTGCCGTGGGTTACTGCATTTTGCACATCATCAATGCTTTTGGCAAAGAGCATTAGTCTTCTCTAGCGTATGAAGCGTTAATAGCAAGGGGATGAACCTCTCCTGAAGGCTCTTATTGAAAACTCGATTTGGACCCCAGGAGAGAATGTTTTTTTTGCAGAGAAATACCAAGCGAGCAGGATCACAAAAGGAGAACATTTGATATTCTGCCAAATTCTGTCTGTGTAATTTGCAAATGCAGAGTCAGCGAGGAAGTCTAATCAGCTTAAAATTCACAGTCCAGACTGCTTAAAATTAAATGGGGGAAAAAGAGAAAAATACAACAACACTCTGTCTGCAATGTTTTCAATGTGCAATATGCCAGTGTTAGCACCTCCATCTTTAAACAACATCTTGAGTAGATCATAGACACCCATTGGTTGCTATAATTGATAATGTAAGCCAAGGAAGTTTGTAGAACCACTCAGTATTGCAGCTCTATAGTTAAGCCCTGGTTCACACTGGTACGATTTGAGATGCGATTTGAGATGTCAAAACGCATCTCAAATCGGCGGCATTTGCCGGCAATTGTCGGCAATGGCACCGTCCTAATCAGTGCGACACCGCATCTGCGGCGCTGCACCGATTTCAAAAAGTAGTTCCTGTACTACTTTTTGCGATTTCGGGCCGTGATTTACATTGACATCTGTGCAAAAGATGTGAGTCATGGCCAGACTTAAACTGACTAAAACTGAACTCCAGGTATGATCTTTTTTGGCTAGCTATGAGTAAGCACTGATTGTAGTGCGAAACGTCAGCTGTATGCCCCTGTCTTTGCTGTGATGTGTGGTGTTTGAAAACTTTTATCAATAAAAGGCAACCAAGAAGGTTTTTCCAGAGTGCGGCTGTCCAAACATTTTTCTACTATATGATCTTTTTTGCATACTTACATTGGCCCAGCTTGGTCCAATGTAAATGTGCAAATCTCATACCTGAGGGACTACTGTGAAAGCTGAAAATCACTGTGACAGTTGCCTCTACTTATATGATGATGTTGATCTTCCATGTCCCAGATTCTGTGCAAGTGGTTCCCCATCTGCTGTTATGCACCTGGTAGAGGCAGAGCTGATGTGAGGGCTTCCCTTACACTTCCTGTCCCGTTTCCCCTGCAGCTGATGGCAGGGAGGATTCTGGCCAGAAG
The DNA here is from genome assembly GCF_905171775.1 of Rana temporaria. NCBI lineage: Eukaryota > Metazoa > Chordata > Amphibia > Anura > Ranidae > Rana > Rana temporaria. The sequence continues at coordinate 93,716,571 of NC_053501.1, forward strand.
ATGCTTCCAGGTAGCGCAGGAATGCAATGGGCAAAGAACTGGAACTTGTGCAGATGTTTGCTTAGGAACTTGCAGGTGCAGAATCCTGTAGCATAATCTTGCTGGCAGAAGTTGGCAACAATCAGGCAGCAGAGTCAGGAGCCAGGCCAGGGTCAGCTTTAGATGGATAAAGCCAATATTAAATCAGCATATAGAAGATAAGTTTAGGTCACAAGCCAGGGTCCGTAACGGAAGAACAGCATGTAAACCTGATCTGTGTTTGCAGAAATTGAGTTTTAGTAATGACTTTGCAAATTGTTATTGATTCCTAAAATAATGTTACAAATACGTCAAGTATGTGCAATTATAATCAACAGAACATTTTTTTGCTGTTTTTTTTATCCTGGCGCTGTTAGTTTTTGGTGTAGGACCTTCTGCATGGAAACGGGTGTTACTAAATACTTCCCTAAAACTGTCAATGGCATCTAACCTATGACTTAAAGTGAAAATGAACAAAAACGGCAGGCTTTTTATTGCAAAAGAGACCTGCTTCTGCAATAAGACGTACTTGATGGAGCTCACTGTAAACTACAACTTGACAGCAGATGGGCAGAATTGTGTCAATGCATTCTTCGTCTTTCAAAGGGACACTGAGTACGCCTAAGCAAGATTTTGGGCCCCAACGAGCTGGCCAGAAGAGGGACTAGAGCAGTATACTGACTGGATGCTGACTGTTTTGGTGGTATGTACCTATAGATCTTTCCCTCCCCCTAGTTATGGTTGCCCATTGTAGGCCTTAGAAGAAGAAGTTGTCCATGACATTTACTGCTTTACATTCTAATACCTATATTACTTGAGTATTGCAGTGCCAAACACTGTGGTTTACCTTTATAACTGTAAATCATTGAAAAAGCAAGACTGGCCATGGATCACAGAAGCTGACAACCAGTCAGCGGTTCTCAAAACTCCTGTACTGCCTTAAAAAGGCCACTGAGCATCAAAATGGCAGTGCCTAATGTGCACGTTCATCCATGCTAATGCACGTGCCTTCATACCCTACTGCGAATGCACATCATATCTGCGCTCTGACCACAGGGGAAATGTCATCATTCATAGGATGCCTTGTAAGGCACTCTCTGATTGGAGATAGTGGAGTGAAGTGGAGATACTGATATCCACTCCCCCTGGTCCAGTCAGAGAACACCACCTATAAATGGAAAAAATACAAGGTGTTATATTGGAGGATGCATCCTAGCCAAATTACCTCACTTTGCTGCCGGCTTGGCTGAAAGATCCTGGCACCGTGAGCTGTGTGATTTCTTTGAACTTTGCAAAGTGTGTGGGTGGTTGCCTGGTTCTGTAACGATTCTACGGCACTCATCAAGTCTGTGGCAGAGACTTTTGAACGAGCTTTGCACCGGCTGCTAGGTCAGTGAGTGAGGCCTATCCGGTGGTTGCTGCATCCAGTGTGGAAACTTTCTTTTTGTCCTCTGGATCTAGGATCATACCTGTGATCCGCAAAGTAAGGTACCTGAATCCTCCCTACCCCTTCACTCCCTTAATGGAATTTGTTTAATAAAACCTTTGAAGAAAAAGAAACAGTGTTGGTGCGGACAACCCAGGGCTGTAGTAGTTGTGGGGGTCTGTGAGCAGAGGGCTTATTGGAATCTGGAAGCCTCCTTTAACAAGGGAACCCCAGGATCCTGCTCCCCCTATGTGAATGAGTAGGTACTCCCTACCCATTCTCCAAATAAGTGTCAAAAAGAAATAAAAACACACATTCAGTTTACAATTCCTTTACTAAAAAAAACAAAACAATGTCCCTCAATGTAGATCCATCATCCATAATGATGCCGCCACCGCTAGACCCGGAAAAATAAAAAATAGGTTTTCGCCCGCAGCGAAGGCCATCTGCCTGCTCCACCATCTGACAGTTCTTATATAGGTAAGGGGCAGGTCCAGCTGGCAATGTCACCTGGTGGCACCAACACGGCATGCACCGATGCCACCCAGCATGCCACCTATTTAAGAACTGCCAGATGGTGGAGCAGGCAGATGGGCTTTGGCTTTCGTCGCAGGCAGAGCTTTGTTTTGGGGGTCTGGCAGTGTCGGCGGTATTGTGATTGACGGTGGATCTACTTTGGGGGACATTGTTTTTTGGAATTATCAAAAACTGTGTGTGTGTTTTTATCCTTTTGACACTTTTTCGGTGAATGGGTAGGGGTAATATGGGGTATCCAATACTCATTCACATGGGGGGGTGGGATCTGGAGCCCTGTTGTTAAAGGGGGATTCCCGGTTCCCATAAGCCCCCTGCCCGCAGACTTCCACAACTACAGAGCAAGGTTGTCGGGAAGAGGCCCTTGTCCCCATCAACATGGCACTCTCCCCATATTGAGGGCATGTGGCCTGGTATGGTTCAGGAGGGGGGCGCTCGCTCACCCCCCCTCCTTACCTGCCGGGCTGCATGCTCAGATAAGGGTCTGGATCTTGGGTCGTGACCCCACACCGTTTTGTGCATTTTGGCGTTTTTTCTTAACATCTTTACAATACCATTGCAGGCAATTTAAATGTAATTTTTTTTCTTTATACCTGTCAGTTTTGCTACAGCAGGTTCTATACATGGTACAGATGCACCATTTTACAAGCAGAATAAGGGGACCCCCAGACGCTAGATTTAAAGGAACTTTATATTATACATTTTTATTGTTTAAAGTGTTTGTAACCCTAAAAAAAAAGAACCTGTGGCAGTTTAAACAGCACAGTGCTTGTGCTGTCCAATATTCCCCTCTCTAAACTATAAAAAACTTGTCTGGTGCTGTTAGTTTCTGTGTCCCCCTCTGTGAGCTTGGTCAGCTTGCATCCCTCCGTCATCCACAGCTCTCCCTTGTTCTCCTCACCACCTCCCTCCCTGCCTGTCCTCTCCCATGTCTGTGTCTCTGTCTCCGCCCCCCCCTGCCGCTATTCGTAACAAAAAAACTTTAAAAATATCCTGGCAGCCCCTCTCTTTTATCTGGCAATAGCTAACTCTCCAAGTTTTTTTTTTTAAATAGATGATTCTACATACCTTTCTCCAGTGACCTTCAGGTAGGTCACTTGACTCCCAGCCGTTCTGCTACTATGATTCAAGGCTACAGTAGGAGGTGCCGAGCGGCTAGCACAGAGTCACGTGACTCCTAACCCATGTCAGAGGGAGCTTTTGGCTCCTTCTGCTGTAGCCGTGGATCATAGTAGCAGAGCGGCCAGGAATCACGTGACTGGCCTGAAGATCACTGAAAAAGAGTATTTAGAGGCATATTTAAAAAAAAAAAAAAACACTCGGAGAGCCCGTTATTGCCAGATAAAGTAGAGGGGATGCCAGTAATAGCCATTTTTGGGGTTAAAATCACTGCTTCTTTAAAAACTATCTTTATTAAAAGTTTTTTTTTTGCATTAGTACCCAAGCCCCCATACCCTTTTTAATGGTCAATAACTTGCATATATGCCTTCAAAATGGGGACTTTTGATTTTTATAATTCGGGTCCGAACTTTTGCTATGTTTGAGCGTTCTGGTGCGAAGCGAACAGGAGGGTGTTTGGCCCATCTCTAGTCATAACTGATCACATGTTAGTGTAGCGGCCTGCTCCTGTTGAACAGGCTCGGCTTTAAATTTTGTGGGGTCTGAGCTGTTATCTGTGCTCAGACTAATGTAATTAATGGCAAATTTGCTGTGCATGCTGGGAAGGGGTACTTAAGGGATAGACGCCATTGGTGCGGGGTCCGTCGTTCGCGCCTCGTGGCCTGCTTGGCCTGAGGTGCGTGTCCTGAATCCTGACTCCGGGACTACGTTGGTCTGGGGTCGCGGCTTCGCCTGATGGACCCAGAGGTCAGACTGGGGCCTGCTTCTGAGGAGGTGATCCTGTGCTGTCCGTTCTGCGGGAGGAAGCCACTTCATAAAGGAAGCCAGGGGAGGACCTATCCTGGAGAGGACCATGCAAGAGGCTGGTATCTTGGGAGTAGGCCTGGAAACTTTATCGAAGGATGCACCATACAATGAGAGGCTTGATGGTGGTCGCCTGTCGGATCTATGTTCTACAAAAGTTAATCTGGACAGATCCGGGTGCTGAATCCTGTGAAAGGGGATTCCGGACCAAAAGTGTCTCCTCATAAAGGAAGGTCTGTGGCAGAGACTACTTTATTCTGTGTGCCATTCGGCTGCTGGGCCAGTGAGAGAGACCTATCCGGGTGAGCAATACCCACTCTGGCTAGAGTGGCAATGAGAACTGTTTGCTGGAAGCAGGAGTGTTTCCTAATTTGTGATTATGCACCTGAACCTACCGACCCTTCCACCCTTTAACTTCTTTTCTACTGAAGTTTTGCAAATAAATCCCAGAAAAAGAAGTGCACTGTGTGGACATTGAAATTCCTCAGACTTTCTTTTCACCCTGGACAGCGAGAAGTTAGAGGTAACGTCAACGTGCCACCCAAAAATACTCAGCAGCTCCTTCGGGGGTAGTGCTACACGTGGGGGCTCGCCCAGGATTGTCTGTTACCTCTAGCAACGGAATTGGAAAGTCATTTCGCTATTGAGAGTCTGAACTTGACGGGGTGTTGAACTGTGTTCACAAAAGAAAGGGTTAAGGTCAGAGTTCTGCTTTATAATGATCTCTGCTATACTGCACTTATTTATCCTGTGCATTTAACCACTTAAGGACCCACTCATGTATATATACGTCCTGTTTTTAAAGCGGAGGTTCACCCGTACAATATACTTTTTCCCCTTAGATTGATGCTCGTTTTGTCTAGGGGAATTGGCTACTTGTTTTAAAATATGAGCTGTACTTACGGTTTACGAGATGCATCCTCTCCGTCGCTTCCGGGTATGGGCTGCGGGACTGGGCGTTCCTATTTTGATTGACAGTCTTCCGAGAGGCTTCCGACGGTCGCATCCATCGCGTCACGATTTTCCGAAAGAAGCCGAACGTCGGTGCGCAGGCGCAGTATAGAGCTGCACCGATGTTCGTCTTCTTTCGGCTACTAGTGACGCGATGGATGCGACCGTCGAAAGCCTCTCGGAAGACTGTCAATCAAGAAGGAACGCCCGCTCCCGAAGACCCATACCCGGAAGCGACGGAGAAGATGCATCTCGAAAACGGTAAGTACAGCTCATATTTTAAAACAACTAGCCGATTCCCCTAGACAAAACGAGCATTAATCTAAGGGGATTGTTTGAAAAAAAAGTTTAATTAGTGAACTCCCGCTTTAAAGATGGATATCTCGGTAAGGACAGCAGATGCTCCCACAACCGAGATATCCATCTTTTCTTTGAGCGGTCCTGTAAACGATAACGGTGGTCTCCGCAGCGGATTCGCCACAAGATCATCGTTATCGGCGGCTGGAGAGAGCCCCCCCTTCCGCCGCTCTCCTGCACCCTCCGCCGCTTACAGGAGCCGTTGGCAGCGGCGGAGGCGATCGGGTCTTCTCTCCTGCTTGCTGTGGATGCGAGTGAGGGCAATATGGCCCCTACCCATCCCCATAGCAAAAAAATTGTCATTTGAAAAAATGACAACAAGAAAATATTGCTTTAAGAAGCATGGGCGGAAGTGATGTTTTGACGTCGCTTCTTAAAGCAATATTTTCTTGTAATTTTTTCAAATGACAATTTTTTTTTTTTTTTTTTTTTTTGCATTTAAGTCTAAATATGAGATCTGAGGTCTTTTTGACCCCAGATCTCATATTTAGGAGGACCTGTCATGCTTTTTTATATTACAAGGGATGTTTACATTCCTTGTAATAGGAATAAAAGAGATCCATTTTTTTTTCAGTGTACAAATTAATAAAATAAATAAAAATAAATAAGAAAAGCCCAAAAAATGTTTTTAAAGCGCCCCGTCCCAACAAGCTCACGTGCAGAAACGAATGCATATGTGAGTAGCGCTCGCATATAAAAACCGTGTTTAAACCACACATGTGAAGTATAATAATAATTCTAGCCCTAGACCTCCTCTGTAGCTCAAAAGATGCAACCTATAGATTTTTTTTAAACGTCGCCTATCGAGATTTTTAAGGGTAAAAGTTTGACGCCATTCCACGAGCGGGAGCAATTTTGAAGCATGACATGTTGTGTATCATTTTACTCGGCGTAACATTATCTTTCACAATATATAAACAAATTGGGCTAACTTTACTGTTGTCTTATTTTTTAATTAAAAAAAGTGTTTTTTTTCCAAAAAAAAGTGCGCTTGTAAGACCGCTGCGCAAATACGGTGTGACAAAAAGTATTGCAATGACGCCCATTTTATTCTCTAGGGCAGGGATCCTCAAACTACGGCCCTCCAGCTGTTGCGGAACTACACATCCCATGAGGCATTGTAAAACTCTGACATTCACAGACATGACTAGGCATGATGGGAATTGTAGTTCCTGAACAACTGGAGGGCCGTAGTTTGAAGCCCCATGCTCTAGGGCAGTGGTTCTCAACCTGGGGGTTGAATGACAATTTGCCAGGGGTCACCAAATCCTTGGCTGCTCCTAAAGCCTGCGCTGCTCTCCAAGCCTTTTCGCATTCCGCCCTGGAGCTCGCGGCTACCCCCTTAGCCTTTTCGCAGCCGCCCATTCAGTTCATGGCATGGCTGGAGGTCAGCTGACTGATGAGGAATGTGAAGTGGGAGGGGATAGAGGAGACCCTATCTCCTGATTTTAGCATACGTGTCACTGCTATGAGACACAGTGAGCAACTCTACTTGTGAATATAGTTGCCATTAAAAGTCACGACTACAGACATGAGCATAGAGTGAGATAAAAGGAAATTAAACGAGAACAAAGAGAGAGTGGTACATCCTAAAATGTACTATAATGGGTTCTAATACTGTACGAGTGGAAGGGGCTCAGGGAGCGCTAAATGTCAGTGGGTTGGGGGCGCAAATTACTTGTCTTAACTTGGGTGCTGACAACCCACGCTACGAAAATAACTTTACTATTGGGGGTCCCCACAACTTGGGAAATTTTTATCAAGGGGTCACGGCACTGGAAAGGTTGAGAACCATTGCTCTAGGGTGTTAGAAAAAAAATATATATATATAATGTTTGGGGGTTTTATGTAATTTTCTAGCAAAAAAAAAAAAGTTTTTAATCTTGTAAACACCAAATCTGAAAAACAGCCAAGGTCCTTAAGTGGTTAAACTCCACTTTCATTATTATTACTTTACTTTTGTATTATTACATAGTTATAAAGGTACAGTTTGCGAAGGATGAAATGTCTTTTGTGTAGTTTTTGCTAACTTTAATTCCTGATAAAGTCGTCGGCAGAACACCTACTGTATCTTCAAACTACAGTTTTTTTCTTTGCTCCCATCCCTGAATCCACAGAATAGCCAGAAGAAAAATATGAAAAATTATGATGTCCCTCCCGTCTGTCAGATAAAACCTTTAAAAAAAACTTTGCAAAGCTCATGTCTGTATATTCAAAAGAAAAACAGCTTCTCCAGCAGAGATGCACATTTTTACATCCCAATGGGCATTGGAAACTCAGCTAGTTCTTTCTGTTAATGGATATTGTCAATCCTACAGACATGCCAAGAAGAATATTCAGACCATTTTATTATTTTCTTTTCAAGATGTGATTCAGCACAACTGGTGGTCCACACTTAGTATGTTCCACCTATGGAGTATATCCATCTTCTGTAACACCTTCTTGTTATTGATTGGGAGTGGAAGTGAGATGAAGTACTGAACCCACACAGATTTTGTAAAATTTAGAGAAGTCATCTCACTTTAATTATTAATAATGGGTTCTGACCGTTCTGTTCCTCAGGGAACATAGTACATGTAGGTCTTTGCCCCATCTTCAACTCTCCATGGTCCTCTGACAATGCAGCTAGCAAGGAGGCACTGCTTTGACAAATGGCACTTTTGTTCATCTCAAAGCACTTGAATGAGACAAGTGAATCGCAAGGAATGCAGGGCAAGGAGGGTTTGTCAGCTAAAATGTTCTACGCAAGTTTTTAGAAAAAAATAAAAATGCCTTTTGTCAAGGCAGCAGTCACCTTGCTTGATGAGTTTTCGGACAGCCATGGAGGCCAGAGAGGTGCCCTGATTGACCTCACAGCTAGCCTTAAAGGAACACTAAAGGTTCGTTTTTTATTAGATCAATTGATTGCTGTAAGCTAGAGCATTTAAATATCACTTACCTAGTTTTTCCTTTTGACCCTCAAAATACAGTAATTCAGGTTTGAAAATGCCATTTCCTGTCTCTCCTCTTCTTGCTTTCCACCAGCATCTGAGCCGTTTTTCATGGTGGAAAGCAGAATGTGCTCACCCCCTCCCTATGACTACAGCCCTGCGTGAAGATGCTCTCCTATTCCTCACAGGCATGGAGGCTAAGCCTAATGGGAACTGTAGTTCCCATTAGGCCGTGATGTAGCAAGAATGAATGCGGACCGCAAACCTGGAAGTCAGTGAGAATAATGATTCAGGAGTGCTGGAGGTGAATAAAACAGCTCGATTTCAACAGGTATCAAACTAGTTATAATGCAAAACATTACTTTTTACTTTATCAGTTACTATCAGACTTTAATTTAAAGTGGAGGTTCACCCGGAAATAACATTTTTTAACTTTAGATTCCTGCTCCATTTTGTCTAGGGGAATCGGCTAGTTGTTTTAAAATCGAAGCTGTACTTACCGTTGTAGAGAGCGATCTTCTCCGCCGCTTCCGGGTATGGGCTGCGGGACTGGGCATTCCTATTTTGATTGACAGTCTTCCGACAGGCTTCCGACGGTCGCATCCATCGCGTCACGATTTTCCGAAAGTAGCCGAACGTCGGTGCGCAGGCGCAGTATAGAGCCGCACCGACGTTCGGCTTCTTTCGGCTACTCGTGACGCGATGGATGCGACCGTCGGAAGCCTGACGGAAGACTGTCAATCAAAATAGGAACGCCCAGTCCCGAAGACCATACCCGGAAGCGGCGGAGAAGATCGCTCTCTACAACGGTAAGTACAGCTTCGATTTTAAAACAACTAGCCGATTCCCCTAGACAAAATGAGCATCAATCTAAGGGTAAAAAATTTTTTATGGATGAACTCCCGCTGTAAGAGGAAAATATTTTTGTCTTTACAACCCCTTTAAACAGCACTTAGGAAGATGAGGCATAGTACTACATGTACTTGCTCCCCTGGGATATAGCACATTAATAAACATGGAAGACTTTTTTAATACCTGACAAACTTTACAACATTTAAGACAACCTATAAATGCAATCCAAGAATAGCTGCCAATTAGAGGTAGTCATGCTACTTAACCACTTCAGCCCCGGACCATTTGGCTGGCCAAAGACCAGAGCACTTTTTGCGATTCGGCACTGCATCGCTTTAGCTGACAATTGTGTGGTCGTGCTACATGGCTCCCAAACAAAATTTCTTTCACCTTGTAAACATGATAGGAATTTCTGATGAAAAAAGTCTGATGTAATTTTTTTTTATCAGAAATTCCTATTTTGTGTGGGCCCCATAAAAAATAATTTCTGTCGGATTTTGGAAATGAAACATGTTTTATTTTTTTCTGATGGAAAAAAATCCTATGGGAAATTCCGATTGTCTGTGTGGAACTCCGACAGGGAAAAAAAACATGCATGCTCAGAATCAAGTCGACGCATGCTCCGAAGCATTGAACTTCATTTTTCTTGAATCATCGTAGTGTTTTACGTCACCGCGTTTTGGACTGTCGGAAGTTAGTCTGTTAGTGTGTATGCAAGACAGCTTGAACGGAATTCTGACAGAAAATTACATCAGATTTTAGCCCATAGGAAATTCCTATCGTGTGTACAGGGCATTAGAGACTCTTTAGTTATTCTTCCATTTCTGCCATTAGTGTGGTATCGTCTGCATATCTCCGGTTGTTGATATTTCTCCCTGCAATCTTAATTTTGGCTTGTGATTAGTTGATCCTGGCATTTTCACATGATGTACTCTGCATATAAGTTGCATATATGTTGGTGCAGGGGCAGAGACAGACCTGCATTACATTTTTACCACCCAATCTAAAGATAACAGGGGAGGCTACAGCTTTCAGAGGAGATACATATGGACCTATGGAGAATGGTGTTGAAACAGTTCAATGTATTGGGGGAGCAGGGACAATTTAAAATGCATACTTTCTCTTTCGTTCATGGACGGACACGGCAGCATCTTGACCTTAGGGTATTATCCTCCTGTTAGGAGATTGACTAGGCAGAAAATCAGCATGTTAAGTGTTAAACACACATCACACAGTACAGTACCGCCCAGGGGGTACTTCCCCCTTCTCCCTGCATCTGCAGCCTCAGTTTTTTTCTGCCTAGCACAGGAGAAGGACATGTGGCCTGGGGATTTTTGAATTTTTTTTCTTTTCTTTAGATTTTTTCTGCTTTTTTGGATCCTGAGATCTACAATCAACTGCTGACTGGGTGACAGGCTGGATCCTCAATCCTTGTAGTCCTCCCAGTTCGGCCATCGAGCGTGTGCCGTCTTTTAGCTAGGCGCTGGGCCTTCCACGACATGCTCCGTTACTCCAGGGGTGGCCAGTGAGCTATATGCTCCAGGGCATGTATATGACCAGGCTCTATGTCTGTGTCACAGTGTGCGGGCCGTCAGCCATGCCGTAACCGCGCGGACGTTGGTTCTGTCTGGGATGCCTTCAGCCGGTCGTCGCAGGAAGGGTAAGTAGCAGTCCCCCTGCTCCAGCAGGGTGGTACGGCTGGGCATTCCTGGGAGGTCAATAGAGGGTACGCCCTGCATTTCCCCTCTCCCTTCCTCCCCCCCTTCCCTACGCTCTGTTTAGCTGGGTCAGCCACGAGGTGGGGGTCCACCCGGGAGGGCTCCATTTTAGGACTGGGGGCTGTGTGGCAGGTCTGCTCTTCGGGGGGTGCTTTTGTTGCCGTGTGTGTGGGGGCTGCCTTGGGGTCCCAGGTGTTCGCTGCCATGCTGCTGTGTGTGGGTGTTTTTTGTATGCATTAGCGGCTGCCATTTTGGCGGCGCCCAACGATTTTAACTGGTGCCATTTTCTTGTAGCCCACATGCTCTGCTTATAGAGTGGCGGGTCAGTGGCCATTTTGGGAGGTGCCTCTAGTGGCTGGAATATCGTCGCGAATGGCTCCAGCACACTTCCTGGGGAACGGAACGGAATGGCACGGGGAAGCACTCTAGGAGGCGAACAGCAGCTGTATGGGCCTGGTCGGGGTGGTAAGTCCTCTGTGGGGTCCCCTGTCTCTCTGCTGAAGCCAGGAGGGTGGCCTGTGGGTCTTGCCTTAGATACCTAAGGGTGACAAAGGGTGGATCAACATGGCGTCAGAACCAGACGCATCTCCCCCAGACATGCCTGAATTAACTTAGTGCCCCTGCACCTGTGGTTTCTGTGGAAGCTATGGCGGCAGTCCTGGTGGCATTTGTTGCCAGGGTGGAAGCGGCGCGTGGACAAAGGGGGGGTAAAAATCGCCCCCCCGCCTTCAGGGGATGCCTCTGACGCGGATCGGGCCCAGCTACTGCTCCCGCCCCTGGTTTTGATGTGTCGGGGGATGCAGGCCTAGACCACACGGACAGTGAGGATGACTCTGCATCAGGGTCGGTGCATGATATGGCGCTGGTAGGAGCTCTTACCGCGTGCGGAAGATTCGGCAAAGACATCAGATTTGTCGGTTCCTTTTGGGTTCCGTAAGCTGGCCCGCACTGACTAAGGTGTTTCCTTGTGTTCCTTATCTGGAAAAGCTTTTGTACAAGGAATGGGATCGGCCGCAAAAGTTTATTTTCTGCCCTAAAATGTTTAGCGGTTGTTTTGCGGATCACAGGTACTCTCTTGCACCCAGAGGACAAATTGTCTCCACACTGGATTTAGCAACCATCGGATAGGCCTCTCTCACTGACCTAGCAGCCGGTGCGTCACTCGGTCAAAGTCTCTGCCACAGACTCAATGAATATAATAAAGTTGTTGTACAATCCTCTGCCACAGAACTGTTCAACCGGATAGTCCCTTGTAAAGTCAAACAATAGCTACACAGTATCTGTTTGTTTCTTTCAGCCATCCAAGGATACTGTGAAGTGGAATGCGTCCTCCAATTGAGTTTCCAGGCTCTTCCTGAGATACCAGCCTTTTTGCTCGGTCCTCTCTGGGAAAAGTCCTCCCCTGGTTCCTCCAATTGCTCGGCTTCTCCCCGCAGGTAAGACGGTACAGGACTACCCCTGGATTAGTAGGTCCCAGAATTCCTGGGTAATAAAGGCAGAAGAACTGCCACGACACACTTTAGGTCAGGAGGGCCATCAGGTCAGGAGAGTAAGCAAACAGTGTCTGTAAGTACCCTCTCCCAGAATGCCCAGCGACAGGAATACTCTCACTGGATTGTCTCTGTGGAGAAAGCACTCAATACATCCAGCATGTTGTATTTCCAACCTTGACCCAAATTGACAGTGACACCCAGGGTCAAGTGGAAAGAATTCACAGTGCAGCTGGACTGACACACAAACCAGCAATTAACATAATCATTCTGAGCTAACTACAGCTCAGGTAGCACTAAACTTAACCACTACACTACCGGCCGCCATCAATTTGACGGCGGCACGATAGTTCAATTGTTCTGACAGGACGTCATATGACGAAGCTCCACCTCCTGTCAGGGAGAGGAGACCGATGCTGTGTCTCTTGTACATAAGGACACAGATCGGTAACCTCCCCCAGTCAGTCCCCTCCCCCCATAGTAAAAATCACTCCCAGGTTACACATTTAACCCCTTCCTCGCCCCCTAGATTTAACCCATTCACTGCCAGTCACTTTTATACAGTAATCAGTGCATATGTATAGCACTGTTCGCTGTATAAATGTGAATGGTCCCAAAAATGTGTCAAAAGTTTTCCGATGCGTCCGCCATAATGTCGCAGTCCTAATAAAAATCGCAGATCGCCGCCATTACTAGTAAAAAAAAAAAAAAAAAAAAAAAAATCATAATTATGTCCCCTATTCTGTAGGCTCTATAACTTTTGCGCAAACCAGTCACTATACGCTTATTGCGATTCTTTTTTACCAAATATAGGTAGAAGAATACGTATCGGCCTAAACTGAGAAAAAACTTTTTTTTTTTTTAAATGGGATATTTATTATAGCAAAAAGTAAAAAATATTGTGTTTTTTTCAAAATTCTCGCTCTTTTTTTGTTTATAGCACAAAAAATAAAAACCGCAGAGGTGATCAAATACCACCAAAAGAAAGCTCTATTTGTGGGAAAATAAGGACGCCAATTTTGTTTGGGAGCCACGTTGCACAATTGTCAGTTAAAGCGACGCAGTGCCAGAAGCTGAAATTTCCCTGGACAGGAAGGGGGTATATGTGCCCAGTAAGCAATATAACGCCTACTCAATAGGAGCAGGGCGCTACATAACCATCTTCTTTTCGCTTATGCAGTTCTATAGGGGGGACAAAAGGAGTAAAATGTGTATGACAATGAGCGCTTCTGAGTGCTCAACATGACTTCTGAGAGCTTATTCAGACTACCACATGGTAACTCATAAAGCATGGCTCAATGCTTTGCTATGGCATTTGTTTTCAGTGGCACCCCCACACAGAGGTATCAGTCGATCCCAAAGCATGGTGGGTATTGTAAAAAAAAAAAAGAGCAAAAGCAAATGCTCCTGCATTAAAGCCTATTAAAAATGAATAGGCTGTGGTAAAGAAAACTACCACCATGCACAATAAAGCACATTATGGCACATGTATTACAGCTATGAAAAGTAGGGTGAAGAGGTCCTTACTGTATTGCAAAGCAAAATGCTAATTTTTATTTTAGCTCTTGTCTATCTAGCCTTTTTTTTGCTCTGCCATAAAGCTCTCCACTTGCATTTGTTGTAACATAGCAAAAAAATCAGAATAATCATTTTAATGTCTTATAAACACACAGCAAAATGACACTTCATAGACAGTGAATACATCCCCATTCTTCCCTCAGCCTTCACAATAAAGAACAGTGAAAAAATAGGGCAAAAAAAATATAAACGAATTAATTAGCTTTGCCTACAGCTTTCATGCTCAGAGCTTGTCTATTATTTCTCTAGAAAGCTATACTGTAAAATTATTGAACAAATATATCAAAATCACTAGTCATTATCGTCATCTTTTTCAGTCCAATGAGCCTAGCGCAGACAGTGGGCCGAGCAAGCCAGTGGAAAAATTCCCCTTGCCTGGTCACAAACTCCAGCTTTCTATCCTTATTCAAAGGGAAAATTGGAAAATAAAATGTCAGTATGTTTGTCTCAATGCTTCCTAGTTTTGTGTGTATGTACCAGTGCTTTAACTGGGCCGGAACGCGGCGGTACTCAGTACCGCCACTTCCAAAAATGGCCCTGGAGAGTACCAGCACCTCTCTGTGCGCCCAGTACGTGGGTTTCCCGTACCGGAACGCACTGGCGTATCGCACCGGGCGCAACATTGGGGGAGGGCACAAAATACCGGCGTCCGTGTCGCTCTCGCTGCCGTTTTTTTTTTTTCCTTTGATGAAGTCGACTGTATGGTGGTAGCCATACAAAAGCCCTGTGATTGGCCGGACAGGGTCATGTGCGGCCGCACGCTGTGGAATTCTGGGACATGTAGTCATGATGTGAGGCTCGCATCATGAGTCATGATCCGAGCCTCGCATCATGACTACATGTCCCAGAATTCCACAGCGTACGGCCGCACATGACCCTGTTTGGCCAATCACAGGGCATTTGTGTTGCGAGCGCCCTGCAAATCATCGACGGAGGCGGAGCTGGTCACGTGTGGATGCGGCTGGTCGTGACCACTTGCTGGAGACCCGCCTCTCGGCCTAGGGCGCTTTGTATTTCTGAGGTCTCTGTCACCATTACCCCCCCGTTTAAGCCATTCTCCTCTGTCAAACCACCTCCTCTATGTCAGCCATCCTCCTCTATGTCAGGCAGCCCACACCCCCTTTGTCAGCCCACCCATCCTCTGTCAGCCCACCCCTCCTCTGTCAGCCCACAGCCCACCCCCTCTGTCAGCCCACCCCCCCCTTTCAGCCCACCCCCCCTTTCAGCCCACCCCCCCTCTGTCAGCACCCACCCCCGCTCAGCCCACTCCTCCTCTGCCAACACATCTCCCCTCTGTCAGCCTACCCCCCTCTGTCAGCCCACCCCCCTCTGTCAGCCCCCACCCCCTCTCAGCCCACTCCTCCTCTGCCAACCCATCTCCCCTCTGTCAGCCTACCCCCCCTCTGTCAGCCCACCCCCCCTCTGTCAGCACCCACCCCCTCTATGCCCACTCCTCCTCTGCCAACCCATCTCCCCTCTGTCAGCCTACCCCCCTTCTGTCAGCACCCACCCCCTCTCAGCCCACTCCTCCTCTGCCAACCCATCTCCCCTCTGTCAGCCTACCCCCCTCTGTCAGCACCCACCCCCTCTCAGCCCACTCCTCCTCTGCCAACCCATCTCCCCTCTGTCAGCCTACCCCCTCTGTCAGCCCACCCCCCTCTGTCAGCCCCCACCCCCTCTAAGCCCACCCCCCTCTGTCAGCCCACCCCCTCTGTCAGCCCACCCCCCCTCTGTCAACCCACCCACCTCTCTGTCAGCCCATCCACCCCTCTGTCAGCTCCCCTCTGTCAGCCCCCATTCCCTCTCAGCCCACTCCTCTCTGTCAGTCCACACCTCCTCTGTCAGCCCACCCCCTCTCTGTCAGTCCACTCCTCCTCTGTCAGCCCACCCCCTCTCTGTCAGCCCACCCCCCTCTCTGTCAGCCCACCCCCCTCTCTGTCAGCCCACCCCTCCTCTATCAGCCCATCCTCCCTTTGTCAGCCCACCCCCTCTCTGTCAGCCACAGCAGGGAGCCAGGCTAGCCACCTGCAGCAGGGTGCATTGTGCCAGCCACCCACCGACCCACAGCAGGGAGCCAGGCCAGACACCCACCCACAGCAGGGAGCACCGTGCAAGCCAGCCACTGACCCACAGCATGGAGCCAGACCAGCCACCCACAGCAGGGTGCACCGTGCAAGCCAGCCACTGACCCACAGCAGGGAGCCAGGCCAGCCACCCAACCACAGCAGGGAGCACCATGCAAGCCAGCCACTGACCCACAGCAGGGAGCCAGGCCAGACACCAACAGGTGCCAGCTAGCCACCCACAGGAACCAGCCACAGAGGATGTGGGAGCCAGCCACAGCTACAGCACCCACAGTTAAGGTAAGAGTAGCGCTACAATTTTATTTCTACTTTGTGAGAGGTTGGGCAGGGGTGAGAGTCATGGCACACAGAGGGGGTCCCATTAGACTCTGTTGTAGTCTCTAATGGGGCCTAGAGGGGACACTTTCTTATAGACTGTCCATGGGACACTGTTAGAAAAAGACCCCCCTCCAGGTCCCATTAGATTCTGCTGTTAAACATTTTTTTTTTTTTAAGGTAGTACTTTGTACAAATTGAAGTCCAATATGCCTGTCTGCCTGATGCCATTGCCAAAAGCCCCCTCCTGCTGCGGCCTGCAATAATTTGATCAATAACAGAGCTTCATGATCTATACCTTCAGGGCTTTCAGCATGTAAGGGGTTAAATGATTGCAAGATTAATCATTTAATCCCTTACAGTAAGGGGTTAAATGATTAATCCTGCAATAATTTAACCCCTTACATGCTGAAAGCCCTGAAGGATGCATTACACTGGATTAATCATTTAACCCCCTACATGCTGAAAGCCCTGAGAGGGATACATTACATAGGATTAAGGATGAGCTCCAGAGTGTTCGCACAGTGCACGTGCAGAGCCCATTTTATTCAATACCCTTTTGCACATTTTATTTATGTTCAGTAGCTCTTTCTACAGTAGCAAGTAAGGGTATTTTCATGTTCAGTATTGGGGGGGGGGGGGGGGCACCGGCGCCTAATAGAGTACCGGCACCTCTTTTGGCCCACTTAAAGCACTGGTATGTACAAAGTGTGTGTGTGTGTGTGTGTGTGTGTGTAAATATATATATTATACACTAAATTTCCAAAAGTATTGGAAAGCCTGCCTTTACATGAACTTTAATGGCATCCCAGTCTTAGTCCGTAGGGTTCAATTTTGTAGCTATAACAGCTTCAACTCTTTTGGAAAGGCTGTCCACAAGGTTTAGGAGTGTCTATGGGAATGTTTGACCATTCTTCCTGGCACTGATGTTCGACGAAAAGGCCTGGCTCGCAGTCTCCGCTCTAATTCATTCCCAAACTCATAGCTACTTCTATGCATGCAGTCCTTATGTTGATAATGCATCTGATCAAGTAGCTGTAGGAGTCCCTTGCGTTTCTTTCCCAATTGTTGGAATAGATTAGCCGCAAGAGTGCATTTATGGATGAGCTCTAATGTATGGACTTCTTGTATAAGCCTTGTAATTTCCAGAGAGCGTTGTTTTTTTAAATGGGGACCCTCTGAAATAAGGGTTCCTCTAATAACACATTTCAAGGCCTCCCATTTGAGCAGTTGCATTGTTGTCTTGCCTGTTATCTAATAGAAATTGAGAGACTGTGAGGCCCCGTACACACGGTCGGTTTGGTTCGATGAGAATGAACCGAAGTTCATTTTCATCGGACCAAACCGACCGCGTGTATAGGCTATCGGTCTGTTTTCCTTCGGTCCAAAATTTTAAAACATGCTTCAAAACCGAACCGATGGACCGCTGCCTGATCGGACCAAACCGATGGTTAGTACAGAAAAGCATCGGTTCAAAACCCGCGCATGCTCAGAATTAAGTCGACGCATGCTTGGAAGCATTGAACTTCGTTTTATTCAGCATGTCGTGTGTTTGACTTCACCGCATTCTGACCCGATCGGATTTTGGACTGACGGTGTGTACACATATCAGGCCGTACGGCCACTTCAGAGGTGAACGGATGAAAACGGTCCGTCGGACCATTCTCATCGGTTTTGTCCGACCGTGTGTATGGGGCCTGAGCGTAATTGGCTCGCAGGTCAGTTTATCTTTTTTAAAAGAGTCTCGTACAACCTCCATGATGCTCTTGGATTGGAGAAATGTGGTGAATTGACCAAAAAAATATATGGAAAATGGTCCGACCAGAGTTGGGATCCAATAGACGCATGTGGTTGTCAGCTAAGCATATTATGCGAGACAAAAAAATAAATGTATTCTACTGTAAGTGGAATGGGGTGGAGAACGGCAGGTGTAATCCCGTTCAGTTGGATGTAATACCCGCCACAAATCTACTAATTACAATTAATAATATATAAAAAATGCTATGCACTACTGTGAGTAAGCAAATATGATAATAAAGTAGTGTATCTGAGGCAGCTATATCTAAAAGTGTTCACATAACCCAAAAGGTATAAACAAGGTAAAGTAAATGATAAGCGCTTCAAATGTGTGATGTGAATCAAAACAAAGGTATATACATAAAACGTATTGTGCACAAACGAAATAAGTGACTATACTCAGGTGTATGCAGAGTGAGTCCCAACTATAAATAATGCCAAGGTGTGAGCCTCTATGCACCTAAATGCATCTGTAGGCACAGAGATGTGCACAAAATGGTAATAAAAAACCCAAAAATCAAAATAGAGTGATGATATGACAGTCTATAAGGAGATGATGAAATGGTGTTCTTCACTCAGACAATGGTTATATATCCACACAGGTACCGTAGTACCCTTACCTTGAAGGTGCTATATACAGGCATATAGTGCTGTCTCTCCAGAGCTCAGGTCTCGCTTGTCCCAGGAGTGATCACTCAGGCTGCTTAAACTGCTGTGTGCCTCCGATGGATCCAGGCTCAATAATCCAGAATCAGGGATGCAATGCGGTAGGAGAGAAAAGAACATATGCCTCCAATAGTGTAGTAGGTTATGGATCCAAAGAAAGTTTATTGCACCAAAAAGAGTAGTACAGAAGAATAAGGATAAAAACGTACAAACATTCGTTTGTGCAACGCAGGGACGGGGACGATCGTACTACCGCCTTACGTCCGATGGCCTCCGGCTTGTGTGGGTATTGCTCGGTCTCGACTCCCTACGGCGTTACGTCACGTACCTCGTGACTTCATCAGCCAATAGGGTTCCCCTGATGAAGTCACGAGGTACGTGACGTAACGCCGTAGGGAGTCGAGACCGAGCAATACCCACACAAGCCGGAGGCCATCGGACGTAAGGCGCTAGTACGATCGCCCCGTCCCTGCGTTGCACAAACAAATGTTTGTACGTTTTTGTCCTTATTCTTCTGTACTACTCTTTTTGGTGCAATAAACTTTCTTTGGATCCATAACCTACTACACTATTGGAGGCATATGTTCTTTTCTCTCCTACCGCATTGCATCCCTGATTCTGGATTATTGAGCCTGGATCCATCGGAGGCACACAGCAGTTTAAGCAGCCTGAGTGATCACTCCTGTCAAAGCCATGCAGGCTTGGAAAAAGTGAGGACAGGTATTTCACCTGTCTGCAAACTTAGGTAAGTGAAAGGGGTAGTTAGATGTTTTTTTTTTTTTTATGCCAGCGATTAGTTAGAGAGAGGTAGGGAGAAGAAGAGCACCCTAAATTCAGAAGAAGTCTCACTTTAATTTGTATTACTGCATTCGGCTTCCCAGGGAGCTAAGTACATGCAGTACTTTGTCCCATCTTCCTGTAGCCCTCTGTTACAAAGGAACTGGGACTATGTCGTAAATTTAGTATTGTCTGTGCTGTAAATAGCTCAGATTGATTGTACAAGTTCAATTAGCTTCTGTTCCAACTTGGTTGTGTTGTGCGCATGTCCCACTGTTGCCAGTAGTTGTCACTGTTACCACAGGCCGGTGTGAGAAATACAGCAATCTGAAGTGTATTGACTATTCTTTCCCCAGAAACAGCCCAGTGGGAGTGTTCTTGCCACTGTGCATTCTGGGAGAGGATATTTAAGGGGCAGAAGCCATGTTATCTCTCTCTTCCCTCGTGGCCCTCCTGGCCAGAGGCTGTGTCGCTCTCTTTACCTCTTGGCCTGCTGGCCCGAGGCTGTGTTTCTACGAGTAGGCCCAGAAGCCTGTCTGGGGCCTACTAATCTGAAGGTGGTCCTGGCTGTCTTGCCTGCGCGGAAGTAGCCATCAAACTGAGAAGATTCAGGGGAGAACTCCTGCTGAAGAGAACCGGCTGAAGGCTGGTTTCTCAGCAAGGGGCCTGGTGACTCATTTGGAGGACACACCTAAACTGATCTACCCTCACAGTACTGATGGATGGCTTAAAGGTTCTGGTACTGTGCAGCTGTTCTGCAACCAACTAACTGCTGGTTACAAAATCCTGTGGCAGAGGATTATCTAGGAGTTCTACTGATCGCTAAGTCTGTGGCAGAGACTTGTCCATGCGTCATACCGGCTGCTAGGTCGGTGTGAGAGGCCTATCTGGGTGTTGCAAAGATCCGCTGACAGAAAAGCTGTTTGTCCTCTGGATCCAAGAAATTCTTCAGTGATCTGCAATAAGGCATCTGAATCTCCCCTAATCCTCCATCCCTCTACTACTGAAAGTTAGTTTTATTAAAGCATTGGAAAAAGACTAATGCCCTGTATACACGATCGGTTCGCCTGATGAAAACAGACCGATGGACCGTTTTCATCGGACAAACCGAACGTGTGTGGGCCCCATCAGTTTTCTTCCCATTGGTGAAAAAAAATAGAACCTGTTTTAAAATTTTCGTATGGTTAAAAAACCGATAGAAAAAAATGATCGTCTGTGGGAAAATCCATCAGTCAAAAATCCACGCATGCTCAGAATCAAGTCGACGCATGCCCCGAAGCATTGAACTTAATTTTTCTCAGCATGTCGTTGTGTTTTACGTCACCGCGTTGGACACAATCAGATTTTTAACCGATGGTGTGTAGGCAAAAAAATCCATTGGTACGTTTTCATCAGATGAACCAATCGTGTGTACAGGGCAAAAGTGATTGGCGCTCACATCTGTCTGACATTTCTTATCATAGACTCTTAGTACTGGGATGGTGAAAGGTGGGGTAACCGAAAATATATCCAGCGGCCCTCTAGGGGGTAAAGCTACATTCCTATATACTATCTAAGCCCCTGTTCACACCTAGGCGTATATACGCCTGTAGTGCGACGCCGCTGCAGCCCCCCGAGATGCCAGAGGAATGATTTAACATGCACCTCTATGGAGATGGTTCACATCTCCACGCCGAACGCCTGCCGCCTGAAAAAAAGTCCCGGACATTTTTTTCAGGCGGCTTTCGGCCTTCGGCATAGGAGATGTGAACCATCTCCATAGAGGGGGTGAAGGCTGCATTCACAATCGCGGCGTTTTGTCGCCGCAAATCGCGGTACAAAACACCGCTATTTGTCGCCGCAATTCGCGGGGGACAAAACGTCGCAATTTTGTACGCCGAGGTGTGAATGCAGCCTTAGGGTAACCATAAACTTTCAAATACAATCTTTTGTGCCATCAATGTTAGATTTATTAAAACTGCTGTATGTAATCTGAAAACTTACCTAAATCATTCAGTCAATTTGTATCCAACCAGGCATGCCCATGGACTACGTAGCTATTGGTAAATCTAAGGCTAGGTTCCCACCTATGCATTTTTTAGTGCGGTTTGCAGAAATGCAGTACAGTCTATTTAACATGTTTTTTTTTTTATGGGACACACACGTTCACATCTATGCGTTTTTCAGCAGCTCGATTTTTGGAATGGGTCAGGGACCTTTTTTCCTGCAGCAGATTGCATTTTGCATATAATAGACTTCCATGGATGTAGCATTTTTGATGCATTTTTGCATGCATTTTTTTTTCTTTCAAATGGGAAAGGCTCCCTAACAAACTGTGAATATCCACCACTTCCACCAATAACTCATCAGCTGTCAGTGGGGTTCCCAGCTGACAGCTGAATGTAAAAAGAATTCCGGCATTAAAAATTAAACTGTGTAGCCCCTTCAGGTCTGGTACTGATACCCCATGCCCAAATTTTTTAATAAAACCGCGTTTTCCAGACCATTATCTGAACATGCAGCCTGGCAGGCCAGAAAAGGGGGTACCCAGCAAACGCCTCCTTACTAAATCATAAAAGGCCAGATGCCCTCAACAATGGGGGGGGGGGCTTTAAGGCAGGGGAGCTCTGCTCCCCCCCACCCCAGAGCACCTTGTCCTCATGTTGATGAGAACAAGGGCCTCTTCCCCCACAAACCCTGGCCTGTGGTGGTGCGGGGGGTGACTTAGCAGAATCTTAGCCACTTCAGCCCCAGAAGATTTGGCTGCTCAATGACCAGACCATTTTTTGCGATAAAGCACTGTGTCGCTTTAACTGACAATTGTGCAGTCATGCGATGTTGTACCCAAACAAAATGTATGTCCTTTTTTTCCTACAAATAGAGCTTTCTTTTGGTGGTATGTGATAATTTTTTGTGCTATAAGCAAAAGAAGAGCGACAATTTTGAAAAAAAAAAAAACACAATCTTTTACTTTTTTCTATAGTAAATAACCCATTTTTTTTTTTTATATTTTTTTCCTCAGTTTAGGCTGATATGTATTCTTCTACATATTTTTGGTAAACAAATCGCAATAAGCGTATATTGATTGGTTTGCGCAAAAGTTCATAGTGTCTACAAACTATGGGAAAGATTTCTGGCATTTATATGTATTTTTTTTTTACTAGTAATGGTGGCGATCTGCGATTTTTAGTGGTATTGCGGCAGACAGGTCGGACACTTTTGACACATTTTTGGGACTATTGATATTTACAATGCGATCAGTGCTATAAATATGCACTGATTACTATGTAAAAGTGATTGGCAGGGAAGTAAACACTAGGGGGGGGGTCAAGGGATTAACTGTGTTCCCTATTTGTGTGTTCTAACTGTGGGGGGATGGGACTAACACGCTGTAACAAGCCCCTGCTCGCTCGGTTCCACTCTCCTGACACTTTGCTGCTATTGGATCAGATTGCAGATCGTCTGATGGTTCGGTCATCCAATGCTTTGGGATTCGAACTACAGCTACGTGCCATTCAAATCCAGTTGTGATAGGTCAGAACAAACACCAGGCAGGCTGTATTTAAGTTTAAACATGAATCTCCTTTATTAGATGCACACACACTTTTATGCATAGTTTGAACACCCCGCCCAAACAACCACTTTCCTATTGTGAATTGTAAAGCACACTCTAGTCCACTTAGGTCCTCTTGGCCATGCAAATGAGGACTTGAAACAGGGTCAGCAGGGATTGGTCTGATAGCTTGAATAGAAGGACTAAGACGTGTAATGACACAGAGAAGTCCCAGGAGATAATTAAGTACATAAACAAAGAAATGGTCAAACACAGAACAACGTCTTCCTTCCAGACCATGGAGTCGTCTGGTGGGGGTTAGCTTTCAGACAGGGAGGAGCACCCCCCCTAACTGTGTAATAGAATCAAAGGAGAAATACTTGAGTATTTCAAGGATCATGACACCCGATCTGTCTTCTCTCCTCTGACAGCATAGGGATTTGTGTGCATGCGATCGTGTGTGGCTGGTGGTGATAGTGCCTGTTAGCCACACGCATCAGGATCCCTGCCGTGTAGCGGGTGCGCGCCTCCGGCGGCTCTCCTGGGCAAAGCCGTATATATGTGCGAGATTTCGCCCAGGAGAGCCATTCTGCCGCAGTATATCTGCGTGAGACGGTCGAGCCCCACACTGCCATCTTTGATTTTGTTATTAACATCTTAAAAAGGCCAGGTGTCTCTTCTGGATTCTTGCACCCAGCCCCCTGATAACTTGAGCAATGTGGCCAAGATTGCCCAGTGCATGTGCAGTGTACCTGCCATTGCCCTGAAACCCTCTTCAGAAAGGGAGGATACATTTTTCTCACCTACGTAGAAGAAAGGCTCCAGGTCTAGCAGAAATGTATTTAATTTTTTTAATTTAATTTGTTAGGCATGTTTAGTCTGTTTTAAGCATAGCTTCTGTATTTACATAAAAGCATTAGTAGGTCATAGATTGCTATCACATGTTGTCCTGAACTGCTCTTCAAGCACAATAAATACATTTACAAGTCTGTGTGAATAAATTCCTGATACTTCACAATATACAGCCGCAGTATAGTTCTTTATAAACTCTGTACATTTTATCTTTAACAAAGTGTCCTTGAGCTTCAGACCTAGGAAGAGGAATCTGGGAAAATGATGTAATCAGTCTGTTGCTAGCATTTCATTTGTCTCCTTACTTCCAGTTAACAGTCTATATGACATTGTAACATTGCACCCCAAGGTCCCAGGAGAGTGGCTGCATCAGAGAGCTGATCTGTGTGAGACCACATGTAGAAGCACAGGCGGGAACTGCACAAGCACCAGAATTTATCTAATGTAGGAAATTCAGAACAGGAAGTGGATGTCGGATCTCTCTCTGAAGCTCTTGGTGCTCTAGTTTGTGATTTTGGGGACCGTTAACAAATACTTGTAAGTGATTACCTGACAGTGTCATTCTGATTCTGATTGTCATACAATCCTAAATGCCAGCTCCTTGCAATTTCTTTGAGCTTCTGTCAATGGTATCCGTTTAAGATGCTTCTGAGACCATTCAGAAGTCAGTGACAGGTGCATTGGGTCTGCAGTTGATCTCTTTCTGATCTGCATAAAGTGAGTTTTGCATTCTCATATTGGAATGTAAAACCTGTTTGAATCTGGCAAATGCCAGTTGGCACATGACCCTGATGCTGGCTTTCTTATGTGTACATACTGTATTTCACAAAAGTGAGTACACCCAATTGTAAATATTTTATTATATCGTTTCATGTGACAACACTGAAGAAATTACACTTTGATACAATGTAAAGTAGTAATTATACACGACTTTAGGTTGAATCACAATTCAACACAGTGTACATTAGCTATCTCCACAAAATAAGTCGAACATAAGTTTGACTCGAACAGCGAACATTATGGGGCATTCACAGAAAATTTGAGCACCGTGGAACACCCCATAATGCACTGCAAAATCGCAGTGCATTGATGTATGATGATTGGTCAAAGCATGCACTTGATCTGCATGCTTTGGCCAATCTTGGCCTCCTCTGCTAAGAGAGCCATAATTGGCTCAAGGGGACTAAGTCCACACCCCACACTATATAAGGCTCCCTACGCGGCGGCCCTGTGTAGTGTTGTTGGTGTGGAAGGGAGAGATTGCTTGATTTAGATTAAGCAGATACATCTACAGTGCATTTTGTGGTGTATACAGTCTTGTATGTGTATGTGTGTGTGTGTATATATATATAACCGGGGGGGGGGGGGTGTTTGGCTCATTCCGACTCGCCAGGAATTAGATTTGTCACTTTCCAATTATCCAATTCCTCTTAGAGGGTTTCATGGGTGGGAACAGTGCTTCACTTCAGAAAAGTCACCAGATCTGGTTGCCTTTAACCTCAAGTTTTCCTCACTTTGTTGCTTCCATAATTCTTCAGTCTATGATGAATTCTCCCCTTAGCCTTTTTTAACCCCCTTGTCTGTGGTTGCTCTCATTACCTTATACAGGTCACCTTCATGATGTGAATGGAGTAACTGAAGCCCACACTATTGCATTTCTCAAAAGTGTAATCTCTTTTTACTTAAAAGCCGTTTCCTTTTTGAAGCAGGCATGAATATCTTGTCAAACTGCTGGCCAAGATGCATCAAAGTCTTTAGGATTAACAGCTACACTTTCTCTTAAGCCTATTCAGTACAGAGGACCAAAAAACAAGTAAAAAAGGTGCAAAGCACAGGTACCTCAAGTAGTGGTACCCAATAGTCCAAGGGCAAAGGTAAGAAGGTGTGTATATACACCTATATATGCACACACAGAACTATATGGCAGGGTATCAGTCAGGGCAGCCACCAAGAAAACCAAAAGCCGGTTCTGGTATACTAGGAAAAAAACAAGAAGAGGGGCGCCTCTGAGTATGTATAATAAGAATAATTTAATAAACAACAACATCCACTCACATGGAGAACAGGTAAGTTGCATTCAAATCCGGTTGCTGGGCTGAAGAGATGAAAGTGGGACTGATAAGTCACAGCAAGTCCTGTAAAGCTGGCACCACATCAGATCTGTGCAGGATGGAGTGGGATGGCTGAGCACAGTGTGGTTTTCTTCAGTGATCCAGGCTTGGGCATATCTTAGTCTATCAGGAAAAATCCATCTGATAAGAATATGGGTTCCAGGTAAAAGGTGTAGTGGAGAGTGACAAGAGTCAGTGGTTATGGCACTGTGGCTTTGGTGTGCACTCTGTCTCTGTAGATTGAAAAGTAAACACGGCCGTGTATTCAGAGTGAGACTAGAGAAGCATCACAGCACAGCGCCTGGCAATGACATCACACACATGCGACATGTTTCGAAGCTAGCAAGCCATTGATGGAAAAAAGGCTGCACCTCTTTTTCAAGCATAGAGTGTGTGAGAGCTGGATGGGACATTTATAGGCTGACAGGGGGCGTGGCCATTATGGAGATTTGAAAAAAAAAAAAAAAAGGGTCAGCAAAGCTAGGGTACAGAGGACCAGGGACTCTCTCTCTCTGTTTCCAGACTAAATTCAATGATAACACTCAAAAGTCCCCAGGGGAGTGGGGCTGGCAGGTAACTATGCAATACTTCCCTGGGATGAGGAACATAGCACTGCATCTACATGGCAACTTCTTATCGTTAGTGGGTCCTGAGCACAGGATTTGAGAACCACTGCCCTAGAGCTATACACCTTAGTCCCAGGTGTCTTCAGCATGGTCATGTGATGGAGTAGTTTCTCTGGTCAGTGGCTGGCAGTCCTTTGTCGCATAGACCCGTGTACACACATTCTAATGTCTGCTCTGGTCTTTGCAGCATTTCATTGTCTGGCCAGTCTACAAAATAATGTATCTTGGGGTGTATGTTCACTAAATAAAATCAGAATTGGGTGTCAGAGTGTCGTTCAAACTGGAATAGTACCCACTTGAAGGGAAGTGCTCAAGCGCAGAGACGTTGAGTATTGCTTTACTATTTATTTATTTATTTTTACATGAGAGAGGGGGTAAGAGGCATATACAAAAATGGATTTATGCTTTAAGAGAGATGGCATACAAAGAGGCACAAAAGGGTTTGAAACCCTGTGTGGGCATTTGTTGACACCACTTTCCCATTGTTCAAGAGCAGGGATGGCATCAACTCGACCCTCTTTTTTTTAACTGCTCCTACAGCCCTTCAATGCTAGAGGTTGTTTTCTAAGTTTTATTCAATACATTATTTTAAACCTTTTTGCATAGCATTTGCATAAGCATATTTTAGTATTGCTTTTATAAATATAGTTCTGTTTTTTTTTCCCCACTTTATGGTGTACGTTGAGATTAAGAGATCCCACTGCTTTTAATAAGCTCTTAGACTTAACTTTGAATAGAGGGATTATCAAGAAGCAAACAAGTCAGGCTGTGAAGATCACTAATCTGTGTAATATTGGTGGCAGATAATGACAGGCCTGCTTTAAAACCCTCCCTGCAAGGCTTTGGAATGGCAGCCCGTAGCAGACATACACTTAGCCTGGCCATACTGATACTGGTGCGTACTATGGACAGGGCAAAAGTGGCAGTGCCATGTGTGTGGTGAGGGCAAGGAAGGGAGAGTACTTAAAGAGAACCTAACATTACGTTTTTCAGGTTAATTTCATCAATGCTAAAAAATTTTATCGTAACACTTAAGGCTCATTTAGACTTGCTACGGCTTTGACACGCATTAACGGCTAGTTTACACTTGCTTCAAAATAAAAATGCAGAAGGATGTTCAGTTGAAATTTTGTAGAAAGGGACACTGGTAATTTAATCTAAGAAAAATGCCTCTTATTCTGGGTTACTATCCAATTGTGTGTCTTAATAGACCCTGCATAATGTAAATCCCTATGACCACAGATTTTTACATCTACACAATGTTATACTAATCATAAAAACAATTGCATGCATCATGCTTGGAATTGAAATGGGATCAATCCAAATTTGTTTCAGGATTTATTACAGTGGTTTTCGCTAATGTGGAAAATTCTCCTCCCTTCCAGTCATTCTGACGTTACTCGCTGAAACAGGAAGTGAGGTGAAATGTCTTCTGCAGAGACATAGCAGTAAGAGATGAACAGAGGTTCTAAACCTTTACCACTCAACCCCAGCAAATATTTTCTTTCTTTTTTTGGGGGGGGGGGTTTGGAAAAGTTGCACTGCAGTGGATGGGTGTATACCCAAGACTTTTTATTTTGGTTAGAGTAGAGAAGGACAGATAAGAGCTAAAGATCCCAGGAGCCGCACATGACCTGCTGTGTGTAGACAAGTGGCAGTCTCAACCTGGACCCCCACCAGGCCATGCCCCCAACACATTGTACTTCACCCACTGGAGCTTACTCATGGGATGGATAGAGGAGGGATGTGTTATGTTTTTTTTATTATTTTTGCTGTTTGTGTTCTGTCGGGGAGATTTACTTATAGATTCAACAGTATGTGGGAGTAGATCTCTACAGTTGTCACCGAACCAAGTGTTGCATGTGAAGATTTTCCCTCTCCTCTTCTCTCTCTTGTGTTAACTTATAAGTTTGGATTTCCCATCATTTTACTTTTCATACAGTAGTCACTAAAACCCACGTGGATGGTACATCTCTCCAGCAGGGACACAAACAGCAAAAAATATACAGATAGGGGTTTAACCCTTCCCTACTACATTCAAAGTTACAAAAGCGATATGGCTTTACATACTGTACGCTTTCACTGTCAGCAATCAAAATTGTCATTGCTGTCCTCTTCCTCAGAAAATGCTTCCTGCCTCATATCGTATCCCCTCTCAAGCGTCTCTTCTCCAGAGAGAATAAGTTCAGTGCTTGCAACCTTTCTTCATAACCAATATCCTCCAGTCCCTTTATTAGCTATGTTGCCCTTCTTTGTACTTGCTCCATTTTCCAGTAAATCCTTCCTGAGGACTGGTGCCCAGAACTGGACAGCATACTCCAGGTAAGGCCGGACCAAAATCTTGTAGAGCGGGAGAATTATCGTCTTGTCCCTGGTGTTAATCCCCTTCTTAATGCATGCAAATATTCTATTTGCTTTGTTAGCAGCAGCTTGGCATTGCATGCCTTTTCCATCCTAGATTCCCCCAGAGGTTCACCCCCTAGTAGATTGCATTCATATTTTTGACAACCAAATGCATTATTTTACATTTTTCTACATTAAATCTCATTTGCCGTGTAGTTGCCCACCCCATTAATTTGTTCAGATCTTCTTGCAAGGTTTCCACATTCTGCAGAGAAGTTATTGCCCTGATTAGCTTAGTATCGTTCGCAAATACTGAGTTTGAACTGTTTATCCCATCCTCCACGTCGTTTATGAACAAATTAAACAGTATTGGTTGCAGCACAGAACCCTGGGGGACCCCACTTCCCACCCATGACCATTCCGAGTAGTCCTTATTTATAATGAACCTCTGAACTAACCCTTGTTGCCAGTTTTCCATCCATGCTTTTGTACAGTAAACATTTATGGGGAACTGTATCAAATGCTTTTGTAAAATCCAGATTCACAACGTCTACGGGCCTTCCTTTATCTAGATGGCAGCTCACCTCCTCATAGAAGGTTAATAGATTGGTTTGGCAAGACTGATTTTTCATGAATCCATGCTGATTACTGCTAATAATACTCATTGCTAAAATCATATATATAGTCCCTTATCATCCCCTCCAAGAGCTTGCATACTATTGATGTTAGGCTAACTGGTCTGTAATTCCCAGGGATGTATTTTTGCCCTTTTTAAAATATTGGTACTACATTGGCTTTTCTCCAATCAGCTGGTACCATTCCAGTTAGTAGACTGTCAGTAAAAATTAGGAACAATGGTCTGGCAATTACTTGACTGAGTTCCCCAAGTACCCTCGGGTGCAATCCATCCAGTCCCGGTGATTTATTAATGTTAAATTTCCCAAGTCTATTTCTAATTCTGTCCTCTGTTAGCTATGAGGGTGCTTCCTGTAATGTGTCATGGGGACAAACACCGCAGTTTTGGTTACTGAAGCCACCCAAATCCCTCGTGGAGACTGAGGAGAAGAATAAATTCAATACCTTCACCATCTCCCCATCCTTTGTAACCAGATGTCCTTCCTCATTCTCTATGGGGCCAATATGGTCTGTCCTCCCTTTTTTACTGTTTACATACTTACAGAATTTATTGGGATTTTTTTTGCTCTCCTCCACTATGTGCCTTTGTGTTCTGTCTTAGCCGCCCTAATTGCACCCTTACATATTGTGTTATGTTCTTTGTAAAGTCTGAATGCTGACGATGATCCCTCAGCCTTGTATTTATTAAAGGAAAACCTTTGCTTTTATATACATTCTTACATACAAGTTAAGGACTTGTGTTCGCTCATTTAAATGTATTTCCCAATGGGATGCACTGGCTAATGCCCTTATTTAATATGCTCTTAAAGCAAACCCATCTCTCCTCCCTGTTCATTGTTTCTAAGATTTTATCCCAATTTATATCTTCTAGCAAGGTTTGTTGTTTAGGGAAGTTGGCTCCTTGGAAATTCAGTGTCTTTGTGTTCCCCTTGTGTTTCCTATTTGTGTGATTTATACTGAAGCAAAATTGACCTGTGATCGCTGTTTCCTAAATGTCCCTGTATTTTCACATCTGTGATCAGGTCTGTATTGTTGGTAATCAGTAGATCTTGCAACACCTTGCTTCTAGTTGGTACGTCTACCATCTGACCCATGAAATTGTCCTGGACGACATTTAGAAACTGGTGAGCCTTAGACGTATGCATGGTTTACTCTGCCCAGTCTGGATAATTAAAATCCCCCATTATGATAACACTTCACATCCTTGCTGCTAATCCAAATTGTGATAGGAGGTCTGTCTCCCTCTCCTCCCTCAGGTTAGGGGGCCTATAGCATAGTCCCAGTATTATTTCCCCCATAGCTTCATCCCTTTGAAATTTTACCCATAAGAATTCCACCTCCTCCCTAGCTCCCTTATTAATGTCATCTCTCACATTCACTTGTACACTATTCTTGATATATAGGCATACCCCTTCCCTTTTTTACCCTCTCTATCCCTGCGATAAAGGGAATACCCTTGAATGGTTGTCAGCCAATCATGAGAGCTGTTAAACCAGGTCTCTGAAATTCCCACAAAATCGAAATCCTCCTCGTTCAACAGTAGCTCTAGTTCACCCATCTTGACTGCCAGGCTCCTGGCATTGGTGAACATGCCACATAGTTTAGAACGGACGCATACCGTCCTCTTATTGGGTGTTCCAAGATTGCAAATCGGACTTGTTACTATACTTACCTTTGGTTTGTTTTTTAGTCAACCTACCACTAATACCCCAATACTACCCTCTGGAATATGTTAATTTCTGACTATCTCTACCTCTGGACCCTCCCCCCATCGCCTAGTTTAAAAACCCCTCTAACTTTTCGGCCATCTTCACTCCCAGCAGATCTGCACCCTCATTTAGGTGCAGTATGTCCCTTCTATAGAAATGGCAACCGACTGAGAAGTCGGCCCAGTTGTACAGGAACCCAAACCCCTCCTTACTACACCAGCTCCTCATCCACTTGTTTACTTCTATAATCTCCCTTTGCCTTTCTGGTGTGGCTCGAGGTACTGGTAGTATTTTTGAGAATATTACCTTGGAGGTCCTTTTCCTCAATTTAGCTCCTAAATCCCTCAAATCGTTCTTTACATCTGCCTCTGACTTTGTCATTGGTGCCAACGTGCACCATAACAGCCGACTTTTTCCCAGCCCCTCCCAGTAATCTGTCCACCAGTTCCGTGATGTGCCGAACCCGAGAACCCAGTAGACAGCATACAGTTTGGTGCCTCAGGCCTTTGTCACAGATTGCCCTCTCTGTCCTTCTAAGAATTGAGTCCCCTACCACCAGAATCTCTCTATCTTTTCCCTTCCCCCCTTTCACTGAAGGAGTTCTTTTCCTGGCAGCTAGGAGAGTCCCTCAGCTCCAGCAGTGCTGGTCCCTGACCGGTTTCACCAATGTCACTAAATGGAGGATACTTATTTGGATGCTACCGGTACACCAAGCCACACCAGAAAGGCAGAGGGAGATTAGGGAAGTAAATAAGTAGCTGAGGATCTGGTGTAGTAAGGAGGGATGGACTGCACCTAAATGAGGAGGGTGCATGACCAGTGTAGCCCAGATGTCCCTAACCTTCTTTAAAAAGCCCAACCACTCATACACCACAACCCCCCCCCCCTCTTACCATTCAAATGATGAGACCACACCTGAATGTGGAGTATAAATGGCCATAGCAGCCATTTTATTAACAAAATATTAATAATTCAAAACTTTTAACATATATCATCTTTAACGACAACTGTCCACTCACAGTCTGGTCTTTGACGGCACTCCGGATTTAACACATATTCCACCACTACACTCCATGATAGGCCTCCAGCCGTACCACACCAGCTTGGAGACAACCCAGTTCCTGCAGTGCAACTATTACCGTATTCCAGCTAATCGTTCTACTGGAATACACCAGAGGGGCAAATACCATGATGAGCCCCCCAACACTTCCATCTCTTATGTTTTCTGCCACCATCAAAGACCAAAAAACACTGCCACAGTCCACAAGGATAACACCTTAACACTAAGGGCCCCTCCACACCCGCAGAGCCTGCTGAATCCTGTCCTGCAGACCCAGCACCCATAGATCAATCCCCACTACTGAGAGGTGAACCCCATCTCCTCGCAGATACAGGCCAACATTAAATTCCAACTCTGTGTCTGATGACCATGCCCCCATGGTGATGAACGCCTGTAACCAGATAATGATGTCCGCAGATTCAATCTGTACCTCTGCTTCTCCTCATCCTCCTTCTTGGAGTCGTCGGGCTTGACCCTATCCAAATAAAATTTCTCCAGGGGCAATAAGGAGAAGATCTCCACATACTCACCCTTGTTGATTTTGTCACGGACCTCATGCCTCCAACGGTTCTTCAAAGTACACGTACACTTCGCATTTTGCGCCATCTGCAATCCTTACCATCTTGTCCCCAGCCTTCGTACTCACCGACACCGCTTCCAAGGGTTAAGCCGGAGGCTCTGCAGGGGCCAGATGGGCACCAGTGCCCACGTTCTAAACCATCCTCCGCCATCCTCCCATGCCCCGACAACTGGTTGCACCCAAGGTGACACCTGAGGGGGCTGTCCCTGCCCCCCGCAAAGCGGTGTACCAGGTCTCGCAGACCCCCCCAACAAGTCCCACAGCTGTGCCTCTGTACCAGAATTGGCAGACGAAACACCCGCCACCCGTGGGCCAGCTGCTGCAGCCACAGATGACTGTGGTGTTGCTCTAGCCACCACTGCTACTAACCCCCCCATCTCCTACCCCCAACAAACCACACAGTGCAGTATTTAAAGAAACATTAGACAAAACAGATGACTGACTGGGCATGCCCCCAACAGCTGCCGCTCCCGCCTCCATCTGTGCTGCGTGACTCTGCGACTCCTCTTCCTCCGAGCAGGACAGCTCGCCTTCGGACCTTGCATCAGGAGCCTGTTGCACTGGCGTCTGCGGCCTCCCAGGTGATGAGGGCCTGGAAGGCCATGGATCCCTGCCGTATCTGTGCCTGCCCACCAGCACTGATCCACTCGCTGCTGTGATATTGTGCATGCCCTCTCATGTGGAGCCCCGGCCAGTCTGTCTCTGCCGTCTGCCTCAAATCCGCACGGTCCGTCACCTCCTCCTCTGAGCATTAGCCGCCTGCCACGTCTAGTGACGGCCCAGCAGCCATGGCTGCGCTTCTCCCACGCGAGTCTCCCCCTCATGGGAATTGCTGGGGGGGACCGCTTGCTCTTGACACCTGCAACGTGCGGGCGGGGAAGAGGCGCAATGGAGGACCATAGCCCCACCCACTGAGCTCTGCCGCCGCCAAGGATTCCGACTGGGCCCCGTGCTGGTGGAAGCCGTGATCGATACGCCGTGATCGATACGCCAAGGGTTTCTAGTGTGGCGCAAAGCTCTGGTGGAGGGCCCTGGAGAAAAACGCTCTGGAGGCCTAGACCTCCGAGCATGTGGGGACACCTCACCTCCTGCTGCTGACCCCGAGGCCTAGTCTGCGATAAGGGTGGACACTTGGCTGTAAAGCCACTCCGGTCCCCTGCTTGCTGCAGCTGCCCTCAACTGGGCCAGGATAAGGTCGATGTCGGCCATGATGTTGGAGGACAGCAGCGTGTGACAAACTTCTTCCTTCTTTGTCCCCCAGCATCTGCTGCCCGTAATTCCCACCCCTCCCTCTCTGTTTATTTAAGCCGTGTCACCCCCCTCCTTGTACATTTCTTAAATTATCGTTTGTTGTCTCCCTGTCATGCCGGGCCGTGCATTACTTTTCCTTTTCTCTTTTTCGTTTCTTTTCTTGATGTGCAAGAGTAAAGTTTGTCAAAATCTTTGCAATGTACATAGATCACCCAGAGGGGATTTTTTTCTTTAAAAAAATGGAGTTACTCTTTAAATACCCAATGGAATAAATGAGCAAAAGTGGAAAAATGGATGTTGTGATTAATGGAAAAAAGCAAAGCATATCGGGAGAAATTACATGCATTACATACTAATGGTGCATGGGGAAAAGGCTTATCTGAAGCATGGAAAGAAGTGAAAGAGTCAATAACTATCTGATGGGTAAACAGCTAAGTACTAAGTTAAGTGAAGGAAAACCCTTCTAAAGAACAAAAGGCCATATTTTAAATACAAGTTGTAAATTTAGCTTGAAGCGATTGACAAACCATAGAGGGAAAAACTGAAACCAATAGTAATGATGTGCAGGAAAAAAGTCAGAGGGAAGAGCATCTATTGTGGATCTGACCACAGCCAACTTCTCCGGAGGTTGAACAGAACAAGCTCCCCATCTAGTGGTGGCAGTCCGCATACCATTGCTCAGTATAGTCATTCCTACTAGGAACATCATTGCATACATTCTAGTAGAGATGTACGTGTAATTGTTTATGCAGTGCTAGTTTCACAGTTCTCTGACGCCTGTTATGTTAAATCGTGGTCTCTCTGCATTTTGTGTATCAATAAAGAACGCCATTAGTGTACTAGCAGGGGGTAGACGCCGTAGTGTTTTGTGTTGGCTGATTCTATATATGGTTCTGCCAGAGAGAAAAATGCAGCGTGAGTGTGTATTGAACAGCGATAATCCAAAGATTCACAAATTTCTTATTGGTCTAAAATGTAGATTTTATTTTATGTTAACTTTTGTATCTGAAGAATTGCATAATTTGTAATTCCGGGCAGTTGTGGTTCATGTAGGATCTGCATGCATCTACTCAGGCGATTTGCAAATCAATTCGCTCATCACTAGTACTGATCTTCTTTCAAGACCGTTAAATGGCAAGAAGAAATGAGAGTGATGCTGCCAAAGAGAAATTTACAAGTAGAATATATTCGATATGGTAAATGCACTTTATGCACATGTGCATCTTTGACAACATCTTTGTCCCAGTCCCTGGGACACTTGTCACCCCCGACCACAGCACACTCATATCACTACCTCTTTTCCAAGTGCTCATGCCCACTCGCCTGGTTGGTTCCACGCAGACCAGTCAAAAAATGTTTTCCTGATACTAGATACCTCAGGCTGGCCCCTTTTGCAGGTATAGCTATGTAAAGCATTAAGATGCTGTTTAAAGGGGTTGTAAAGGTTTTTTTTTTTTTTTCTAAATAGGTTCCTTTAAGCAAGTGCATTGTTGGTTCACTTACCTTTTCCTTCGATTTCCCTTCTAAAATGTTTTTTTTCTTTGTTTTCTTCGTCTGAATTTCTCACTTCCTGTTCCTCCTCAATAAGCTGTTCTGGCGGACTAACCCCCAGCCAAAACAGCTTGGATGATGGGGGCAAGCTTACTGAGGAAAAACAGGAAGTGAGAAATTCAGACAAAGAATTGAAGGAAAAGGTAAGTGAACCAACAATGCACTAGCTTAACTGCTTGCCGACCAGTGCACAACTATATACATCGACAGCATGGCACAGAGAGGCAGAAGGACGTGTATATATATATATATATATATATATATATCCCCTTTAAGAGTGTGGCATTGTGGACGAGCGAGCCAGACCGTGGGTCCCGCGGACTCGATCGCCGTGGGGATACCCGCGATCGTCTCACAGTAAGGAAGAATGGGGAGATGCTGATGTAAACAAGCATCTCTCCGCTCTGCCTCGTGAAAATGACAGTGATCACCGCTTCCTGTAATCGGAAGCGGTGATCACTGTCTTGTCACCCAATCCCCCCTACAGTAAGAATCACTCACTAGGGCACACTTGACCCCTACAGCGCCACCTAGTGGTTAACCCCTTCACTGCCACTTCACTGATCACTGTAAAAATGACAATGGTTCCAAAAATGTGTCGAAAGTGTCCGATGTATCTGCCATAATGTCGCAGTCACGATAAAAATCGCTGATCGCCGCCATTACTAGTAAAAAAATACATATTAAAAATACCATAAAACTATCCCCTATTTTGTAGATGCTATAACTTTTCCGCAAACTGATGAATAAACACTTATTGCGATTTTTTACCAAAAATATGTAGAAGAATATGTATCGGCCTAAACTGAGGGAAAAAAAATGTTTTTTTTTATATATATACTTTTTGGGGATATTTATTATAGCTCTATTTTTGTTAATAGCGCAAAAAATAAAAACCACAGAGGTGATCAAATACCACCAAAAGAAAGCTCTATTTGTGGGAAAAAAGGGATGTAAATTTTGTTTGGGAGCCGAGTCGCAAAAAGTGGCTAGTCATTTGGCTGCATAATGGTCTGGGTCTTAAGTGGTTAAAGGAACCTATTTAGAAAATAAAAAACCCCTATAAAGGTCAATAATGCACTGCCTCACCATGCTCTGACCATGCTCAGTTTGTAAGGGTAGTTGGTCCTCCATGTTTCCCTCTTCATTGGGTGCCAAGTAGACATGTGCAATTCGTTTTTTTACGAAAATTCGTTTTTTTACGAAAATTCGTTTTTTTACGAAAATTCGTTTTTTTACGAAAATTCGTTTTTTTACGAAAATTCTTTTTTTTACGAAAATTCGTTTTTTTTACGAAAATTCTTTACTTACAAATTTTTTATTTATGAATTTTCAGACTTCCGAAAATTTTGAATTTACGGATTTTCGTATTTCCGAAAATTCGAATTTACGAATTTTCGTATATTCGAAAATTCGTATTTACGAATTTAAGAATTTTCGTATTTTCGTTTTTTTCCCGAATTTTCGTATTTACGAGTTTCGAAAATTCGTAAATTTCGAATTTTCGAAATTTCTAATTTTCGAAATTCCGAATTTTCAAATTATTCCGAATTTTCAAATTATTCCGAATTTTCAAATTATTCCGAATTTTCGAATTATTCCATTTTCAAATTTTTCCATTTTCGAATTTTCGAATTTTTCCATTTTCAAATTTTCGAATTTTTCCATTTTCGAATTTTTCCATTTTCGAATTTTTCCGATTTGGAAAAATTCAAATTTTCGAATTTTTCACTTTTTCAATTTCGAATTTTTCCGATTTGGAAAAATTCAAATTTAGAATTTTTCAAATTTTCCGAATTACGAAAATTCGAAATTTCGAAAATTGAAAAATGTTTCAAATTGCGAATTTTTCCATTTCCGAATTTCGAATTTTCTAGTTTTCGTATTTAATGGAAAAATGTGATAATTGAAAAAATCGAAATGTGAAAATTTTTTCCATTTTCGAACTTCGATTTTTTCATTTTTCGAAGTTAGAATTTTTCAATTTTCGAAATTTCTAAAAAAAAGAGAATTTTTCGAATTTACGAAAAAATTAAAAAAATGAAAATAACATATTCGAAAAAAAACGAGGGTTAGATGAGAGGCCTACCCTGGGGTGGGTTCTTCTGGGCTACACTAGGCACCTTTTATAGGGTCATTTTACTACACACGGGGTACCTTTTTGCTTTGTGATGTCTTCATCAATCCCCTGGGACAAGGCTGAGGCTGCGGTGGGGAAATACTCAACTTTAAGGGGGACCTCTACTCTTAGAGATTAAAGGAAAGCCAAGTACAGTTGCACTGCAACTATTCGCCAGTTTACGCTTGGTTCCTCGTGTTGGTTTAAACCTTCTCTTATCTGCATTTAGGAGGGACATGCTAAGCTCTGTCCACATCCACCTGTATTAATGAAGATAAAAACCCCAATGGGGGGAAAAATCCACCTGTAAAGCGTTTTCCACTACTACTCCCCAGTAGTACTCTGGTTCGTACCCTCTCTTTTTTTTTCTGTGGCCTAGTGCCAGGTTGCGTACATGGATAAGGGTCTGGTATGGATTTTGAGGGGGACCCCTACACCATTTTTTTTTATAAATTTGGCGCAGGGTTCCCTTTAATATTCATACCAGACCTGAAGGGCCTAGTAATGGACTGGAGGGGAATCTATGCTGTTTTTTTCAATGACTTTTATCTGTATTGCCGGGACTCGACAATTCATTATGGCTGCAAGTAGTTTTAAATGACTTTTTTTCTTTTAGAAATGTAATTTTGTGCAGGGACTGTTCTAAACACGGGAAAATGTGCCACTTTACAGGCATACTATAGACCCCCCCCCCCAGGTATGACATTTAATGGAATATTTCACTTTTATTGTTTCACTTTAAGCATTATTAAAATCACTGCTCCCGAAAAAACTTCCATTTTTAAAACTTTTTTTTTGCCTTGATACATGTCCCCTGGGCAGGGCCCAGGTCCCCAAACACTTTTTATGACAATAACTTGCATATTAACCTTTAAAATTAGCATTTGGAAAAGAGGATAGGATCTGGCTGGTCTAGACTGAGAAAATGTATGTATTAACAAAAGCACCTCATCCCAAATTTATATATGGGGAGAAAGAGCAGTGGCGGGACTATAACGGTGCATACAATAATAAAGCGATATAGAGCAATGATATACATTTTAATAATTTATTAAAAAAGAGCAAAATAGCATCAAGCTACATAGCACACTATAGACCCAACAAGGGCCCACTAGGCACATCAATAACCTGATTGATAATACAGTGTTAATTTAAAAATTCCCGTAACAGACAGCCAATACTGTGGCAGAGATCGCAACCAGGTTGGTAAACCCTATATATTTCGCCCGGTCAGGCTTCTTCAGGGGTGTGGTTGAGATCAGGGTTTCGATTCTGATGGTGAAATACAAAAAGATATAAATTTACAAACATTCACAAAAATATTAAACATACATAAATAATAAAGTCGCTCTGCCAATGTATATCGCATATTGCCAACCTGCTGGTCCGTAGTGGGATTCAAAAGACAACAGGGTGCATGTACGCCCTGATTACATCACATGCCTGAAGAATCAGGCCGGATGAGCACAAGTTGACAGCCACAGGGATATCTTAGGCAGGAAAAGATGGGGAGCTGCCGCAGATGGAGGTCACACATTCCCCAACCATCGGAGAGGCAAAGGGGGCGGCACCAAGGACAAAGTGACCAGCTGTGAAGAAAAATAGTAATATCAGTATCTGTTAAGAAAGTGCTTAACAAAGGATAAATATACAAAGTAATAAGTGGAATGTACACTCACAGTGCTTAAATAAGCATATATAGCATCTGTGGAGGGATCCACCTACGCTTGAGGCAAATGGCTCACTAGATCTATAAGAAGCTGATCCAAGAAATATAATGTCAAAAACTCGGAAAGAAAAAGCAGCCAGGGAAGAAAAATAAAGCAAACAGTTTTCTTGTATATATAAGTTTAAATGTAGCGATCCTGAGGACCTTCAGCATACAGCTGGTCCATATTAGGATAAACAGGATCCACTCATAAAGAATAAATTTACCAATAAATGGCAACAAGCCAGAAGAGTATATATAGTATACTTTTGAACAGGGGAAAGACATTTAATGAAGAGCATGAAAGTTACTATCAAACATCAAAGAAGCACAATAAGGATGTATAGGAAAGACAGAAGTATGGTTCAAGCAGTGTATAGTAGACAGCATTAACGCTGGCAAAGAAGTACCTGGCCAATCAGTGTCAGCAGCATAAGTTAGCTCCACAGGAGTGTACAGCACACTGACGCTCCACAGCGTCAGCACTTTTGATTTTTCACGTTCGTGTCCTATAGACTTTAACAGTGTTCGTGTGTTTGAACACATTTTTTACCTGTTCGCATGTTCTGCTGCGAACCGGGGGGGGGGGGGGGGTGTTTGGCTCATCCCTAATGTCTTCATACCCCAATGTGTGAAGACCCACTCAATAAACTATGTGTGCTGGTTACTTGTGTTACACCTCTTTAGTAACTTCAGAGCAGGCAAGGACAACATTTCAATACTTAAAGTGTCACTAAACCCACATCATAAAAAACGATCAATAAATGCTGTTATTCATGCTGTTCATACTCAACCGCTATGAGAGATGTTTTCTGTATTCTGCAAAAAAACTGGCTAATCCTGAGGCTCTCTATCTCCACCTTCAGTCCATGTCCCCAATTCAGCAAAGGATTTTGCATCTGAAGTGGCAACTCTGCACATGCTCAGTTTTCAGTGAATTTCCACGATGAGCATTTCTACCTATCACATCTGAATAGTTCATGTGACTATAGAGTCATACATATGGGCGTATACACAGTGGTAAATGACAGCCCACTCCCTCCCTCAGTCCTCTATTTCCACTTACCAGCGCTGGCCCAAAATCCTCCAAGAGCTGGACAGGACTAAATGGAAGTATAAATAGATATGTGTAGGGTCCTCTATGATTGTAGGGTCAGTATAGAATGTGATCAGCCAGTCTGTACACAGGGTACAATTCACCTACCTGTGGAGCACAGCATATATATATATATATATATATATATATATATATATATATATATATATATATATATATATATATATATATATATATATATATATATAATGTGTGTGTGTGTGTGTAGACATTGGTAGGGGAATACCTGCTTTTCCATGCTCTCCTTGCCCACGCTGCCCACTATAGGTAGGTGGGGGGATCCTCTTACACCCTCCAGCATATAGAGTCCGGAGGGTCAGGCGCTCTGCTCTCTCTTGAAGCAGAATAGGACATTCTGGAAGAGGGCAAACCACGTGTCGTGCTACCTGTTGTTTTTGGCCATCTTCTTGCTGAGTTGCCCCCTCTTGGTGCCTTCCCTGCAGGCCAGGAGAGCCAGGTACAGAGCGTGACCCTTGTTATAGCGCACACTCTTCTGCATGATCCCGAGCCACAGGACATATCGATACTCGCGCAACGGTACGATCAGCACCCCGCACCACCTGTCCCAGCCGATCACTCTGGGACAGCACTGTGCCATCGATCGCTGCACAAGTGGCCCCTAAATCTCCTGTAGCTGCCATGTCACTCAGTCTTATGTGCAACAGTGGTGTCGCTAGCTTTTATATTTAGGGGGGCATATGGGGGACAGGAAAAAAGTAGGGGGGCCCCAACTATATAAAAATTATATATATATATATATATATATATATATATATATATATATATATATATATATATATATATATATATATATATATATATATATACACACACACAGTGCCTTGAAAAAGTATTCATAGGCCTTGAAATTTTCCACATTTTGTCATGTTACAACCAAAAATGTTATTGTATTTTATTGGGATTTTATGTGACAGACCAACACAAAGTACCAGGTTAGGGTGGCAGAGTGCCAGGTTAGGTGATATACATTTGTGTCAGGTTAGGTGATACGTGGTAGCACCAGGTTAGGGTGGTAGAGTGCCAGGTTAGGGTGGTATAGTGCCTGGTTAGGGTGGTCTTGTGCCAGGTTAGGGTAGTATACTGCCAGGTTAGGTGATATACAGTAGTGCCAGGTTAGGGTGGTATAGTGCCAGGTTAGGGTAGTATACAGCCAGGTTAGGTGATAGTGCCAGGTTAGGGTGGTATATAGTGCCTATAGAGTATATATATATATATATATATATATATATATATATATATATATGTATATATATATATATGTATATAGAGTAAATACATGACAACATGAATAGATAAAAGAATACTGGTCCTGTTCCCTTCTTCCTCCATCACCTGCACTAAAAGCACAAATCTATGACCGTTCCTGCTGCTGCAGAACCTCCTTCTCCCCCTCCCTGAAGTAAACATAAACAAAAAAACTCACATGGCTGAGGACTGATTCTGGCTTCTTTTTCCTGGAAGTGAAGTCAAAATGTGGCGGGTGGGAGGTAAAGAGGGAGGGGCTGCAACATGGAAAAAGTATTATAGGCTGACGAGATGAGATGCAAATATCCCCCTCGCTGTGATAATCGGGACACTGAAATATCATCATGCAGCCCTGAATCTTGCTGCTGTGCTGTGAGCTCTTCTCCACACAGTACAGAGCTGAGAGCTTGCAGAAGGGGGAGGGAGACAAACACAGAGAATCGCTCCACAATTGCTATGCGATAGTTTTAATTGGGGGGGGGGGACGAATGTGCAACAACACCGCTGTTCTTCCCATGTGCAGCAACTTCCTCCCACCACCCACCTGTATACACTGCATGGCCATGGACCTGCAGGGTGAACATTGGGATGTGGCGAAGGGGGGAGTCACCTGACCCACACACTAAAACGCTTTGCGTGCTTTGCTGGGGGTAATCTCTGAGCAGTGTGTAGACTTGTCATATCTGCCATACCTTGGATACACCACTGCTGTGGAGTCTTCCTGACTCCCGGCTAGGTGAAGGTGGGTATTTGGTTTCTTTCTCAGAAGCCAGGGCAAAATGTATTTGTAAATTAAAAAGTCGATGGTCATGTTCATATATGATATGAATTATACTAACACTTGTTATGGAGTGTTTCCGAGCGTTTATTGTTTATTGAATATTTTTGTTAAGCCTTAAATCATGTAAGTATCAAAACACTACCCGGCGACAGGACCAGGTGCCATTCGCCGTACATACAATAACAATAGTAAAATCACAGACATTAAAGCCGTTAAAACAGAAAAACATTAAGGGCCAGATTCACAAAGGTTAGCGGATCTTTAGATCCGTGTAACCTATGTGAATTAAGATCCGCCCTCGCAAGTTTGTGAGGAAAGGGCCAGATTCACAACACACTTACCTCCAAACTTGCGACGGCGGATCCTAACTCCCCCAGCGGAATTCGAATTCCGCGGCTAGGGGAGTGTCATATTTAAATCAGGCGCGCTCCCGCGCCGATTTAAATACGCATGCGTCGTCCGGGGAATTTCCCGGCGTGCATTGCTCCCACTGACGTCAATAGGACGTCAGTGGTTGCGACGAGAGCGGGACTTGCGACGCGCGTGTTCGTGAATCGGCGTACGCAAACGACGTAGGAAATTTCAAAATCGACGCGGGAACGACGGCCATACTTAACAATACTTACCCCTGCTTTTAGCAGGGGTAAGTATACGACGGGTACCGCGCTACGGAAACGACGTAAGAACACTGCGTCGGGTCCGCGTACGTTCGTGAATTTCGCGTATCTCGCTGATTTACATATTATTCAG
Organism: Rana temporaria; assembly: GCF_905171775.1. Taxonomy (NCBI): domain Eukaryota; kingdom Metazoa; phylum Chordata; class Amphibia; order Anura; family Ranidae; genus Rana; species Rana temporaria. The sequence continues at coordinate 93,759,979 of NC_053501.1, forward strand.
TGTAAATCAGCGGGAACGCCCCCGGCGCCATTTTTAAATAAAAAAAAAGATCCGACAGTGTAACACAGTGTGACACTGTCGGATCTCAGCCCTATCTATGCGTATCTGATTCTATGAATCAGGTGCATAGATAGGACTAGAAAAAATCCGAGATACGATGGTGTATCTGAGATACACCGTCGTATCTCTTTTGTGAATCTGGCCCTACAAATCAATAGCATAAATCAGATAAAAATAGAAAAAACAGTAAAAGTGCCCTGTCGCACAGCCATCTACCCAGCCTCAGTCCACAGAAGGGTTTTCAGTCCCTTCCGGAACTGGAGCAGGTTTGAGGTCTGCCTGAGAGCCAATGGCAGGAGGTTCCACTCTCTAGGTCCCAACCTCAAGAATGCTCTGCCCCCCCCACTTTTTTAATCTAAACTTTGGGACCTCCAGGCGGAATTGAGTGGCCGCTCTCAATGAACGGCCAGTGAGATGTCTTGTCAATTTCGCCTGGAGGTAAGTAGGACCTAATTTATTGAACGCCTTAAAAACTGAGATTAAAACCTTGAATCTGATCCGCTGCCCCATAGGCAGCCAATGAAGGGCTGCCTGGTGCCCAGAGGTCGGGCAGTGGCCTCTCAGATTGAGGGCTAACCTTACCGCTTGATTCTGGACTTTTTGTAGGCGTTTGATCTGGTAGTGAGGTAAACCAGCCAGCAGCCTGTTACAGTAGTCCAGATGCGGAAGGATGAGAGCGCGCACCCCAGCGATCCTGGTCTGATCAGTCAGGGCAGAAAGCGGTGAAGCAGTCGCATTTTAAAGTGGCAAGTTTTGACCACCTGGTCCACGCGTGGTCCCAGGGTTAAGCCCTCATCAATGTGGACACCCAGCGTCCTCACCGTAGATGCAGATTTGGGGAACTCCCCACCTTTGTCAGGCCATGATAACACCCAAACCTCTTCCGGAAAATTGCCGGACCGCAGCACCTCCGTTTTGGCCTGGTTGAGCCCCATCCATCTTTTGATGGCGTCCAATCCCTCAATCAACCTAGCCTCAGCCGAGAGTCGGCAAATGTGTCTCTGAGCGGCACCGGCGCCCCCGCACCTCTGGCCAAATGTGGTACTGACCATACACACCATAGAGGCTTGAATCCTGCTTGTCTTGCAAGACAATGCTCACAAATCGAGTCAGAATTTTTTTTTAAAACCGCTTGTATTGCAGAACGCTCATAAACCACGTTACTCGCAATCCGAGGTTTTACTGTAATGGAAACTCAGATAATCCGTTCCACAGCCACTGCTTGTCTCTGCAGTACCGCATAATGTAAAGAGGTGGAGTTGCGCTAAACCATAAAAAATATGCCTTTGTAGGTCATATAGACACAAGAAAAATGTGCAAAATAAATGAAATAAAGAGTCCAAAAATTCTAACAAAATTAAGTGAAAAAATGGAAGTCCAACAATCAGAAAAAATGGTGTAGTAGCGTGCTGCTACTCAGGTGGAACAAATTCTGGAGACGTAACTATCTGATAATGCTGACCCTTACCGAGATGTAGGATCCTAGTGGATCAAAACGAGCAAGAGGCCAAACACCTGGGCCACACAGGGGATCGGAATCTTGATATAATCCTCCCGGGAGTTCATCAGCAAAGCGACCAGAAAAAACGAAAAAAAACTAAAATAGTGTGATACTGTGGGATAAAGGGTAGGACACAGGACATCCCCAGTGATGGGCAACAGACAGTGTGACATAAACCACCACCAATGGACACACTGACCCTTACCAAAACCCTGGATCCCTGCAGGGATCAGAAATAGCAGAGGAGATAAGAATGACACAAAGCAGTAGATCCTCTTCACGGACGTGATCCTCTTAAGTACCAAACGGTCAGACAGTCCTCATATGTACCAAGCAGTCAAGTGGACATAGGGAAGAAAGCTCACCATAGCATGATATCGTTTAAAAGATTTAATAAGAAATAAAGTAGCGCACTTACAGTGTCATAAAAGAATACAGCATATAATGGAAGCATAATGCCAGAGGTGTGGGGGCCCTCGGAGACACTTGGAAACACAAGTGTCTCCGAATAGTCTTCGAGTGTCTTTGGGCATCACCGGTGCCCCGGCACCTCTGACCAAATGCGGTACTGTACACCCCAGAGGCTTGAATCCTGCTCGTCTTGCGAGAAAATGCTTGCAAAGCGAGTCAGGATTAAAAAAAAAAAAAAAAATAGCTTGTATTGTTTAACACTTGTAAACCACATTCCTCGCAATCCAAGGTTCCACTGTAGTACAAAGTGAAGTGAAGCACACTTTATTGATGTAGCACCACATCCAATAAGTTTTGGTTCAAAAAACGAAAAGAAAAGGAAGGATTTTACAGGTTGCCATCAATAACCCCTAAAAAAAGGAGATGAGTACTACAATTGTTCGTAAAAACATATACAAAGTTTATTTCTCATCCAAAATGTTTTAAATTTGTCTAAAACAAAGCCCTTACTGTGAAGAAGCCTTTACATATTTAGAGATGATTTTTTTCCCCTCTGTGATGACCTTTAAGTTAATAACTCAACACCAAGTTCACTATATGGACCACTTTTGTATTTATACATGTTGCTCATATCCCCCTTAATCTCCTCTTCTCAAGAGGGAATAGATTCAGTTTCTCTAATCTATCCTCATAACTGAGCTCCTCCATGCCTGTTATCATTTTGGTTGCCGTCTTCTGCTCTTTCTCCAGTTCCCCCGATATCCTTTTTCAGAACTGGGGCCCAAAACTGAACTGCATATTCCAGATGAGGTCTTACTAATGATTTGTTACAGGGGCCTCGACATTGTCCATAATTCTAAAGGGTGCTTTGAGACTGTCCATCATTTTAAGGGGTGCCATGACTGAAAAAAGGCTGAGAACCACTGGTTTAGACCAGTGGTTCTCAAACCTGTCCTCAAAAGGCCATGTTTGCAGGTTTTCCTTTTATCTTGCACAGGTGCTTAAAATCAGAGTCAATGGCTTGGTATTTTGGACAGCTATTTTATCTAAGATAATTTCCCAAACATGGCCTGTTGGGGGTACTTGAGGACAGGGTTGAGAACCACTAGTTTAGGCTATGGTTTGAAGGGTTCCGATACAAACCTAGGAGCATGGCTGTAAGAGGGTGAGGTAATGTGGCAGGTACTGATACCACAAGAGTGGGTGATAGCTCCCACTCAGTGGGTGAGTTTGGCAGCAATCCACAGATCACTTTCTCATTTCTTCATTAGTACCAAAAGTAAACACAAATGTTATGCGATTGCTGCTTATCTGTGTGTAGCACCCTGCTCCCATTGAGTGGGCGCTATGTGTTAAATTATAGTTGTCTGAGCAGTAGTTTGGTTTAGAAGGATTAAGCTAAATTGTTGGCTATGTTTCAGTTTGGCGGGGTTTCGTCTCCTGATCCTGACCTGATGGCCCTCCTGGCCTCAGGGATGTATGTACTGTTTCGCAGCCCCGGGGCCGGCTGGCCCGAGGCCTCGCAACTGATAGTAGGCCCAGGAGTTTCTGCAGGTGTTTCTGCTACATGTGGCAAAAGGGGAACCTTACAGAATACTGACTTGTTCTTGGAACTGATCGGGTAGGTGGTCCTCTTGAGCAAGGCAGTGTCTGACTGGACACTAAACTTTTCCAAGATTTCGTCAACCATTTTGGACCCAGAGAGAACCCATAGCTCCTGCTGTGCCAGTGAGGCGCACCTATAGTGTGGGAAGTACCTTGATGGGGTCAATGCTTAGGCTGGCTAGTGGGTGATAGGCCTAGTGCAAGGAAATGTTTCCATCAATTAGAGGCAGTGGGGAAATCCCCTGGATATTGCTGTAAGTTTGGGGAAGGACGATGTACAAGACTGCACCCTAAATACAGATGTAGCATGGTGCAAAAGGTGGAGTTGCCATTTGTTTCCTACTTGTTACCCCTGCTCACCTTTACTGTACCCCCTACATGCTGAAATACTCTCCCCCTGTTACACTCACATTAACACTCCTGATTAAAAAGGTGCTATGCCAGGAGTCTACTGATAACTGGCACAATAATAGTTCCTTTTGGGTCTCCTGTGCTTGGACAAAACCAAATCACAGGGCCAAGGGCATGGGGTGAGTATCCTTGCACTTATTGACAGACATTAAAGTGGAAATTGACTCTCAAAAGGCAGTTTATTCTGTTTAAACCCCCCGCTCCCTCCACAAGCCGATATTATGTTTTGTTTTTGTACTTTGCTTATTTTTTATATATTCTATGGTTCCCCTGTCTCCGTATCCTGTCACCATTCTAGTCCTGTAGCATCCTGAGATCTTTACCTGACATCTCCTAGGAGGCCACAGGATCAGGCGCACAAAGAGGCCTGAGGGTGGGTCCAGCGCATCATCTGCAGCTGGCTGCATGATCCTGGAGGAGGCAGCCAACTAAAGAAGATGAAGATGGCAGCATAGGACCCTGTCTGTCATCTGAACAGCAGATCGCAGTGGGACAACACAGGATTCACTGCACAGGTGAGTATGTATTTTTAGAAAAATGCAGCAATACAGATAAGAGGGGTGAACAAAAGACAACTGCTGTAGGGGATAATGAGATCCAATCATGGCCTAAGTACTGAAGCTCCTTATAGCATAGTCTGTCTGTCGATCTGCTTAAGGAGAAGAGAAACATAGGCGCCTCTAGGTTAGAACTGTAAACATTTTAATGACATACAGGTGCATTATCCACTTACATGGAGGTAAGGAAGTAAGGCACAAATCCATCCACACTGGCGCGGCGTTCTGAAGAGCTGATTTTTCTGCCTGTGGGGGAGAAATCCTAGCCAGCAGGATCTCTGGGACCACGGCGATGAAACCGAGGCTTGGATCAGGTCAATGGTGAGGGCTGGAATGCTGCGCCGGGCGTGATGATGTCACTGGTGGGTTGCAACGGCGTTTCGGAGCATGCACAATGGTGGATGGAACTTAGCGCACGCTCCTTTGTCAAGCTAGTTTGACAAAGGAGTGCACCCTGAGTTACATCTACCAGCTAGCTAGACAAAGGAGCGCGCCCTGAGTTCCATCTACCAGTGTGCATGCCCTGAAACGCAGTTGCAACTCACCAGTGCCTTCATCATGCCCGGTGCCGCGTTCCAGCCCTCACCATCGACCTGATCCAAGCCTCGGTTTCATCGCCGTGGTCCAAGAGATCCTGCTGGCTAGAATTTCTCCCCCACAGGCAGAAAAATCAGCTCTTCAGAACGTCGCTCTGCAGTGAACACCATGCCAGTGTGGATGGACTTGTCCCTTACTTCTTTAACCTCCATGTAAGTGGATAATACACCTCTATCTCATTAAAATGTTTGCAGTTCTAACCTAGAGTTGCCTGTGTTTCTCTTCTCATTTGTATATCTGGAGTCTGCTTTTAACTCCCCCCTCAAAGGCTGCCAAGGTTGTTTAGGACTGCAAAAGTAATCTATACAGGTCTCCCCTCTTCATCTCTCCCCCTCCACATATACTGTGTATCCACTTCAAGGACTTATTGATGGACTAATGTATCAAATCTCATACTATTTAGCAGCGCCACTACCCATTTTTTTTGTTTTGTCTATATCTGCTTAAGGAGCACTTGTGTAGGAAATTATCTTGACATAGCACTTCTCTGTCCATTGACATAAACATCCCAGCCTATCTCTTTCCATTCAGACAGGGTCTTGGTTTCTTCACTCCTGCTTGGTCCAGTGATGTCCAATCAAGGCCTCAGTACTGAACCTCCTCATAGCATAGTCTTTCTGTCTGCTTTAAAGTGGAGGTTCACCCTAAAAACAAGTATTTACCATTAAATCCAGCATACTGCCGACATGTACAGTATGCTGTTTTTTTTTTGCTTTACATACCGTAGTATATGTATATCCTCCCCAACTTCGGGGTAGTGAATCACGCTGGACTGGGCGTTCCTATTCGAGACAAAGTGATTGACGTGATGACAAAAGCTTTCCACGGCGCATAATGTGCGTCACAAGTTGCCGAAAGAAGCCGAACTGCGAGTCGGCGCTATACGGCGCCTGCGCACCGACGTTTGGCTTTTTTCGGAAACTGGTGATGCGCCTTTTGCGGCGGGGGGCAAGCTTTTGTCATCAGTCAATCACTTAGTCTCGAATAGGAATGCCCCGGAAGCCGAGGGAAGAAATACATATACTACGGTATGTATAGTGGAAAAAAAAAACCAGCATACTGTACATGTCGGCAGTATGCTGGATTTAATGGTAAATACTTGTTTTTAGGGTGAACCTCCACTGGTGCAGCGGATCATCTTGCCATAGCACTTCCCCATCCATTGGCATAAAAGGGACAGCCTAACATTTGTCCAGGGTCTTGGTCCCTTCACTCCTCCTTGGTCTAGTGATGTCCAATTAAGACATCAATACTGAACCTCCTCATAGCATAGTATGTTTGTCTTTTTATCTATCTATGTCTGTCTATCTACTTATATTTACAGCTTAGTCAATTTGTAGATGACATTGAGATAATTAAAATCAAAGGCATTATGAAATAAGTGAGACCAAATAAAGATGTTTTACTGGCATCGTTTGATTGAGAGGAATAAGGAAAATCCTATGGTTTCGAAAAAACAAGATAGATATAAGATGAGGTTTTGTTATACCCTCATACATGGCGAAGAACTGCACATTCATATACATATACAAACACACTTCTTTTGTTCCTACACAATGAGGAAGGTGACAGCAGCCTGATGTAAGCAGTCCTGTGAATTTGATTAATACGCATAATAAGGCTGTCATGGGAATGTATACATACAGTGCGTGTGTCATCAATCTCCTGGCTGTAATAAATTCATCGCCTCCAAAGCCTGCTGCCGCTAAGGAAACCACTCGACTGCATAAAAAGGAAAAAACAAGACGGGATCCTCCTCATTTCTTCCCTCCGACCTGACAGGACTTCTCAGGGTTGAATGCGGCCACTCATGTTACATTTATGGGGAAGGCTGATCACAAACTGTACTTTATTTGTATGCCAGGAGATTGCTGGGGTTTTAGAGGTTTGTTTTCTACGAACATGCTGTAAGAGTGGTCATAAACCATTTCATATACATGGTTTTCCAAAGACTGCACTACCTATTATGCCATCTGTGTTATACAATGCAAATTTATTGCTATGGTACATAAAGTCCAATTGAAGTCTTACACATTTTAACCACTTGTCTACCGAGGCAATTTTTTTATCTTTTGCGCACATGTTAAAATCTGCATTTTTTTTTGCTAGAAAGTACTATAATTATAGCAGAGAATATGGAGAACAAAATGGTGTTAGTTGCATTTTTTTAAGTTAAAAATACAATTAAATCTATTTTATTGTAAACAACTATCGTATAATACCCAATTTGTGTTAAAAAATTAAAGCTTGGGTGGGGTCGAATAAATAGATAACAAATATGTCAAGCCGTAATCACTTGCTGACCACCCGCCGCAGATATACTGCTGCAAGGTGGCTCGGATGCGCAAATCGTGCACTAGCTTTCGTGGACTCAGATTGGCCAGCAGAGGTGACAATCAGCGGGTTCGGCAGACTCTATGTGAGCCGGCCGCCTGCAATCGTTTCCCCCGTAGAAACAAAAAGGGAATCTGCCGAAGTAAATAAGGCAGATCTCCATTCTGTCATGGATGACACTAAGATCTGTCTTCATGCTGTAGCATTCCCCCCGAAGGAGCTGCTGGTTTGTTTTGGGCAGCATGTTGCCTCTAATCCTTCTAGGGTATCAGATGAGCATTAAGAAAAACTTAAATGTCCACACTTTAGGCTTCTTTTTCTTTGCTTTATTTACCCAACGTGGTAAAAGGAATAAAAGTAGAAGTTGAAGAAGTGGAAGGGTGATAGGTAACAGGTTCAGGTGTATAACTTTTGTTCGGAAACACTCCTGCTTCCAGCAACGTAGCTCTCATCACCACTCTAGCCAGAGCGGGTATTGTGCACCTGGATAGGCCTCTCTCACTAACCTAGCAGCCAGGATGTTGCACGAAACTTGGTAGAGTTTCTGCCACAGAGCTTCCAAAAGATGGACATATATTCGGTCCAGAATCCTCTCGGCACAGGATCAAGCACCCAGATCTCTCTTGAATAAATTCTTGTGAACTCAGAACTGACAGGCGACCATCACTCAGCCTTTCGATAATGGTGCATTCTTCGATGAAGTTCAAGGCCTCTCCTGAGATACCAGCCTCTTGCTCGGTGCTCTCCAAGACAGGTTCTTCATCGAGTGGCTTCCTCCCTCGAGATGGACAGCACACGACCACTTTGCAAACGTAGACCCAATCTGACTACCAGGCCTACTTTGTAGATCACAACCCCAGACCAACGTGGTCCCGGAGCCAGGAACACTGGAACATGCACCCCCGGCCAGGAGGGCCACACATGGGGGTGGTGGGACGACAGACCAGGATCGGCGATGACCCCGAACTAATTACGTCTGTCCCTTAAGTACTCTTCCCCAGCATGCACAGCGGGATGATCAACTCCATCTGATTGGCTGCTGAAGGGGAACACCCAAAACACCTTTACCTGACTGCTGCCACCCTCGGCCTGGAGTGAGAACAACACCCCAGACAACAATAGTGGTCACTCACAGTACAGCCATGGCTGGAACAGAGGCCCAAATTTTGTAAAAAATCATACAGTCTGAGTCAACTAACTCTCAGACTACCCTCTAAATTTAAAGCAGCGCCAGCTAGAAAGTAGCAGGCCGCTACACTACTAAGCAGGAAGACGGATCTGTGTGTTTCCCCAGTCACACAGTCCCCCCATACAGTTGGTAATCACAAACCGGGAACACATTTAACCCCTTAATTGCCCCTGAAGTTAACCCCTTCTCAGTGTCTTTTGTACAATATCAGTGCATATTTTTAGCAGTGATCACTGTAATAATGTCAGATTCCCAAAAAAGTGTCAAATGCCAGTTAGGTGTTCGATCTGTCCGCCGCAATGCCCAGCTAAAAATCACTGATCGCCACCATTACTAGTAAAAATAAATAAAAATGCCATAAATCTATCCCCTATATTGTAGACACTATAACATTTTCGCAAACCAATCAAAATATGCTTATTGGGACTTTTTTTACCAAAAATATGTAGAAGAATAAATATTGGCCTTAACTAATAAATTAATTTGTTTTGTTATATATATTTCTTTGGATATGTATTATAGCAGAAAGTGAAAAAAAAATATAGGATTTTGTACTGCCGTAAAATCCTTTTCTCTTTCATTCATTGACGGACACAGCACTTTAAATCTTGACCTTAGGGTTATATCACCACATTCAGGAGAGGACTAGGCAAAACATGTAAAAACAGCAAAAATGCACATTGGGTGGTCCTACTGGCTATAACCTTTCAGACTGCATCCAGCAGCTCAGTTCGTCAAAAAGCAGTACAAACAGAAAAGGAGGGGTGGGCGATGTGTCCGTCAATGAACTTCAGAGAAAAGGATTGTATGGTGAGTACAAAAATACTATTTTCTCTTTTGTTCATTGACGGACACAGCACTTTAAATCTTGACCTTAGGGACGTCCCCAAGCAGTGTAAAAAAAAAAAGAGGGGTGGGAACAACAAGCAAAAGACTCCACCCAAACAACCAGAGCTCCTCAACGGAGGAGTTGCAACCTTAAACAGCTGCACGCAACACCTTGCAGCACCTTGCACCCACATCAACCTTGTAAAATATAGTGATAGTGGGAACGGACGACCAGGTCGCCACCTTACACACCTGAGAAACGGACGCTTGATGTCGGAAAGCCCAGGAGGCATCAATTGCCCTGGTCGAATGTGCCGTGACATGAAAGGGAGGCGCCCATCCCTTTAAAGCTTAAGCCTGGATCACGATCTGTCTAATTCACGAGAAATGGTGGCCGACGAGACTGCCAGGCCCTTCTTTGGACCAGTTACCGACACAAACAGTGAATCCGACCTCCGAAACGTAGCCGACAGATACGACAGTCCAAGGCATGCAAAGCAACCTCTTTTGGATGCGGTGGCCGAGGACACAAGGATGGAAGCACAATGTCCTCATTTAGATGAAAAGCTAAAACAACCTTAGGAAGAAACGAAGGCTGCGGGTGTAGCACCGCCTTATCCTTGTGGAAAATCAGGTAAGGAGACTTGCAAGACAAGGCCGCCAACTCAGAAACCCTCCTGGCAGATGTAATACCCACCTGAAAGGCTACTTTCTGAGAGAGTGACAATAGGGGGATCTCCCTAATGTTTTCAAACAGTGGTTCCTGAAGTACCGCGAACACCAGATTCAAATCCCACAGAGGCAGCGGTGGTCCAACTGGAGGGATCATATGTCGAACCCCCTGCACAAACGTACTCCCCAATGAATGAGTCGCCAAGGGATGCTGAAAAAAGACAGCCAAGGCTGATATCTGCCCCTTAATGGTGCTTAAGGCAAGTTTCTGATCCACTCCCTGCTGCAAAAAACAGCAGAACCCTGGAAATCGAATACGTAAGTGGACGCCACCCCATCTCCTCACACATAGAGATGTAGGCCTTCCATGTGCGATGATAGATCTTCCAAGAAGATGACTTCCGCACCTTCTTCATAGTGGAGATTACTGAATCCGACAGACCTCGGTCCCTTAGCACCTGACTTTCAACAGCCACGCCGTTAAAGACAGCGACTGTAAAGCAGGATGAAGTGTAGGGTCCTGCGACAGAAGGTACTCTCGCATCGGCAGTCGCCAAGGAACATCCGCCACCATTCATACTATGTCAGAGTACCAGGGGCGCAAAGGCCAATCTGGGGCAATCAGAATCACTGGAATCCCCTCGGTCTCTACTCTGCGAAGCAGACGAGGGAGAGTTTTATTGGAGGAAAGGCATAAATCAGCCGATAATGCCCCCACTGAGCCACCAACGCATCCACCCAGTGATCTTTGGACCTGACCACAAACCTCAGTACCTTCCGATTGAGTCGAGAAGCCAGGAGATCCATGTCCAGCGTGCCCCATCTCAGGCAAAGGAGTTGAAAAACCTCCGGATGTAGCGACCATTTCCCTTGGTCCAGCATCTGACGACTTCGGTAGTCTGCCTGCCAGTTTTCTACGCCCAGAATGTACACAGCCGATAGAGCCGGCATGCGCCACTCTGCCCACTTCAGGATGTGAGCAACCTCCAATGCTGCCGCCGAGCTCCTTGTTCCTCCTTGATGGTTGACCTACGCATAATGCAGTGGCGTTGTCCAACTGGATCCTGATTCGGTGTCCTTGCAGCCTCCATGACCATGTGGAGAGGCTCTGCCTGATTGCCCAAAGTTCAAGCACATTGAAAAAGGACGTCAATTTTGTTTGGGTAAAACATTGCATGACCGCGTAATTGTCAGTTAAAGTAACGCAGTGTTGCATCACAAAAAATGGCCTGGTCATTAAGGTTTAAATTCTTCTGGGGCTGAAGTGGTTAAAGGAGAAATACAGCCAAAGCTTGTTTGGCTTTACTTCTCCTGCAGATCACAGAAATGCAGAGAGACTCAACCGGTCGCTCCCGCCCCTTCCACAGCCCAGAGTTCCAATGAGTGTGGGGGGGGGGGGGGTCAGAGCAGGGAGCCGGCTTTCAATTTAGAGAGCTCTGAGACCACCACCGATTGCTCGGTTCTTGGTCTTAAAGCTGGTGATGGACAGATGCAGCATCCATCTAGGTAAGTATGATAAAAAAAAAACTATTCTCATTCTTTTAAAAGTCTGCATGCCCTTGAAATCACAAAATAACATTTTACCCAAAATGAACAGATGTTCTTCCAGTATTATCAGTTTACCACAGAAGAACAGGGGAGTCCAGGAACAACTGTGGGTGTAGGCGACAGCGGGACCACTCTTTTCCAGAGTCCCGTAAAAGTGATCAGGGGTATCTAGAGCCCTGAGATCACTTTTTACCTGAAAGCCCATCTGTAACGCCACTGGCGTTATCCTCTCTGCATCGAGCGCAGCCGTCCATCCTGCAGACAGCTGCGCTCCATTTCTCACTCGATGCGCGTCATTTCCGGCGCGCCGAGGCTTGCGTTCCACGCTGGAACGCAGAAGTGCGACGCGCCGTCCACAGCTTCTCCCGCGCTCCACGGGCTATTTAAACCTCCAGTAATGACGGCAGGATGTGCTGCTATTTTGCTGTACTCCTGCCGTCACCTGGAAACGCTGACAGGACCTCTGGACCGCCACTACCTGGACCCTGGAGACCCCTCTTGGCATTCAACAGCACCTCTAAGCCCCAGCCATCAGCACACCAGGAACTGCCCAAAGGCTCAGGCTATCTCCACTACACACATCTCCAGCTACAGGCATCTCCACCTAGAGTCATCTGTACCTACAGCCTGAACTTCTAACCACAGCCAGCCATAACCTGGGAACACAACCCAGCCTGGAAAGGTCTCCAGAACCGCAAGTATCTTATTAATAATACCTTAAACAGTCATACTGTGAACCACTTATTGTGTTTCCCTATAGGATTTGGCTTACTAAAATATTACATTGCTTGTCAGAACTTTCCTGCTACTTATCTAACTGCTGCAAGTCATTACTGTCGCTTTTTCATTACCTATATCATTTACCATAGACTCATGCATTAATCCTGCCTGTATTCAAGTCACAGCCTAGTTATTTACCGAGACAGTCACTTCTGAACATTATACCTAATTATTTACATCCGCTAATACATAGCTTATGAAGTAATAAGCATTCATGATTAAGTTGATTCTCTAAATAGAGGTTGTGATGAACTAAACCCTAAACTCTTTGACCATACAAGAGGGTGAAGTAGTGGTTTAACCCTGAGAAACCTCCGCAGCTGAGATCCAATTAAATCATAATTAAACTCATACGCAGGAGAGTTACATAATAGCAGCACCACATAACTAAAATGGATCCAGCGGAGCTTGCAAACCATTTAGTTGGACTGTCACAAAGAGTGGATACTCTCACCACTACCATGAATGACCTTCGGTTAGAAAATGATGCCCTCCGTAACCAGAATTTTGTTCAACCTAGGGACCGACCTGAACCCAAGGTCTGCCCTCCGGAACCTTTTTCAGGAGATAGAAAATATTTCCGTCAATTTATTAGTTCTTGTCGCCTTATGTTTGAGTTACGTCCCCGTACCTACTATTCTGACAGAGTCAGAATTCTCACCCTGATATCTTACCTTAAAGGAGAACCAAGAGTTTGGGCTGATGCCTATGTAGAGGAGCACGGTGATCTTCTGGGTGCTTTTAACACTTTCATAGATGAGATGTCTCTTCTATACGAGGACCCTAACAAACAACTTACAGCGGAAAATACCATCAGGAACCTTAAACAAGGAAAGAGACCTGTAGAAGACTACATCTCAGAATTTAAGTGCTGGTGCAGGGAAACTTTATGGACTGATATTGCCCTTAGAAATCAATTTCGTCTTGGGCTATCCGAATCTATGAAAGATGAGCTCGCGCGTGTTGAGATTCCTGCATCTTTAGAAGATCTCATGCATCTTTCCCTCTCTATTGATCGCCGTCTCAGAGAAAGAAAGGCTGAACGTACAAACTCATATCAACCAACACCTTTTAGGAGGTCCTGGTCTCCCCCAAAGGAAGTACCTATGGAAGTCAGCACAATTAAAGGACCATTATCTACAGCTGAGAAACAGAGACGAAGGGCTCAGAATCTCTGCCTCTACTGTTCCGCCCCTGACCACATGGTGTCTTCTTGCCCAATTCTAAAGAATAGGTCTGAAGGTAACAACTTTAACATTAATAGGTTCAATATAGCAAGTACCACAACTGGGACTACCACTAATCACTATATCTTTCTCACCCTTACTTTACAGTGGGACCAAGATAGGACAACCATTGATGCGATGGTCGACACAGGAGCCTGTGGCAACTTTATTGATTTAGGTTTTGTTAACTCAAATAAAATTCCTTTTGTGTTAAAGCAAACTCCTTTGTCTGTCACCTTCATTGACGGGTCTAATTCCTCTTTCGGTCCAGTCCAATCTCAAACTGCACCATTGTTGGTTACTTGTGGTAACGCCCATACCGAGACCCTTACATTTGACATCATCCCTTCACCATTATTCCCAATAGTCTTAGGTTTACCTTGGTTACACCTTCATCAACCAACCTTCCAATGGTCCAACACCTCACTCACTCTAGACTCTACTTTTTGCAAAGAAACTTGCTATCCTATCTACAACATACTTTTAACTACTGTAAAATACGACGGTCTACCATCTTATTTACTTGACTTCTCTGATGTCTTTAGCAAAACCAAAGCAGAAATACTCCCACCTCATAGAATATATGATTGTCCTATTGATCTTATTCCAGAGGCTCCAATCCCCACCGCACGAATTTATCCATTGTCTCAGCCTGAACTGGTTCATCTCAAGGAATATCTTGATGATAACCTTAAAAAGGGTTTCATAAGACCTTCTACCTCTCCGGCTAGTGCAGCCATGTTCTTTGTAAAGAACAAAGACGGCTCACTCAGACCTATCATCGATTACCGATCATTGAACAACATCACGATAAAAAATCGATACCCCTTGCCACTTATTCCAGAACTCATAGAACGACTACAGACTTCCAAGATCTTTACAAAACTAGATCTCAGGGGTGCTTATAATTTAATCAGGATTCGTCCAGGAGATGAGTGGAAAACTGCATTCAAGACTCGCTATGGTTTATTTGAGTATTTAGTAATGCCTTTTGGCCTATGTAATGCACCTGCCACTTTTCAACGATTTATCAACGATATTTTCCGTGATCTATTAGACATTTGTGTTGTGATCTACCTGGATGACATTTTGATTTTTTCTGACACCTTTGAGGAACACATCAAACATCTACGATGGGTTTTAAGCAGACTCAGAACACATTGCTTATACGTCAAGCTTGAGAAATGTGTTTTCAGTCAGTCAAGTATCTCTTTTCTCGGGTACCAAATTACCCCTGAAGGAATTCAAATGGATCACTCCAAAGTGGAATGTATTCTTTCCTGGCCAATTCCTCATTCAAGGAAAGCCCTGCAGCGCTTCCTTGGATTCTCAAACTACTACCGGAAGTTCATCAAAGATTTCTCAGAAATTGTCAAACCTCTGAATACTTTAACTAGTAAAAAGACACCTTTTACTTGGTCAAATGAAGCACAAAGGTCTTTTGATTCACTCAAGAGTTCTTACACTACTGCTCCTATCCTTCAACTACCTAATCCACTGTTTCATTTCACACTAGAAGTTGATGCATCTCACTTTGCCTTGGGTGCCGTACTTTCCCAACGTGCGACCTTATCTGAACCTCTTCACCCAGTGGCTTTCTATTCTAGGACTCTAACATCTGCAGAAAAGAATTACCCTATTGGGGAAAAAGAACTCCTCGCAATAAGAGATGCCTTAGCAAATTGGAGACACCTATTGGAAGGATCTACACACCCTATTACTATCCTTACAGATCACCGTAATCTACAACATTTGAAGGCCTGTAAAACTTTGTCCGCCCGCCAGGTGAGGTGGAGTTTATTCTTTGACAGATTCGACTTCTATATATCCTACCGCCCGGGTACACAAAACGTAAAGGCCGACTCCCTATCCCGGATGAATGAAGAACAGATTACTGAACCTCCTCCTCTTTCTATTATACCTCCAAGCCGCTTCATTGGTGTATCCACTTCCTTTAGACAGTTGCTCTCCCAGACTACGTCCGAGGATCTATCCGATCTACCAAAAGGTATCTTAAGGCAATCAGATGGTGTATACACCTTCAATAATAAATTATATATTCCTCCAAAATTAGTTGACACTCCTTAAGCAACTTCATGATTCCCCATTAGCAGGCCACCCTGGGATCACGAAAACCATTCAACTAGTTAAAAGACATTACTGGTGGCCCCGTTTCCATAAGATGGTGCATGTTTATGTCAATTCTTCTGAAATTTGTGCCACTAACAAACTTTCAAGGAAACCTCCTTCCGGTCTTTTGGCTTGCATACCAATACCAAACAGACCCTGGGAGGTCGTTTCAATGGATTTTATAGTTGATCTTCCTAGGTCAAATGGTGCCAACACAATCATGGTCACAGTTGATCTATTAACAAAGATGGCACACTTTATTCCCTTAAAAGCTTTGCCAACCTCTTTTGAAACAGCGAAAGCTTTCATTTCCAACGTGCTTAAACTTCACGGCTTACCTTCCCAAATCATTTCTGACAGAGGTTCTCAGTTCATCTCCAAGTTTTGGAAAGCTTTATGTGAAGCCTTAAAAATTGATCATCGCATGTCCACCGCTTACCACCCTCAGACAAATGGACAGACGGAACGTGTCAACCAGACTTTGGAACAATACTTACGTTGTTACTGTACCCACCTACAGGATGACTGGTTCCATTTGCTCCCCCACGCGGAATTTGCCTACAATAATGCCACCAGCTCCTCCTCTCAATTCTCACCATTCTATGCTAACTATGGGTTCCACCCAAACAGTTTACCATCCAGTTTTCTTTCAAAAGATGTTCCTGCAGTAGATCAATATCTAGTTAATTTAAAAAAGACTCTGCCAATTCTTCGTTCCAATTTAGAAACTGCCCAGCTACGACAAAAACGGAATTATGATGCCCACAGATCATTACCACCTGTTTATAAGGTAGGAGATTTAGTATGGCTTTCCACCAGAAATCTACGCCTTAAATTACCTTCGAAAAAACTTGGCCGACAATTCATTGGACCTTTCCCTATTTCACATATAATCAACCCTAACGCTGTTAAACTACTTTTACCATCTGATTGGAAAATACATCCCTCATTTCATGTCTCACTCATCAAGCCATTCATACCAAATCCTTTTCCTAACAGATATTCACGTCCTCCACCTCCGGTTGATGTTATGGGGGAAACTGAATATGAGATTGAGAAAATCTTGGATTCCAGGAAAAGGGGCTCTACTCTTCAATATTTGATACGATGGAAAGGCTACAGTCAACTTGATGACTCCTGGGAAAATGCTACACAACTTCATGCCCCCCGTCTGATTAGACAATTCCATCAAAAATACCCTACTCGTCCATGTCCTATTAAGAGCACTGGTGGTGCCCCCTTGAGGAGGGGAGTATGTAACGCCACTGGCGTTATCCTCTCTGCATCGAGCGCAGCCGTCCATCCTGCAGACAGCTGCGCTCCATTTCTCACTCGATGCGCGTCATTTCCGGCGCGCCGAGGCTTGCGTTCCACGCTGGAACGCGGAAGTGCGACGCGCCGTCCACGGCTTCTCCCGCGCTCCACGGGCTATTTAAACCTCCAGTAATGACGGCAGGATGTGCTGCTATTTTGCTGTACTCCTGCCGTCACCTGGAAACGCTGACAGGACCTCTGGACCGCCACTACCTGGACCCTGGAGACCCCTCTTGGCATTCAACAGCACCTCTAAGCCCCAGCCATCAGCACACCAGGAACTGCCCAAAGGCTCAGGCTATCTCCACTACACACATCTCCAGCTACAGGCATCTCCACCTAGAGTCATCTGTACCTACAGCCTGAACTTCTAACCACAGCCAGCCATAACCTGGGAACACAACCCAGCCTGGAAAGGTCTCCAGAACCGCAAGTATCTTATTAATAATACCTTAAACAGTCATACTGTGAACCACTTATTGTGTTTCCCTATAGGATTTGGCTTACTAAAATATTACATTGCTTGTCAGAACTTTCCTGCTACTTATCTGACTGCTGCAAGTCATTACTGTCGCTTTTTCATTACCTATATCATTTACCATAGACTCATGCATTAATCCTGCCTGTATTCAAGTCACAGCCTAGTTATTTACCGAGACAGTCACTTCTGAACATTATACCTAATTATTTACATCCGCTAATACATAGCTTATGAAGTAATAAGCATTCATGATTAAGTTGATTCTCTAAATAGAGGTTGTGATGAACTAAACCCTAAACTCTTTGACCATACAAGAGGGTGAAGTAGTGGTTTAACCCTGAGAAACCTCCGCAGCTGAGATCCAATTAAATCATAATTAAACTCATACGCAGGAGCGTTACACCATCATGGATTCTAAAAGCCCATCATCGATTCTAAAAATCCACACCAAGCTCATGCATGCAGCAACAGCAGCTGTGAGCTTGCTTTAACAAGGGAAGACAACGATGTTTACACTGCAGTGCTCTGTGCAGGCATAGCTCAGTAACAGCTACACCCTCAGCCACAGGTGTGCACACCCTATTGCATTAGGGTGTGCACTTACAATGTTCATTCAGAAAGGGAAGGGGCCAGTAAATTACATATTTACCAACCTCTTCCCCCACTCATCCTAAAACATCCCCACAGCAACAGCTGGCGGAAGAGGAGAGAAGGGAAGCCAGAGCATTGTGGGAAAAAGGAGGGGGGGACCAGGATAGTAGAGGAAATCTGTGCTGCACAGGGTGATTAGGGTGTGCCTGGGCACACCCGGCACACCCTGTGCGCATGCCTATGCCCTCAGCACAAATGCCCTTGCAGATGCTTGTTTTGCAGGGAAGGGGTATTTCTGACCAGTTCTGTCCCTCACTGCTGATTACTGAGGGCACTGGAGTATGTGACTGCACATATGTTATATTAAGCACACTGCAAACTACGGTAACAGGAATATGGATGTGCACTATAAAAACTGAATTTTCTTGTAAAATTTCTAGCTGAATGCATATCTATCCCTCTAACTTCAATTGAAAAAAAAATCAGCTGTTTCAACACAGTAAACAAACTGAAAACAAGCGTGAATGAATTAAATGTCTCAACTCTTCTTTGTGCATGAACAGTGCTGGAACACCCGCCCTTCTGATCATTATTATTTAGAAAGAAGTGAAAAATAGGTAATTACCTTATCTGTCTGTTCATGCAGTCATTGCAATGCTTTATGCAATTGCCATATTTTATAGATTTTTCTATATCGGTTAAAGTTTAAAATTGTAAACACCCAAGTTCCAGCCCAAAAATGTTTTAAGTATTGAACAGAGTGGGTAAGAGCTAGAGACGTGCAGTCAGCGGTGGCAGGTAAAGACAGAGCCTCACCTGCCATGAACATAAAAATAAAAATCCCACCCACCCAAGAAAAACAAACAAAAAAAACATTAAACTGTGAGGGGTATGTAGCTGAAGTCCTACCCCACCACTGGTAAACATTTGGGGCTCCTACCACCTATAGTTCTGGAGATACAGGGATTCTTGTGCAGCCTGTCAGAAGCTACATACAGAGCAGCCAGTTTAAATGCAAGCTGGCACACTCTTTTTGCAGTAGACTGAGAGGATGAGCTCACAGTACCTCTCCTCCTTTCTTGTCAGAGGCACTAAGCTTAATGGACAGCTTGGAGCTGTTAACAAATAGTAAAGCACCATTGGAACAAGCTGTCCAATAAAAATTCTGCAGTGGAGGCTCTGCTCTCACTACAGTGTCATAGAAGGGGGCTTGTCTAAAAGATACATGATCCCTTCCAGCCCAGCCCTCTTAACTAGAATGAAAAATCATGGGTTTATGGGTATAAGATTTACCCACAATCCCATGTTTTTCTGACACAGTTAAGAGGGAGAATGAAGATCTACTGCTGCTGAAAGGGATTTTTTTTAATCAAGCTAGATCATATATTATTATGCTATATGTTATAACATAATTTATTATTTATCTATTTACTGTGAAATTACCGGTTGGAAGTTATTACTTCAGTATTGTGTAAGTTAAGCCACCTGCTTGAGCACAGTTTTTGAAATATATAGTAAATTACCTTAAAAATAATATATAATAATTATTTATATATTACTTACGGTAATTAACCCCTCGCCACCCAGGCCAATTTTAACACTTCTCTCCTACATGTAAAAATTATAATAATTTTGCTAGAAAATTACTCAGAACCCCCAAACATAGCTATATTTCTTTTAGCAGACCCTAGGGAATAAAATTGGTGGTCGTTGCAACTTTTTATGTTACACAGTATTTGCGCAGCAATTTTTTAAAGACTTTCAAAAATGTTAAATACATTTTAAATAATCGGAAACATCCTAAAGGAAATAAAACTAATACAGGCACCACATCTAAGGACCAGTAAGCTGCAATGCAATATATAATATTTTTGTTCCTGGGTTAAAACATGCTTTTATTTATTTAAATACATTTTATTTCACTGGATTTCTGCCACAATCATTCATTTCTCTTTGATGAAAACAGTTGTTTGTTTATCAAATCGTTGCAATATTATGGCATATTTCTGAAAGATTTCATTCTCTAACAGGGCAATCACATCATCAAAAGTTTTAGTCTGTGTTTGCTTGTTTAGGCTTTCAAGTCTCCACTGTGTCAAAAACTTTGCAGAAGTAATCAGAGAGAGGGAGAGAGCCGTACAGCATGGGAGGTGATGAGTACACCTCCCAGTGGGAAGACATGATGTACAGAAGGTCTTTGGAGGATCTGCCAAGGCGGTGCAGTCATCCTTCAGTCCTCTCTTCATAGACGCCCAGTGGTGGAATGAGCCAAAGGTAAAGTAGCTGTAAGGAGCCAATTATGGATCGAAGCCTCTGGGATATACAGCTGCATGTAACTGTGTGCCAAGCCACAGTGTGGTAGAGTAGCACTTGAAAAATAATTATGTGACAAATGTTAGCGTCTGCAAGACTTAAAGTGCAACAATGGCCAAGGTAATGGGCATTCAAATATTTATACATTTTTAACAAGCAGGGCTGTTAAACAAAAACTTATTGACCTCTGTAGCTGCAGCCATAGAACAAAGTAAATAGTTATCTCTCCTGCTGGCAGGCATTGTTCCACTGCAGAGAAATCTACCTGTGAAGACCACTTGGTACACCACAGAAACTTGGAGGTGGCAACCTCCTGTGGTACCTGGAGCGCTTAGTTGTTCCTCCTGCCAACCTCCACATCACCACTGTGTCCTGTATTGATGTGGCGGTTGGCAGAAGAAACCATGAAGCACTGCAGCGGACAGAGACTTACAGTTCTGGAAGTTTCTCAGGAGACTTTGCAAGAAGAATTATCTGGAACACACCAGCATTCAGTAGCATGGGAAGTGGGAGATGCAAGTATTCACTAGTATTCACTATTTTTGTTTGCAGGTAGAGATATGTAGAGTTTTGTTTGTGCTTGTGCCCAGCCGTGCCATTCTGCCGACGTATATGTGCAGGAGGCGGTCCTTTAGTGGTTAAATTATCGTGCCTGGGGGTCTCCTTAGTCTGCTTGTAAAGTAGCACCTCTTTCCTATGTTTTTAACCTTACCACAGCAAAATGAAAGACAAAAAATGTAATTTAAATTGCTTGCAGCTGTAATGTATTGCCGGATCCTAGCAATATACAGTACATTAAAAAAAAATTGAAAAACAAAATGGCATGGGTTCCCAACAGTCCATTATCGGGTCCTTTAGGTCATTGTATGGATAGTAAGGGGAACTCCCCCAAAAATCCATACCAGACCCTTATCTGAGCATGCAACCTGGCAGGCCGCAGGAAAAGCTTTGCCTGGTGGTTGTGGGGGTCTGCTGGTGGGGGGCTTATCGGTATCTGGAAGCCCCCTTTAACAAGGGGGTCTTCAGATCCCGCCCCCCCTACGTGAATGGGTAGGGGGCAACAAAAAGTGTTAAAGTAAAAACGACAGAAGACAGTTTTTGACAATTCCTTGATTTCAAAATAAAAAAAAAAGTGTCCTGTGATGTAAATCCATTGTCAATCACGGCACTGACGGTTCAGAGAAAAAAATAACTGGAAAAACTCTGCCTCCATGGGAGGCGTCCCACCAACTGCAGCCTTTTTGCAGCGATAGCTGTTATATAGCCAAGGATGGGGCCACCCGGTGATGTAAACGGGTGACCCTGCCCCCTCTGATGTTACATCAGCATCAGGTGCTTGATAGCTGCTGATCCAAGACTGATTCATTTTTATGAATGTGAGCCTATCAACGGAGTCTGTGGACAGGCGCACTCTTTGATCCATTACAAATCCTCCAGCAGCACTGAATGTGCGTTCAGAAAGCACGCTGGATGCAGGACAAGTCAGTAGCTCGATTGCATATTGAGCTAATTCTGGCAATGGTCCATCCTCAAGACCCAGTAACCCAGTGAATGCTCAGTTGGAAAGGTCTCCAAGTTTGCTCTTGCCCCTAGATATTCCTGCACCATATAATTCAGACGCTGGCGATGGTTGCTTAAGCTGATCAGACTTTGGCGCTGAGGACTGAAAAATGATTTAAAGGCATCAGTCAGCCAGCCACCTTCTCCACTGCTCTTTTTCTGACTGAACAAAGCCTCAGAAACACATTGTTCAGCACCAGGAAATGGTAACCTCCCAGGGTCTGGAAATGTGTTTGTCACGGTCTGGAGTCAGGCTCAGAGGCCAATTGCTATAGCAGTGACAGAACAGGTATACAGGCAGTAGAGTAGTCCAGGAACAGGCCGAGGGTCAAACACAGGTGGTTGCAGATTGGGATCAGGCAATAGAGAAGTCCAGGGACAGGCCGAGGGTCAAACACAGGTGGTTGCAGATTGGGATCAGGCAGTAGAGAAGTCCAGGAACAGGCCGAGGGACAAACACAGGTGGTTGCAGATTGGGATCAGGCAATAGAGAAGTCCAGGAACAGGCCGAGGGTCAAACACAGGTGATTGCAGATTGGGATCAAGCAATAGAGAATTCCAGGAACAGGCCGAGGGTCAAACACAGGTGGTTGCAGATTGGGATCAAGCAATAGAGAAGTCCAGGAACAGGCCGAGGGTCAAACACAGGTGGTTGCAGATTTGGATCAGGCAATAGAGAAGTTCAGGAACAGGCCGAGGGTCAAACACAGGTGGTTGCAGATACAATGGCAGCAGAGCAGACAAATCGCAAGGCACTGGCTGGGAAGGCACAATAACCTGGCAAAGATGAAGTGCAGAGACAAGGCTTTTATAGGAAGTCTGTGGGAGGAGCAAGGGGTTCAAGGTTCAAGGCAATCAAGACACAAGGCAGGAATGTCCAATGGATCAGATGGGTTTGTCCAGCAGATCAGACAGGGAGCTGTCCAGCATCCCAGATAGCTCAGTGAGAAGGTTCACTGCCAGTCACAGATGAGGTCCCAGGTTCAAGTCCAGGTCCTGACAGCGTTACACAAACCTTTCTTCAAGGCCTCCTTAAGATGTTTCATCCTCTGCAAAGGCAGGATGAGTTCTGCAAGTTTACCCTTGTAACGTGGATCAGGAAGGGTTGCTAGCCACTAATAATCCCTCTTTTTGATACCACGAATCCTAGGGTCCTTTCGCAGGCTTTGCAGAATCAAGGAGGTCCTCTGGGTCACTAAGGATCACATTATCCAGAACTACCTCCTTCCAGCCACGTACAACTTGTTGGGTTTCTGGGGGCCAGTGGCGGCTGGTGCTCAACATTTTTAGGGGGGCACAAACAAATGAAAAAAAAAAAAAGACAATTACAGCCTCACTGTGCCCATCAAAGGCAGCCACTGTGTCCATCAAATGCAGCCACTGTGCCATGCCATCAATTGTCACCACTGTGCCATCAATTGTCACCACTGTGCCATGCCAAACGCAGCCACTGTGCCATGCCATCAATTGTCCCCACTGTGCCCACATCAATTGTCTCCACTGTGCCCACATCAATTGTCCCCACTGTGCCCACATCAATTGTCCCCACTGTGCCCACATCAATTGTCCCCCACTGTGCCCACATCAATTGTCCCCCACTGTGCCCACATCAATTGTCCCCCACTGTGCCCACATCAATTGTCCCCCACTGTGCCCACATCAATTGTCCCCACATCAATTGTCCCCACTGTGCTCTGTAAAATGCTGCCAGTCAGATTGCCCCCCCGCCCGGCACTTACCTTTCTGGGGTTCGCCATACTCCTTCCACGGTCCCTCGATGTCTTTTGCCACCCTCGATGACGCTTCAGCCAATCAGGTTACTGATAACCAGAATCAGTGAACCTGATTGGCTGAGACGGCCGTCAGTCTTACCCAAGGGACGTAGCCCACTACGTTCCGAGGATAAGACATCCGGGAGCTGAAGGGCTGTACTGGGAAAGCCTATAAGAGCCGCTGGCTCTGATAGGCACTTCTGTACAGCCAACCAGCTGTCCTTATTCAGATAATCGGCGCCCAATGTCCGGTTATCTGAATAGGCTGGCCACAATAACATACACTCATGCAATGCATGAGTGTATGTTATTTGCGCGGCGCTGCAATTTTTTTTTTAAAAGCCTTAAAGGGCCCGGAAGGGGGGGTGCATGTATACCGCTCCTTCCCATTTAAAATAATGGGAAACCGCGGGAATACCGCCCGTAATGCGCCTCTGCATAGGCGCATTGCGGGCGGTATTAACCCTTTATCAGCCGCTATCGGGGGTTAATAACGCACCGCTAGCGGCTGATTCCCGCGGCAATCCCGGTGGTATAGCACCGCTATTTTTACATTTCACATTGACTCCCGCTCCAATGTGAAAGGGGCCTAAGTGTGAGAGGGGGTGTGGCTGCCTTTGAGGTTGATCGTTCCTGGCTTCTTCTGGTGTGCACACATGAGCTGCATTAACAATATATATGGTGGCAATGGATCTGGATTCTCAGAGGACATCAGGTTAGCCCAGTCACATTAACTGCAATGTAAAGTCTAATGTCTATTTTTTCATGTAGCACAACTGTCCTGACTGTGAGAAATTGGGTTTTAAACTGCACTGCCCAATTTCTCACAGCAGTGCTACATGAAAAAGGAGATGCCATCAATGTCAGCAAACCCCACTATTTATTATTACTTCTATATAAATTTTTAGATCACTGGTTCACACCATGATTAGAGCTGATGCACACAGGAACGCACTGTGCGTTCCTGTGCAATTCAGATGCAGGCCTGTGCAGTGTAATTTCAAGCTCATTCATTTTGAATGTGCTAAAATTGCAATGCACTAAAAGTAGTCTATGCACTACTTTTTAAAATGCACTGCAACCAGATCACATGGTGATCCAGGTCTGCCAGGTGTAGGGCAAACGCACTATGTTTGTCACCTGCGTTTGAGGTGTCATTAACTTTTTATTGACACCTGCTGCAGATCGCAAAAACAGTGCGTTTTGCATGCAGGTTGAATTGTACAGGAATTTACAGCACATTCCTTAACAATTCAGATGCAGGCATGGTGTGAACCGGCCCTTATGCCACACACACATTGTCAGAATTCCCAACAAGAAAAGTTTGATATGAGCTTTTGGTCGGAAATTCCGACCATGTGAAGGCCCCATCGGACATTTTCTGTCGGAATTTTCAACAGCAAAAATTTAAGAGCTTGTTCTCAAATTTTCCAACGGGAAATCGTCTGTATGCAATTCTGATGCACAAAAATCCTACGCATGCTCGGAATCATTGAACTTCATTTTTCTAAGCTCGTCATAGTGTTGTACGTCACTGCGTTCTTGACGTTCGGAATTTCCGACAACATTTGTGTGACCGTGTATGCAAGACAAGTTTGAGCCAACATTCCGTCAGAAAAAAATCCACGTTTTCTTGACAGAAATTCCGATTGTGTGTACGCGGCATAAGACATAATATTTATTTTCATTAAAAGTTTATATAACACAACCCCCTAAGGGACTGCCTGTAATTTCTTGCTCATCTGCACTGCCATGACCTGATGAATATTCCAACCCACCTGACAGTATGTGTCACGGTCTGGGGTCAGGTTTAGAGGCCAGTAGCTATAGCAGCTGAGCAGGTCACCCTGGCTGATGACACGGGGTCACCTGAGGTGCGTAATCTAAGCGCTAACCGGTATTCACCAGAGCTCCTGAAGGTGGAGATGGATTTTGCTGCGTGTTAGCGCCAGGTCGCGGTCCTCAGGATTGCCCCACCAGGAGGTGAGAAAGCCGGGGTACAATAGCAGATAAGCAGGTAAGGATCAAACAGAAGCGTGGTCGGTAAACAAGCCAAAAGGTCAGTAATGAGTATTTGTAGATTGGGATCAGGCAGAAGCGTAGTCGATAACAAGCCAAGGGTCCATAACGAGTATTTGTAGGTTGGGATCAGGCAGAAGCGTAGTCGATAACAAGCCAAGGGTCGATAACGAGCAGTAGCAAATATGGACGGCAGCAGAGAAGACAGGAGCAAGATACAGGCTGGAGATAGCACAATATTCTGGCAAGGAGGAAGTGCAGAGACATGGCTTATATCAGGAAGTTGGTGGGAGGAGCAAGGGGTTCAAGGTTCAAGACACAAGGCAGGAATGTTCAATGGATCAGATGGGTTTGTCCAGCAGATCAGACAGGGAGCTGTCCAGCATCCCAGATAGCTCAGTGAGAAGGTTCACTGCCAGACACAGCTGAGGTCCCAGGTTCGAATCCAGGTCCTGACAGTACTCCCCTCCTCCCAGGACGTCCACTGGATGTCTTAGGTCCAGGTTTCTGAGGGAACCTCTGGTGAAATTCCCTTGTTAATCTAGGGGCATTGACATTCTTTGCAGGCTCCCAAGAATTTTCTTCTGGCCCATATCCTTCCCATTGAACCAAATATTGCAGTTTGTTCCTAGAGATCCTGGAGTCAAGAATTTTTCCCACCACAAATTCTTCTTCACCCTGTACCTCAACAGGTGGAGGAGGAGGATGAATTCTTCCAGAAAAGGTATTTTCATGAAACTGTTTGAGTAGTGATATGTGAAAAACAGGGTGAATCTTCATATTGTCAGGAAGTTTTAGGCGAAAAGTGACAGGGTTGATTTGAGAAGAAATCTCAAAAGGTCCAATAAACTTTTGACCCAACTTAGCACATGGAACCTGAACCTTTAAATTTTTGGTAGATAACCAAACCTTGTCACCTACCTGAAAGGTGGGAATAGACCTACGGTGTCTGTCAGCAGCCTTCTTGTAATATTCCTGCGCCTCCTTCAATGTATCGGTCAATTTCTCCTGGATCTCATGTAATGAAGTTAGTCTGTTGGTAACAGCAGGAATTGAAGTTGGGATAGGGAGATCAGGAATAAAAACTGGATGATACCCGGTGTTTAGGAAAAAAGGGCTTTGGGAAGTGGAGCTATGTTTAGAGTTATTATAAGCAAACTCAGCCGTAGGAAGGTAGTCCACCCAGTCATCCTGGAGATAACTCACGAAACATCGAAGGTATTGCTCCAGAGTTTGATTGGTCCTCTCGGTTTGACCATTAGACTGTGGATGAAAAGCTGAGGACAGATTAATTGTTACACCTAAAGCTGAGCAAAAACTTTTCCAAAATTTTGAGGTAAACTGTACCCCTCTGTCAGACACCACATCATCAGGAATTCCATGAAGTTTAAAAACTTCTCTAACCATTACCTCAGCAGTATGTTCGGCAGAGGGTACCCCCTTCACTGGAATAAAATGAGCCATCTTAGTGAGACGGTCAACGACTACTAGAATGGTGGTCATTCCTTTTGAAAGAGGAAGGTCGACCACAAAGTCCATAGAAATTGACCCCCATGGTCTTGATGGAACAGGCAGTGGTAGAAGTAACCCCAGAGGAGAAGATCGGGGTGTCTTATTGCGAGCACAGGTTAGACATGAAGCCACATATCTCTTTACATCTTTCTTGTACCCAGGCCACCAAAAGGAACGTGATAAGAGTTCTTCTGTCTTAGAAACCCCAAAATGACCAGCAAGTTTAGAGTCGTGTACCAACCTGAGGGCTTCTACCCGAACTGATTCAGGTACATAGAGGCAATGTGCTTGAGTCCAAAAACCATTGTTGTACTTGAGGTTAATGTCTTTAGGAGGATTATTAAGAAGTTGGTCATTCTCATACCCCTCCTTGAGGAGATTAAGAAATGTCTTTGAACTTGTGGCCCCTAGAAAGTTCTTTTGAGGCAGGATTGTACATTCAGAGTTTCTTTCCTGGAGGGGCCCAGGCAACATCCGTGATAGGGCATCAGCCTTACCATTCCTTGACCCAGGGCGGTACGAGATAACAAAATTGAACCTGGAGAAGAAAAGAGTCCAACGTGCTTGTCTAGATGACAACCTTTTAGCAGACCTAATAAATTCTAAATTTCTATGATCGGTGAGAACAGTTACAGGATGCTTAGCCCCTTGCAACAGATGCCTCCACTCAGAAAATGCTTCCTTAAATGCCAGCAGCTCCTTGTTTCCAATGTCATAATTCCTCTCGGCAGAAGACATCAGTCGAGAGAAATAAGCGCAAGGATGAAGCTGCATTTTTTCTCCAATTCGCTGAGAAAGGATAGCTCCCACAGCAGAATTAGAAGCATCAACTTCTACGATGAAAGGTAGTTCTGGATCTGGATGTACCAGGATTTGCGCAGAAGTGAAGAGAGTTTTAAGTTTAATAAAGGCAGTCTGTGCCTCAGGTGACCACAAAAAGGGCATCCCTTTCTTTGTCAGCTGTGTAATTGGAGCAATTACCTTGGAGAAATTCCTTATAAATCTTCTGTAAAAGTTGGCAAATCCAACAAATCGCTGTATCTCCTTAACATTTCTAGGGACAGGCCAATCCACCACTGCTTTGATCTTATCAGGATCCATGCTTACCCCTTCAGAAGAGATTATGTATCCCAAGAACTGGATCTGAGTTTGTTCAAACTCGCACTTTTCTAGTTTGATGTAAAGTTTTTTCCGCCTTAATCTCTCGAAAACAATACAGACATGCTTGCGGTGTTCTTCCAAAGTATCAGAGAAAATGAGAATGTCATCCAAGTATGCTATTACAAACTGATCAAGCAAATCTCGAAAAACATCATTAATAAAATGTTGAAAAGTTGCAGGAGCATTGCAAAGCCCAAAGGGCATGACCAAAGACTCAAAATGTCCATATCTGGTTCTAAAGGCAGTTTTATATTTATCCCCGGGACGAATGCGGACAAGGTTGTATGCCCCCCGTAAATCTAATTTGGTAAAGAGTTTGGCGGAGCGGAGTCTCTCAAGCATTTCTGGAATGAGCGGAAGTGGATAGCGATTCTTAATTGTGATGCTATTTAAATCTCTGTAGTCAATACACGGACGCAGGGTGGAGTCCTTCTTTACCACAAAGAATAAGGCTGCCCCAGCAGGAGAGGTTGAGTGTCTGATAAAACCCTTCTCTAGATTCTCATTAATCCACTCTTTAGGAACCTTCAGTTCAGGTTCTGATAAAGAATAAAGGCGCCCAAATGGTATTTCTGCCCCTGGAAGCAATTCAATGGGACAATCATAAGAGCGATGAGGAGGCAGCTGATCTGCTCCCTTTTTATCAACAACGTCCCGAAACTGAAGATATTGTGGAGGTAGCTTGTCGTATGACTTAATGGTTGCCAAAGCTGCTTGTAAATCCTGGGTTGGTGAAGGGCTTATTTGATAAGATTCTTTGCAATGTCTTTTGCAGTGGTCAGATGTAAAGCTCAAAGAACGTGTCTCCCAGTTGATGGAGGGATTATGGATAGAGAACCAAGGAATGCCTAGGATAATAGGGAATTTGGGTGATGTGATCAGCTCAAAGCGGATGGTCTCCTGATGGTCAGTCTCAATTAAGAGCTTCAGTGGGATGGTCTCGTGGGTAACTGGTCCTGAAGACAAAGGTGAGCCATCCACAGTTTCCATATTAATAGGGGCAAGTTTATTTCTTATTAGAATGTTATTACTTTGGGCAAATTCTATGTCCATGAAGTTTCCCCCGGCCCCTGAGTCCAGCATAGCAGAGCAAGGTATTTCATTGCTTTCAACGATAAGCCTTATTGGGATGACAAAATGAGTTGATACGGAATTAACTTTATTTGCTTCCTGAATCAAAGGCGAGACGGACTGAGAAATTAAGTTTATTTGTTCAGATACTGTAACATCCGTTGCTGCAATTGTTCTTTTAAATTTATTGGGACAATTAACTGCATAATGTCCGGAGTCTCCACAATACAGACATAAGTTCTCTGAACGTCGTCTATCTTTCTCCTGAGTAGTAATAGACCTTTTAATAGCATCCACCTGCATAGGTTCAGGAGCGTCAGAATCAGGAAAAACTCTTGGACCCTTAGGCGAATACTGAGTAGTAGAAAAACGCATGCCACCATTACTGCCTAAGATTCCCAGTCTCTCCTTTCTCCTTTCAGTAAGTCTCTGATCAATTTGAATACATAATTTAATGAAAGCCTCGAGGTCGTCAGGACTTTCTACTCTGGCAAGCTCATCTTTTACTTGTTCCGAGAGTCCTTGACGGAACTGACTCTTTTGTGCTGCTGGATTCCAATTGGTATCTGAGATCCAGCGTCGAAATTCAGTTGTGTACTCTGCAACAGAGCGTCTACCCTGCCGTAAATTGTGCAATTTTGCCTCAGCAGTAGCGCAGCGGTTAGGATCATCGAAAACTTGGTTCATCGCAGTCACAAAAGAATTTAAATCATCCAGGACGACATCATCTTTCTCCACATAAGGGGAGGCCCAGGCTAAAGCTTCCTCAGTCAGGAGGTTGATAATAAACAGCACCTTTTTCCTTTCAGAAGTAAATGCAGCAGGTTGCATCTGAAAGTATATACGACATTGATTAAGAAACCCTCTATAATTGCGGCGGTCTCCGTTAAACTTAAGTGGTAGGGGCATTCGTGCATTAGAATCTACAGCAGCAGTATCTCGGGCACGAAAGTCACGCAATTGTTTATTCAGATCAAGGATTTCCTCCTGTAGCGCTTTCAGTTCAATTTGTAACTCTGAAATCTTTTCCTGGGAGTTAACAGCAAACGTCTGCAACTCACCGACTTGCACTCTGAGAGGGGATACAGCAGCTGCTACAACGGCCTCCATGTTTTGGGCCAGAATATTCTGTCACGGTCTGGGGTCAGGCTCAGAGGCCAGTAGCTATAGCAGCTGAGCAGGTCACCCTGACTGATGACACGGGGTCACCTGAGGTGCGTAATCTAAGCGCTAACCGGTATTCACCAGAGCTCCTGAAGGTGGAGATGGATTTTGCTGCGCGTTAGCGCCAGGTCGCGGTCCTCAGGATTGCCCCACCAGGAGGTGAGAAAGCCGGGGTACAATAGCAGATAAGCAGGTAAGGATCAAACAGAAGCGTGGTCGGTAAACAAGCCAAAAGGTCAGTAATGAGTATTTGTAGATTGGGATCAGGCAGAAGCGTAGTCGATAACAAGCCAAGGGTCGATAACGAGTATTTGTAGGTTGGGATCAGGCAGAAGCGTAGTCGATAACAAGCCAAGGGTCGATAACGAGCAGTAGCAAATATGGACGGCAGCAGAGAAGACAGGAGCAAGATACAGGCTGGAGATAGCACAATATTCTGGCAAGGAGGAAGTGCAGAGACATGGCTTATATCAGGAAGTTGGTGGGAGGAGCAAGGGGTTCAAGGTTCAAGACAATCAAGACACAAGGCAGGAATTTTCAATGGATCAGAGCTGTAGCTGTACGTCGGCCCTTTAAGAGGCTATAGGAGGCGATAACCGCCTGGCACCCGCGATCGCCCGTGACAAAGCAAGAACCAGATCTGTGTGTGTAAACACACAAATCCTGGTTCTCTCAGGGGAGAGAAGACGGATAGTATGAACACACAAAGTATGATCACCGATTGGTCTCCTCCCCAAGTCAGTCCCATCCCCCCACAGTTAGAAGACACCTAGGGAACACAGTTAACCCCTTGATCGCCCCCTAGTTTTAACCCTTTTCTGCCAGCAACATTTATACAGTAATCACTGCATTTTTATAGCACTGATCGCTGTATAACTGTCAATGGTCCCAAAAATGTGTCAAAAGTGTCCGATTTGTCCGGCGCAATATTGCAGTCCCGATAAAAACCGCTGATCGCCGCCATTACTAATAAAAAAAAAAAGGATAATAAAAATGACAAATCTACCCCCTATTTTGCAGACGATATAACTTTTGCACAAACCAATCAATATACGCTTATTGTAGAAGAATACATATCTTTGAAAGTATAACAGTCTAGTATATACACATGTACAGTGGAGTTCTGCTTGCACCTCAAAGGATAAGCAAAGTTAAATCGTTATACTGACAATACTTCCAAGGGGGAAACCTCGGCCAGCCTATAAACCTTTAACCCTAAAGAGCAGTCAGACTTAATGGCAGTAGTATAAGAACCCTTGCAACAATAATGACAGCATTGTCCCTGTTACAGATCTGATGGTGTTCAACGGCATGTAGGAGCTCATTGATTGTATCTAAATAGCAAGCAATAAGATTTCTTGAAATTGTAGAAGCTCAAGGTGTCTATGCACAGTGTTCAAGATAAGTTCAGTAAAGTATTCTCAGGGTAAAGATGTCTATGCAAAGTGTCTGTCAGGTATGTACTCACCGAGGCCGAGATCGGTTCACCCTTGCGACTTGGCGCACTCTGCCCCTGAAGGTGAGACAGAGGGAGGATGACGCAAAGAGGCACTGGCTACCAGCAGGGAAGGTGAAGCTTGCTAGAAGATCTGGCAGTGCTGAACTGAAGGAGCAAGGTTAGGGGGAGGTCACTAAGGAAAGGGCGTGGGTCAGACACCAGAGACAAGAAGACAGTTCAGTAAAGTCCAAACAGCAGATCGGGGGCTGAAGCAGATAGCAGATCCAAGGTGCAGGCAAACGGTCAGGGGCTGGAAATGAGTAGCAGATCCCAGGTGCAGGCAGAAGGTCAGGGGCTGGAGATAAGTAGCAATCCAAGAAACAAGCCAGGGGTCAGGTCCAGGAGAAAGAGCAGAGTAGTCAAGCCGATCCGGGTCACAACAAGTTTCAGGTACAGGTAACAGAAAGTCAGGTTAAGCAGGAAGCTGACAACAAACCATCAACCTGTCATGGTGCCAGAGCTGACTTATATAGGCCTGTCAGGATTCTGATTGGTGCACAGGACAGCGGTTGGCGTTGGCACAATTGTTCCTCTGAAACCGGTGAGAAAAGGATTTGTAAAGGTGGGCGATTGCCCTCTCACCAATGACCAGGCCGATTTAAGACCCTCCGAACAGCAGCTCCTGTAGCAACACACGTGCAGCGGATCCGCCATATGAATCCCCCGATGAGGAGCTCAGAATACAGGTTGGCGGGTGACTGAAGTGGTCCTGAATTGATGTCGGACGAACAGCAAGCAGTGCTAGGCCCCTGTCGCCTGGGTTGGAATGTGATGCACCGCATGGTAGGCCACAAACTGTCTCTCCTTGCACAGAGAGGTTCGTCTTGTGTCAGGCCCAGGAAGGAAGAGAGCGTGGGGATTCTTATATAGGCTTCTTATATAGTTCCTCCCAGAAATCTCTCCGTAGGTAGCAGATTTTTCCAGGATATGTAGTCCAGTTACAGAATCATGTGAAGCAATTAACAGTCTGAGGAACTACTCATTCCACAATCCCTTTAGCTTGGCTCACAAACATGATGTCAGTTAATAACACTGGGCACTAGAGGGACATGTGATTCACAGACATACCGGAGGAACACTGTAATTTATAATTGTAATGCACATTGCTACATTTGAAAAAAAAGATTCTTTCATGTAGTACTGTTTGACTGAGATATTGGACACTGCAGTTTTAAACGCAGCACAGTGTCATCTGCATCCTACACACAGTCATCTTAGACTCCACACCCCTTTAAGCCATGCCCAATAATTAAGCCTAATTTAAACCACGTCCGTTTTTCTGCTCCGTGCGGCGCATATTTGTAAATTAGTCACGCCCATAATTTAGGCTTTGAGTATACCCTAGCCTCTCTGTATACCCTAGCCTCTCTGTATACCCTAGCCTCTCTGTATAGGGGCGGGCCGAAGGAGGGACCAGGGGTGGGGCTGCAGGGGGCCACCGACATGATTTCTATCAGCAGCCCTGCCATTAGGCCTCGAGGGACTCTGGACTTTTCTACACCTGCATGTCCAGTGATGGAAATCCAAAAAGAAATAAAAAGTGAGAAGGAATCTCTCCAGTTAACTCACAATGCAACAATATCAACCCAATGGAATGGAGTTTCTTCAAAGTGGGTCTATAACAGACCACTGTTCCCCTCCCCTGTTCTTTCAGCTACCATACTCTGCCACATTCAGGGATGTAGGAATTATTTTAAATACAGTGGAACCTCGGATTGCGAGTAACGCCGTTAACGAGCGTTTCGCAATACGAGCACTGTATTTTTAAAAAACCTGACTTGGTTTGCGAGTGTTGTCTCGCAAAACGAGCAGGATTTAAGACAAAGCGGTGTGCAATACCGCATTTGGCCTGAGGTGGGGGGCAACGGAGCAGAGCCGAACGGCGCCACTCGGAGCCCATCAGTGCCATTCGTAGCCGTTCGTAAATGCTCAGAAAATCCAAGATTTTCCTAGTTCAGCCGAGGTGTCCTCCGGCCTTTCCGAGTGATTCCGAGGCTCTCCGGCGCCCCCCACCTCTGGCCACATGTGGTATTGCATGCCAGTGAAGTAAATGCGGAACAATTTTTTTTCGTTTCCATTGACTTCAATGGGGAAACTCGCTTTGATATGCTTTGTACTTTGGATTTCGAGCATTTCCTGGAATGGATTATGCTCGTACAGTACATGTACACCCCTGTAAATTGTCCTGTTGAGATTGCTATGGCCAACAAATTTATATAGGTGTAATGGGCAGTTGTAGTATATCTAGGAACTTGATTACTTGGCCCTAGCTGAAATGGCTTAGAAGACTGATATTCAGGCAAAGGAGGCCAGTACATCTTTTTTGCCAGCAAATGAATTCCTCTCTACAGCCAGATTACTTAGGCTGATATTTCAGATAATTTTTTTTAATAACATATTATTTTGCTTAATTTGTCATAAGCATTATAGGTTAGCTTTAAATTTACATGATGGCAAAATAATTAATATGGGCACATTTTCCTTCCTTATGCTGCTTATGTCTAAAAACCTGTACCAATGCATGCTGGCACAACCAATAATGGAACTAGAATCTATGTATTATATATATACATTTGTGCCTGCAGGCGCTGTACAGGATGTTACTGATTCTTCTGCATCTAACGGCTCTTTGCGCAGAAGAGAGAGTATATTAGCAGCTCCAGCTGGGAAATGAAAGGTTGGAATTGTACATCTCACACTGACAGCGTGCTGTTTGATTAAAGCTCTGAGAAGCTTAGCAGAAGGCAGGAATTTTCTCACCAGAAACGGCATTTCATTAATTCCTCCAAAATTCCCGTCCCTTAACACCTTTGAAGCCGGAGAGTAGGGATTTACCTATGTCTGCCTCTCATGGAGCTTCTCAAAGTAGATGTTAAGAAGGTTCATCACCATGCAGCTTACATTGCTAAAGTTTAGGAAAACTGTCGCAAATTGTTTGTTAAAATGAGCTCCTTTTGGTTTACAGCTGGATTTATTTATTATACGACTTACGGTTTTTATACAAGTCACTGTTTTCGAATCGCAATGCTGTGTCCACATAAAGCAACACAATTGTGCACAGAATTATCCATTGCATGCAAGGCATAGTAAGATGTCATTTAATATGTTTCATGTCTTCTGAACATTTTTCTTCTTAATAGCAGTGTCAGTACTACATTTTTGGCGCGTCATGTTTATAAATATAAAAGCAAACCCTTATCCAAAAGCACTTTTTACTTCTCTACAGCTGTGGTCCTACAATGTACATTGGGTCCTTCTTTGAACATCCATGTCACTGCTTGCTTGACATGGACAATCCATATTGGATGTAGAGTGGCGGGGGTTCCCTTTGGAACCTCGAAGAGCAGGCTTGGGCTCTTCTAACCATAGCCACATGGAGTAGCAGTGTCATCACTACAAAGACCTGGCCTCTTCTAGAGGGGTCAACATAGCAACAGGCAGTAGCAGTGTCCTGGGGGACAGAAAGTGCAGCGCTAAACTCAATTGATCTGTGAAAATGCTGCCAAAATCACATGACATGCAAAAGTGAAATCCAAGGGGGATATACAGAGGACTGTAGGGTATTGTGAAAAGAAAAAATCACACAGCATGGGAGCAATACTGCATGGAGTCCATAAATGTGTTTCCAAACAGGTGAGTGAAAACACTACACAGGTGCAGTGAACAATGTGGATAGTTCATAGGTATGCTTCCCAATAAATGAATGAAACACTTCACAAATAAAAAGAAAATGGGTACTCTTACCAGCTGTGGTGGACTTACATGTTAGTCTTAACAGCAAGTCAGATAAGGCATGGTGGTCTCAGCAGACCCTGGGCTCTGTGCGGATGGCTCTGTAGAGATGGTCACTCTGGCTTGGATGGTGGAACCAATCTGGTCAGATACCTCCCTTCAGGAACAGGACCCCGAATGGATAAGGCCAATGGTGAAATGGCCAGGCTCATAAATCAGCACAGCATGTGTGGCAACTGGCTCTTCACCTTTGTATCCTAAACATCTTCTTTTTAGTCTTGAGTTGCCCTCACATTGACGAAAACCTCCCCGTGGTGTAACCTCACTCACAGGCGCTCCCTGCACACTCCTTCTTCTGTACGTGACACGGCGCAGACGTCCAAGCAGGCAATGTGATGGCAGTTTGCTGTACACAGTTTGAGCTGTTTGTACACAGTTTGTACACATGCTGTGCTGATTTATGAGTCTGGCCATTTCACCATTGGCCTTATCCATTCGGGGTCCTGTTCCTGAAGGGAGGTATCTGACCAGATTGGTTCCACCATCCAAGCCGGAGTGACCATCTCTACAGAGCCATCCGCACAGAGCCCAGGGTCTGCTTTTGACTTTGTTTGTTTGTGTGCTGGCTGCTATATTGTTTTCTTTTTTGTTTACTAGCTAGCGCAGTTGTTTTCCCCACATCTCTAGTAGCAGTGTCCTCACATAGACCTGGCGTCTTCTAGTAGAGTTATTATAGCAAAAAGCAATAGCAGTGTCATCAATACAGAGGCCTTACCTCTTCCAGACATGTCACCATAGCAACAGGCAGTAGAAGTGTCCTCACAGAAGCCTGACCTCTTCCAGACATGTCACCATAGCAGCAGGCAGTAGAAGTGTCCTCACAGAAGCCTGACCTCTTCCAGACATGTCACCATAGCAACAGGTATAAGCAGTGTTATCACAGAGGCCTGGCTTATTCTAGTAGAGTCATCATAGCAACAAACAGTAGCAGTGTCATCGTTACAGCAGCATAACCTTTTCCAGACATGTTACTATAGCAACAGAAAGTAGTGTCATCAACGAGACCTGACTTCTAGTGGAGTCATCATAACAACAGGCAGTAGCAGTTTCATCATTGCAGAGGCCTAACCTCTTCCAGACATGTTACCATAGCAACATGAAGTAGTAGTGTCAGTACAGAGGCCTGGTTTCTTCTAGTAGAGTCACCATAGGAACAGGCAGTGGCAGTGTCATGTCTGGAAGAGGTTAGGCCTCTGTAATGACAGTGCTACTGCCTGTTGCTATGTTGATGGCATGCGGCCTGGTACAGTTCAGGAGGGGGGGCGCTCTCTCTCGTCCCCCCTCTTTTCCTGCGGCCTGTCAAGTTGCGTGCTAGATAACGGTCTGGTGTGGATTTATGGGGGGCCCCTACGCAATTTTTTTTTATTTTGGCGCAGGGTTCCCCTTAATATTTAGACCAGACCAAAAGGGGCTGGTAATGGAATTCATTACAGCCGCGATCAGTTTTAAATTACTTTTTTTCCTTTAGAAATGTCGGGACTGTTCTAAACACGGGAAAAATTCACCACTTTACAGTCATACTATAGGCACCCCCCAGGTGCGAAATTTAAAGGAATATTTCACTTTTATTGTTTCACTTTAAGCATTATTAAAATCACTGCTCCCGAAAAAGCTGCCGTTTTTTAAAACATTTTTTTTTTTGCATTGATACATGTCCCATGGGGCAGGACCCGTGTCCCCAAACACTTTTTTTTGACAATACCATGCATATAAGCCTTTAAAATTGGCACTTTTGATTTCTCCCATATCCTTTTAAAGGATGTTCCGCGGCTTTCGAATTTGCCGCAAACACCGCAAATTGTTTGTTATTCGGCAAACAGACAAACTTAAGTTTGACTCGAACATCGGGCTCATCCCTAGTGTACATTTTGTAAAGTGTTTGTTATATATATCATCTGAATGAGAGGCAATGAAGAAGGTGTGATCAGACACAGTTTCGCTTTGTAGTGATTCATAAAGTAGGCTTGTAAACCCTAGTTTACAACCTGCAGCATATTTTGTAATAGACTTTTTTTTTCCTTATTTGAGACTTTTTTTGTCAGACTTTTTCAGCCTGGCATGCTCTGATCTGCCCTCATAACATGCAGTGAGGATCATGTGAATGCAGTTTACAAATGAGAATTTTTAGTGACATCAAAACAGAAAAAAAGACACAGCGGAGGGAAAAAATACATTTGAAATCAGTGTTTCAAAGATCACACCTTATCTGACAGTTAAAATGGAACTAAACCAATCAATTTAACTGTTTCCCAAAGTTACATTTAAGGCATGACAGGAGTGATATGTGCCACAGTTACTTGTGATGAAAGACCAGGCCCTTTTCTGACATTTGTTATTAACAAATAAAAATCTGAATTTTTTACTCAAAAACATTATATACTGTATATATATATGTGTGTGTGTGTATATATATATATATATATATATATATATATATATATATATATATATATATTTTAGCAGAGACCATAGAGAATAAAATGGTGGTCATTGCGATATTTTATGTCACACTGTATTTGCGCACTGTATTTTGCAATAATAAAAATAAAAAAAAAATACAGTTTAACCACTTTGCGTCGAATGACGGCTACAGCACAGACCTGAATTGCCAAGAGGCCGTCAATAGACGTCCTCCCCACGCGCGACATGCGCTATGATCACTGAGTCACTGAAACTCGGGTGATCATAGATCCGAGTAAGGGACCGATCCCGGGCCCCTTACCTTGTGATCAGCTGTCAGCCAATGACAGCTGATTAGTGTTGAGCAGAATATGCCATATTCGATTTCGCGATATATCTCGAATATATATTCGAATATTCGAGATATATTCGCTAAATTCGAATATTCGTGATATTTTATCGAAATATCGCAACATGCGAATGCGATATTTATTGCGCAATTTCGAGATATGCTGGAGGAGCGCTCTGATTGGCTCAGAATATTCGTGATATTTTATCGAAATATCGCAACATGCGAATGCGATATTTATTGCGGAATTTCGAGATATGCTGGAGGAGCGCTCTGATTGGCTCAGAATATTCGTGATATTTTATCGAAATATCGCAACATGCGAATGCGATATTTATTGCGCAATTTCGAGATATGCTGGAGGAGCGCTTTGATTGGCTCAGAATATTCCTGATATTTTATCGAAATATCGCAACATGCGAATGCGATATTTATTGCGCAATTTCGAGATATGCTGGAGGAGTGCTCTGATTGGCTCAGAATATTCCTGATATTTTATCGAAATATCGCAACATGCGAATGCGATATTTATTGCGCAATTTCGAGAAATGCTGGAGGAGCGCTCTGATTGGCTCACTCTGAAATCGAATATTCGAGATATTTTAACGCAATTTCACAAAATGCGAATGCGAAATTGATTGCAGATATTTCGAAAACTGCTGTAGCAGCACTCTGAAATCGAATATTTATGATATTTTAACAAAAAACATATTGCGATTGCGATTTTTCGATCGCGCATGCGCAATTGCGCGAACAACACGCGACCATTTCCTGGAGCCTTGCCAGTTTCCAACTTATGATCGCAGCGCAATCACACAGCAACATGGTTGGAAGCAATTTCACTAAGTCTGAGGAAAAGTTGCTGATTTGTGTAAGTATTTTGACCACTGTTATTTCATCATCTTCAACTGCATTTTAGTCTAGTTTAAAAGTTAGTATATATGATCAGATATTAGTATTTCACAAAAAATGTGTCTCCTGCTTTTACAAAACTACAAGTCCCAGCATGCCTGGACAGCTGCAGACACCCTGGTTGGCAAATGTGTATTTAGGCACTTTTCCTTGTTATTTAGCATAATGAATTTAACATTTTTTTGGACATAGGACGTATGCGAACGTCCTGACTTCAGTGTCCTCAAGGCCCAAGGACGTTCGAATACATATTGCCCTTTAGATGTTGCAGAACTACAACTTCCAGCATGCCTGGGAATGCTGGCACTTCTAGTATTGTAAGTTCTGCAGGCCCCCATTTTTCAGGCCTTTATGCACGGGTCTCTAAACTGTGGCACCCTAGATGCAGCAAAAGTTAAATTCTTAGCATGCACTGACAGACCGTGGCTGATGGGAGTAGTAGTTTTGCAACAGCTGGAGGTGGATTGGTCTTGAAACCCAGAGTTAGGTAACAAACCCGTAGTGTTTTGCAACCATTCTGCCTCCAGCTGGTTTTTTTCTGTTGAAAAGCCTGTGGCGTGCAAAACACAACCCAAAAACTCCACCCGGTGCAAGGAAAAATTTGCACACACCTAAAGAGTGACATCACAAAAAACTGCGACGGTTGCATACGTCAGTGGTCCTCCGAAAAGGTCCCGTCTCTGACCCCCCGGGGCGTTAGGCTCCTGACAGGGAAAAGAGTTACTGTGGTCCATACAGCCGAAGCCATATGGACCCATCTCGGTCCAAGCAGCGCAATCAACACGCGAACAACACGCGACCATTTCCTGGACCCTTGCCAGTTTCCAACTTTATGATCGCAACGCAATCGCAGAGCAAGATGGTTGGAAGTAATTTCACTGTATCTGACGAAAAGTTGCTGATTTGTGTAAGTATTTTGACCACTGTTATTTCATTATCTTCAACTGCATTTTAGTCTAGTTTAAAAGTTAGTATATATGATCAGATATTAGTATTTCACAAAAAATGTGTCTCCTGCTTTTACAAAACTACAAGTCCCAGCATGCCTGGACAGCTGCAGACACCCTGGTTGGCAAATGTGTATTTAGGCACTTTTCCTTGTTATTTAGCATAATGAATTTAACATTTTTTTGGACATAGGACGTATGCGAACGTCCTGACTTCAGTGTCCTCAAGGCCCAAGGACGTTCGAATACATATTGCCCTTTAGATGTTGCAGAACTACAACTTCCAGCATGCCTGGGAATGCTGGCACTTCTAGTATTGTAAGTTCTGCAGGCCCCCATTTTTCAGGCCTTTATGCACGGGTCTCTAAACTGTGGCACCCTAGATGCAGCAAAAGTAAAATTCTTAGCATGCACTGACAGACCGTGGCTGATGGGAGTAGTAGTTTTGCAACAGCTGGAGGTGGACTGGTCTTGAAACCCAGAGTTAGGTAACAAACCCGTAGTGTTTTGCAACCATTCTGCCTCCAGCTGGTTTTTTTCTGTTGAAAAGCCTGTGGCGTGCAAATCACAACCCAAAAACTCCACTGCTACAAGGAAAAATTTGCACACACCTAAAGAGTGACATCACAAAAAACTGCGACGGTTGCATACGTCAGTGGTCCTCCGAAAAGGTCCCGTCTCTGACCCCCCGGGGCGTTAGGCTCCTGACAGGGAAAAGAGTTAGCAACGCATATCTCCCCTATACGTGTATCCTGTGTTGTTAATAATATATTCATAATTATGCAAATGATAATGGCTGCTATATTTATGTAAAAAAGGTGGCGACCGAAATGGCAGGATATAAAATCTGTCATGTTACCCCTGTCATTGATTAATAAGGCGAGAATGCTTCCAATTGTTGAATAGCATACATTTACGTCATATATCCATAAGGCTGTCAACAAAAGTATTACAATATACTTTGTTCTTCATCTTGCAGAAGTTCCTGGAAACAGGATACGATGAGCTGCGGAGGCAGCAAGAAAAACAGGGAGTTATAAGCTCCCTGATTGAGGAACTACGCGCCCAAAACGGCCGAAGAACACACTCGCATGGCGATCCTCAAAAAGTGGTCCGACCTGAAGAGGCGCCAGATGAACCGGGTCAGGCGTATCCGGAATAAATATCATCCTGGTAAGTTATTGGTCACAGTTATGTTTTTTTTCCCCTAAAGTGTATTTTGTGCGTGTACTCGAGAGAGGAGCCGGACTGCAGGAGTTGGGAGTAGGCAGGCCTCCCCCAGAGGTAATCTGCCACCTTTCTCCGTGCCCCGGGTGGCAATGGCGGGTGTGAGGGGGTCCTCCCACACAGACCGTCCTACCTGCTCCGCTTCGAAGCCCAACGGGGCAGAGGGACTCCCTATAAGGGAGTGAGAGGATTTGCCCGCTCAACCAGCCCCGTTAGTCCTTCGCCTCTCTTTTTAGAGACCGCATGGTCAGAGTGCGTGCATGTTAACCCAATTGCGAGTGCGTGTGTAAGTGTGGTGGTTTTTGTGGGAGGGAGGTGGGCATACTAAGCGCAGGCTTACCTCGCATAGCACACCCACCGGGGGCCGAGCTGAGACCACCAAACTCAATTCACATGTAGCCGAGAGCGGGATCCGAACCCCTAGCTGCAGAGGTGAATGGCTTGTCAGCGCAGTGGCAATCGCGTTGAGCCAGCCCGGGTCCCTTGGGGACAGTTATGTAAGGTCATATGTAATTAATGTAAGGTCAGATGTTGTTAACCAAGACGCCATGTTGTTGTAACATATATCACCACCAGCCAAGGTATTCATAGTACTGTTGGAAAAAAACATGGGACAGCAGACAGGAACACAGAAGTTATGTGGGAACATACTTTTCCCATTGCTTTGCATGAGACTTTAAACAAAAAGCCCGACCCTCACCAATGGGGTTAGTTAAGGGATAAATTAACGATCCTATACTTTAAGTGGACGTATAGATAACATGTGACCAAGTGTTATCGAAATATCTACAGCTGTTATGAAGTAACATGTATTTCCCATAGAGTTGAATGGGACTTTAAAGAAAAACCCTGACCAAGGCAAATGGGGGTGGGTAAGGGTTAAACCACCAATCCTATATTTGTGGCTGACATATAAGTAACCTGTGTGCCAAGTTTCATATAAATATCTTTAGCCGTTTGGACGTGATGGTGGAACATACATACATACATGCACACACACGTTGAGTTTTATATATATAGATTCCCACTAAATTCCTGTGTTAGGCGTGGGGTTGTTATAGTAATCCCGTGTACTCCATCAAGTCCTTTTTTTAACATGAGATCGTCTGAACAAAACAAAGGAGACAAAAACAGCTCATTTTACCATGGTGGCAGCCCAGCTCACGCTCAGTCCCCTGTAGTGCCCACAAGACCCATTAATATAACATTGTCCCATTGGTTAACTGTCTATATAAATTAATTTGTATTCAT
Source organism: Rana temporaria (assembly GCF_905171775.1). Classification (NCBI taxonomy): domain Eukaryota; kingdom Metazoa; phylum Chordata; class Amphibia; order Anura; family Ranidae; genus Rana; species Rana temporaria. The sequence continues at coordinate 93,803,162 of NC_053501.1, forward strand.
ATACAATACAGCAGAGTACACAGAATTTGCATACGTCATTAGAAAACATTTTTATAATATATGAACATTGTGTTATTATAGGAGCTCCGCTACCAACTGTGCGCCCCAAGCGCACAAGGCGACAGGCCGCAGAGGAGGAGCAGGAGGAGGATGTGGAAGAGGAGGAGAGGGATGAGGAGGAGCAGCCAGGGCCATCCACATCACCACCCCCAGCTCCTGTGGAGGAGCAAGAGGAGGAGCTGCACCCCCCCCCCGAAACTTCTGGTGGAGTAGTGGGTGACGAGGAAGAGGAGCAGGATGAGACGGTTAATTTTACCATCAATCAGGAGGGTAAATATGTGCACAGAGATTAATAAAATTTCAACAATAAAATGTAGCTCTAAAAATGGACAGCATTTAAAGCAGGGCTGTGGAGTCGGTAGATACATTTTTCGACTCCGACTCCTCAGTTTTATGTACTTCAGACTCCGACTCCCCGACTCCGACTCCTCTGTATTAATATGCGAATGTATTTTATAGATTCCTTGAGGGAAAGAAACGCAACCTACCACAGGACTACTGGCTGGGAAGCCAACAGTCTACTGTATTGCACAGTTTAAGCAAAAGACAAACACAATGAAAACAATCAAGTGACTGGATAGTAGCAGCAGGCTTAAACATCAGGAACATGATCTTTAACAGTTCAAAAATACAGACCACATTATTTGGCTGTTTTAGAACAAAAACAAAGCTTATCTATAATGAACCAAAAAAAAAATATGAAAAACCTAGAAATGGTTTATATTAATCTTGAAATGTAGTTCTAGGCTTAGCAAATGCAAATAAATGCAATGTAGAGTTCTAAGGAAGAGAATTGCCTCTGCCAGATCCTCTTTCATAGAGTCTCTTAAGTCCGACTTTATTATTTTTATGGCTGAAAATAATCTTTCGTAACGGTCTTTGAAATCCAAATGTTTTTTTCTTATATCCTAACAGTTATAAAAAAGCTCAAGGGGAAACAAGCTGCCATGAAAAACATGACGCAGAGAGTACTGGCAAATGAGCAGCAGATACTTTTTTTGACGCGCCAAAATCAGCAGCTGGTGCAACAACTGGCGAAAAACATGGATGAGGTGACAGAGCTTCAGAAGTTAATGTCTTAATTTTTTTTTTTTTTTTTATAAAAAATGTTATATTTTGCAAAGGTTTCATTTCTTATTGAAATTGTTAGTTTTTTAAACACATCTAACTTCACATCTAACACATCAACATCAACATCAACATCAACACATCTAGCTTAATAATAACCGAAAACATTTTATACTATTACTAGCTGAATACCCGGCGTTGCCCGGTCTTCCTATCTTAACCTTTTGGGGAGGAAAATCATAGTAATATAAATATACCCATCTTTTATATAAGGGTGTTGGTAAGGGTTAATTTAACTGTTATATATTTTTATTTGGCATATAAGTAATATGTATAGCGGGTATTATTGAAATATCTCTAGGCGTACAGAAGTTATGTGGGAACATACATTTTTCATTGATTTGCATGGGGCTTTAAAGAAAAACCCCGACCCTCACAAATGGGGGTAGTTAAGGGATAAATTAACTATCAGTGGTATCAGTGAACAGCAGTGGTAATAGGAGTATATAGAGTGGGAATTAACTTTTTACATAGGTGTCTTGACTGAGCAGCAGCAGCAGTAGTAGTAGTAGTAGATACAGAGTCATATCACTTGGGCAGGAGGTGCCATGATGAACAGCAGTGGTAATAGGAGTATATAGAGTGGGAAATTACTTTTGACATAGTTGTCTTGACTGAGCAGCAGCAGCAGCAGCAGCAGCAGTAGTAGTATTAGCAGTAGTAGTTGATACAGAGTCATATCACTTGGGCAGGAGTTGCCATGATGTACAGCAGTCTTAATAAGAGTATATAGAGTGTGAAATAACTGCTGACATAGGTGTATTGACTGGGCGGCAGCAGCAGCAGAAGCAGCAGTAGTAGTATTAACAGTAGTAGTTGACACAGAGTCATATCACTTGGGCAGGAGTTGCCATGATGTACAGCAGTCTTAATAAGAGTATATAGAGTGTGAAATAACTGCTGACATAGGTGTATTGACTGGGCGGCAGCAGCAGCAGAAGCAGCAGTAGTAGTATTAACAGTAGTAGTTGATACAGAGTCATATCACATGGGCAGGAGGTGCCATGATGAACAGCAGTAGGAATAGGAGTATATAGAGTGTGAAATAACTGCTGACATAGGTGTATTGACTGGGCGGCAGCAGCAGCAGAAGCAGCAGTAGTAGTATTAACAGTAGTAGTTGATACAGAGTCATATCACATGGGCAGGAGGTGCCATGATGAACAGCAGTAAGAATAGGAGTATATAGAGTGTGAAATAACTGCTGACATAGGTGTATTGACTGGGCGGCAGCAGCAGCAGAAGCAGCAGTAGTAGTATTAACAGTAGTAGTTGATACAGAGTCATATCACATGGGCAGGAGGTGCCATGATGAACAGCAGTAGGAATAGGAGTATATAGAGTGTGAAATAACTGCTGACATAGGTGTATTGACTGGGCGGCAGCAGTAGCAGAAGCAGCAGTAGTAGTATTAACAGTAGTAGTTGATACAGAGTCATATCACTTGGGCAGGAGTTGCCATGATGTACAGCAGTCTTAATAAGAGTATATAGAGTGTGAAATAACTGCTGACATAGGTGTATTGACTGGGCGGCAGCAGCAGCAGAAGCAGCAGTAGTAGTATTAACAGTAGTAGTTGATACAGAGTCATATCACATGGGCAGGAGGTGCCATGATGAACAGCAGTGTTAATAAGAGTATATAGGGTGTGAAATAACTGCTGACATGGGTGTCTTGACTGATCCAGAGGAGTCATGGGAGAAAATCATGTGGTCAGATGAGACCATAATATAACTTTTTGATCATAATTTCACTAACCGTGTTCGGAGGAAGAATAATGATGACTACAATGCCAAGAACGCCATCCCTAATGTGAAGCATGGTGGTGGTAGCATCATGCTTTGGTGGTGTTTTTCTGCACATGGGACAGGGTGACTGCACTGTAGTAAGGAGAGGATGACCGTGGCCATGTATTGCGAGATTTTGGGCAACAACCTCCTTCCCTGAGTTAGAGCTTTGAAGATGGGTCGAGGCTGGGTCTTCCAACATGACAATGACCCAAAGCACACAGCCAGGATAACCAAGGATTGGCTCTGTAAGGAGCATATCAAGGTTCTGGCGTGGCCTAGCCAGTCTCCAGACCTAAACCCAATAGAGAATCTTTGGAGGGAGCTCAAACTCCGTGTTTCTCAGCGAGAGCCCAGAAACCTGACTGATGTAGAGAAGATCTGTGTGGAGGAGTGGGCCAAAATCCCTCCTCCAGTGTGTGCAAAGCTGGTGTAAAACTACAAGAAAGGTTTGACCGCTGTAATTGCAAAGAAAGCCTACTGTACCAAATATTAACATTGATTTTCTCAGGTGTTAAAATAGTTATATTCAGCACTGTAAATACATCAGGTCCGGGGCTCCATCAGGGAATGCATGACAAGGGACCCTTCAGCGCCCTGAACCGACGACGGGTGCCAGAAAGTCACCGCCGATCCAGGACTCATTCATATTTATGAATGTGAGTCTGTCCACGGAGTCTGTGGACAGACGGGTCCTCTTGTCCGTGACCACCCCACCTGCCGCGCTGAATGTCCGCTCAGATAGTACGCTGGAGGGGGGGCAAGACAATAACTCCAGCGCATACTGAGCGAGCTCGCGGCAGGTGTCCAATCTGGCAACCCAGTACTCCATGGGGTCGTCGGTGCTCATACTGTCAGAAGCACCGACGGACGCCATGTAGTCTGCCACCATGTGGGCCAGCCGCTGGTGGTGACTGCTGCTGCTGCTGGTGCTGATACTGGGTCGCTCGGTTTGGAAGAACATCCTCATCTCTTCCATTAGGTCCCCTGCTCGGCTGCTGCTGGGTGCAGCCACCTGCTGGGTGAGATGAGGGGGGACAACTGGAGGCCGGGGAGTTGCCTGCTCCAACCGTCTGACAATGCCTGCCTGCAGTTCCTCCATCCGGTGCTGCCTCCGGCTGGCTGGGATGAACTGCTCCAGTTTCCCCTTGCACCTGGGATCCAAAAGGGTGGCCATCCAGAAATCATCCCTCGCCTTGATGGTCTTAACCCGGGGGTCCCTCCTGAGGCATCTCAGCATGTGGGCAGCCATGGGGAAGAGCACAGCCCGCTGTGACTCCTCAATGCTGGCCAGGTGAATGAGGTGCGACTCTTCATCCCTGAGGCGCTGCTGGTCAAACTCAGAGATGCCCAACCCCCGGACTATCGGTGCCCCCAACACCGGCTCTCCCTCCTGACCAGGCCCTGACTCCGGGACGACACCAGCAACCACCTCCTCCTCATCATCATCATCCTCCTCCTCCTCCTCGTCCTGGCCCTGGTCTCGTTCGAGCATTGCTGACTCCTCCTGCTCCACCAAGGCACTCTCCCCAGCTTCGAGCAGGCGATCTAGTGTCCTCTCCAGCATGAACACTATTGGCAGCACGCCATTGAGGCCGACGTGCTCACTGCTGACCATCTTGGTCGCCTGCTCGAAGGAGGACAACACTTGGCAGACCTGCTTTATCTGCCCCCACTCCGCACAGGCGATGAAAGGGAGTTGTGGTGAAGCCCTCTCAGTGCCTAGTTCCATCAGGTACTCCCTCACCGCCCTTTGCTGCTCCCACAACCTCTGCAGCATGTGGAGGGTGGAGTTCCACCGCGTCACACTGTCCACAATCAGCCTGTGAAGGGGCAGACTGTACTTCCGCTGCAACTTGGACAGGGACGCGGTAGCGGTTGGGGAGCGCCTGAAGTGGCTGGCAATCCCACGCGCCTTTGCCACAATGTCACTCAACCCTGGATAAGTGCGCAGGAACTTCTGCACCACCAGGTTGAGGACATGTGCCAGACAGGGCACGTGGGTCAGACTGCCAGCACTGAGGGCGGCGAGTAGGTTGCTGCCGTTATCGCAGACAACCATACCTGCCTGGAGCCTTCGGGGTGTCAGCCACTTCTGGACCTGAGCCTGAAGTGCTTTCAGCACTTCTTCTCCAGTGTGTCTCCGGTCCCCTAAACTAACAAGCTGGAGCACGGCCTGACAGCGCACGTGCCCCACACTTGAGTAGCTACAGGGGCGCTTGCTGGGAGGCTCAGCAGCTGCGGAGACAGTGGCTTGAGGGAGACCAGCAGTTCTCCCCTGGACACCCCGGGGCGGCACCACAAGATCGGTTGCCGCCGATCCCTCACCGACGCCTCGGAGGGAAACCCAATGGGCCGTGAAGCTGATGTAGCGCCCCTGCCCATGCCTGCTGTTCCAGCCATCCATTGTCAGATGAACCCTGTCGCTGACAGCGTGATCCAGCGACAGGGTTACATTCTGCACAATGTGCTGGTGTAGGGCAGGGACACCAGTCCTGGCAAAGAAATGGCGGCTGGGGACACGCCATTGGGGTTGGGCCTGCTCCAACATCTGCCTGAAGGGGTTGCTGTCAACTATGTTGAAGGGCAGCAGATGTTGGGCAATAACCCTTGCCAGGAGCCCATTGAGGGAACGCACACGTCGGTCTCCAGGGGGGAAGGGAGTGGTGCGGTCAAAGGCGTCTGAAATCGACGCCTGGCGCCGGATGGCAGTGCGGGACACAGACGCGGAGGGTGCTGTGGAATTAGAGGTCTGGCTGCCGGTACCAGTACCTCTACTCGAGGGAGTGGGGGGGCATGACCTGCTGGAAAGAGATGAAGATGTGGCAGGGGCTGCTGTACCCTGCTCACTTGTGGTGGTGGCGCTGCTACCACCACCACGCTTCATCTCGTCAAACACCGCCCAGTGGTTTATCCTCAGGTGCTGGTTCAGGGCTGTGGTACCCACCCGAGCCAAACACTTCCCTCTCTTCACCCTCACTTTACAAATCCGGCAGATGGCCACGGTAGGGTTGTCTGCCACCAGGGTAAAGTAATTCCAGACAGGTGACTTCAGCACCGCCCTCCTGTCAGATGGGGTGACGCTTACTTGCACCTGCTGGGAGCTGCCTGCTGCTGCTGCTGCTGCTGCTCCTCCTCCTGACACCTCCTGCTGCCATCACCAGTGGAGACCCTGACGATGGTCTCCCTGGTGGTGACCTGGCGCACCGTTTCACCAGGGTGCCTACCTTCCCCGTCGTCACTGACGTAGTGAGCCGACGCGTCAGATGGCAACCATGATGGGTCACCCTCTTCGCCCCCAGAGATGTCAGACCAAGGGCTGAAATGTGTTGGTCTGAGGGAACCAACTGACATGGAGCCTCTAGCCTGGCTCCGCTGTCCCCTCACCCACGCCTGGGTCTGACTAGGTGCTGCTGTTTCCTGCACCAAAACAGCAGCACCAGTTTGAAGGGATGTCTCTGGGATACTGCCAGCAGGTATCCCATCCTCCTCATCCATCCCTTCAAAAAGGTCCTGACCATCAGGACAGAGCTGAAGGTCTGCCTGATGCATGGCCTCCCCCAAGATATCCCTCTCACTGTCGCTGTCGAACAGTAAGATGCTGGACTCTTGGGGGCTGGGGGGGGGGGTACTACAGGCACCGGTGTAATGGTGGTACTACTGTGAGTCGGGACCGACGACTCAGTGGCACTGCTGTGCCCCATGTAGTCCACCACTACTTCAGCCTGAGATGGCAATATCGGGCGGCTGCCTGATGGGAAGAACTCCCAGATCAGGCGTACTCCCCTTGCACCCGATCCTCTACCACTAGTAGGGGCACGAGAGGTACCCCGTGCTGGCAGCGATCCAGCACTGGGAGTAACTCCCCTACCCCTGCTGCCACGGCCACGGATGCCGCTCATTATTGCTGATATGTGTGTGGGGGGGGTAAACTTTATTGGGGGGGGGGAATGTGAACAAAATGTGTTTTTGTGTTTTTTTTTACAAGACAGGCACGCAGACAAAGACGTACACAGACAGCTACTAAACTATAAGAAAAGTAGTACACCAAAGACAAGGACTACAAAATTAAAGAAAAAAAAAAAGCACTAAACAAACACTAACTTTTTTTTTTTTAAACACAAAACACAGACACTAAACACACACTAAGCTAAGCTAGATGAAATAAATGTACACTAACAGTGTGTACACTTACTACACAAAATTTAACTAAACTGAACACAAAACTTAGCTTTTAGAAAAGCTCTTTAGGAAAAACTAAACAAAATGTGCACTGTAAAGGCCTAGCAAATATCACTGAACAGCGAACCTGCAAGATCTAACAGTAACACAAGATGAACAAAACTTAGCTTTTAGAAAAGCTCTTTTAGAAAGCTCAGCAAAATGTGCACTGAAATCTCTAGCAAATATCACTGAACAGCGAAGATGCAGGATCAAACAGTAACACAAATGAACAAAACAGCACAAAACAGCACAAAACGTAGCTTTGAAAAAAGCTCTTGGGTCTATTGCTTTGAAAAAAGCAGTTGATATACTGGAAAAGATCCACTGGAATCACTAAATAGCAATGCTGGTGATGATATAAATCAATCAGGAACAAAGACACAGGAACACAGAAACAGCCTCCACACTCTCTAGCCAGCTTCTGAATCTGCAATGAAATGGTGCTGGGAGTGAGCTTATATAATGTCCATGCAGGCAGGTTCCTATTGGTTGCTAACCTCTGACGAGTGTGGAAGGAGAACTCTGATTGGCTCTGATGCAAAAGGGCGGAGCAAATAATCGCGCAATATTCCTATTGCCGAATATTCGCATTGCGAATATTCGGCAATATAAAATGATCGCTTCAGCTACTCGGCCCAAGGTCTCTAATCATACCAGCAATGCTTTTAGACGTCTATGGAGATCACTAGGATGTGATCTGTTTTAAAAATGAAACTGTAAAAATCGCTCTGATGCGGAAGATCGGGGCGAGGAAAATAATCGCGCAATATTGCGTTTGCCGAATAATCGCATTGCGATTTTTCGGGAAAATTCAATGAACGCTTCAGCTACTCGGCCCAGGGTCTCTAATGATACCAGCAATGCTTTTAGACGTCGATGGAGATATCTAGGATGTGATCTGTTTTAAAAAAAAAATTGTAAAAAATCGAATATTCGGAATTGCGAATATTCACTGCGAAATTCGAAATATAGCGCGATTTCTCGAATATGCTATATTCGAGTCGAATATTCGCAATGCGAATATTCGTGAGCAACACTACAGCTGATCACGTGATGTAAACAAAAGCTTGGTAATCTTTTTTTTGTCTCCTGATGCTAACAGCATGAGGAGAAAAAAAGGCTGATTACTGGCTCTCCAACAATCTCGGCGATACCTCACGTGTGGTTTGAACACCGTTTATTTATGAGGGCGTGACTTATGTATGAGTTCGCTTCTGCACGCAAGCTAGAAGGGATGGGGCCCATTTTAAAAAATTAAATAAAAATGGCTCATTTATTTTACTTTTTATTTTCACACTGTCTCTTTTTTTTAACACTTTTATTCCTACCGGTATTACAAGAAATGTAAGCATCCCTTGTAATAAGTAAGTTAGCAGCAAAGGTCCTCTTTAACCTGCATAAGGACTGCCGCACAACATTTTACCTCGATAGAATGGCACGGCTGGGCAAATGGGCATACAGGTACGTCCCCAACGGCGACCCTGTCGCAAGCTCCATGACTCGATGTCAGCCGGTGTCCCGGGATCATGTCACACAGGGGCGGATCCAGAGTCTAGTCTCGGGAGGGCACTACCAGAAAATATTTTTTTGGGGGGCAATTTATCAGGGAAATGACTGGTGTTAAAGCTTCAATGATCACGGCACCATAGTTGTTATGGTATCAGGATGATTGAAGCACATTATTTATATTATTACATTGTAATATACAATGAAATGGTTCAACTCACCATAATGCAGAACAGTGGGAGCCCCGCTGCCACCTGCCACCAGATGCAACTTGTCACTTGCCACGTCACCTGCCACACGTTGCAGGTTGTCACTTGCCACCTGCCACACATTGCGGATTGTCACTTGCCACGTCACCTGCTACGCGTTGCAGATTGTCACTTGCCACGTCATCTGCCACATGTTGCGGATTGTCACTTGCCACATGTTGCGGATTGTCACTTGCCACATGTTGCGGATTGTCACTTGCCACATGTTGCGGATTGTCACTTGCCACGTTACCTGTCACATGTTGCGGATTGTCACTTCACCTGCCACATGTTGCGGATTGTCACTTTCCACAAGTTGCGGAATGTGGCTCTGTCACTCACACACGGACTCGCGGAGCCACGGACCCGATCAGACTCTCCGGTGCCCGCAAATTCCGCAACTTGAAATTAGCTAATTTATCATTTCTAATTAGCTAATTTATCATTTCTAATTGGCTAATTTCTCGGGGTGGCAATTGCAATGCTGATCGCCGCCATTACTAGTAAAAAAAAAAAATATTAATGTAGCACTACCCCCGGAGGAGCTGCTGGTTGTTTTGGGTGGCACATTTACCTCGTAGCTCTTCCGAATTCCTAGGGGTGAATGGTGCATATATCAATAGTAAAGGAATGTCCGCAACAAGTGTCTTTGCTGTGCTCTTTATTACCCAGCCGGGTAAAAACAATGAACTGGTGATGAAAGGGATAGAGTTTGCAGGAAGACGGAGAACAGCAGATTCAGGCGTAGTATTTGGAACAGTCCTGTACCCATATGTAACACTTTCCGTACCACTCCTACCTGAGTGGGTTTAGTGTACCCGGACAGGCCCCTCTCACTGACCTGGCAGCCGGAGTATGACTCGAACATTTGTAGGATAAAGTCTCTTCCACAGACCCTCCTGAATGTACTTCAGGGTGACACCTCTGCCACAGGCCCTCTCTGGTTGCAGTTATGGAGGTAATCCTCCTTAGGTAAATTACACCTGGATCTCCTTCTTAATGTCGCCCAGGTACCGACTGACAGGTGATCAATCCTTCAGTGTCCGGCTACCTTGATCCCCGGTGGTTTGTCGAAACCCTTTTGGATCGCCAGCCTCTCATTGGCGCTTCTCAGATGGACTCCCCACCGAACAGCAATACCACTTGGGATCCTCAAAGGTGGGAACCCAGTCGCTCACTGGGTCCCCGTCGCTGCTCAGATGTTCCAGGCCAACATGTCTCCGGAACCAGGGACACTGTGTGGCACGCGCTCCCCCCAGCCAGGTAGGCCATAACACCGGGGGGCGCCGTGATGTGGCCACCCTAAAGGTGGGTGCCACACTGGACGAAGAAGACCCAGAACCAATGGTGTCTGCCCCATAAATACTCTCCCCCAGCATGCACAGCGAGGCTACACCCTCCTGATTGGCTGCAGGGGAAGAGCACCTTGACTCCACTGCTGCCATATACTGCACAGGGGTGGGAAGAACACCCCAGTACAACAGAATGAGCCCACAGCACAGCCAAGCTGAAACAGAGACCCTGTTTTAAGCATAACAATTTGGATCAGAGTTTAACTACACTCTGATCTCCCTTTAAATGTAACTAGCACCGGTACTTCAAAGTAACCAGGCGCTACATTACAAAAAAAAATGCCATAAAACTATCCCCTATTTTGTAGACACTATAAATTTTGCACAAACCAGTCAATAAATGCTTATTGTGATTAAAAAAAATAAAAACCGCAGAGGTGATCAAAGGGGGTCACCAGAGCAACAGGCAGAAACTGTGGGGCCACTACAGAGGCCTGACCTATTTGAGACATGTCACTATGTTTCCTAGTTGGGTCACCATGCCAAGTGGTGGCAATAATAGGATTTTTAGAGGCCTGACTCTTGCAAGACAAGTCACCACAGCAACAGAGAGAAGTGGTGTCATTACTACAGAGGCCTACGGTATCTCACTAAAGTGAGTACACTGCTCATATTTTTGTAAATATTTTATTATATCTTTTCATGCGACAACACTTAAGATATGACACTTTGCTACAAAGTAAAGTAGGGAGTGTACAGCTTGTATAACGGTGTAAATTTGCTGTCCCCTCAAAATAACTCAACACACGCCATTAATGTCTAAACTGCTGGCAACAAAAGTGAATACACCCCAAAGTGAAAATGTCCAAATTGGGCCCAAAGTGTCAATATTTTGTGTGGCCACCATTATTTTCCAGCATTGCCTTAACCCTCTTCACCAGAGCTTCTCAGGTTGCAACTGCAGTCGTCTTCCTCTCCTCCATGACCACATCATGGAGCTGGTAGGTGTTAAAGATCTTGCACTCCTCCACCTTCCGTTTGAGGATGCCCCACAGGTGCTCAATAGCCATGCAGACTAATTTGATGTAGTGTGCAGAGTATGGTCTGAGCAGTGACAAGCTGACCCCCCCACCCCTTCAACCTATGCAGCAATGCTGGCAGCACTTACATGTCTATTTCTCAAAGACAACCTCTGGATATGGTGCTGAGCACGTGCACTTGATTTCTTCAGTAAACTATGGCAAGTCCTGTTCTGAGTGGAACCTGTCCTGTTAAACCGCTTTATGGTCTTGGCCACCATGCTGCAGCTCAGTTTCAGGGTCTTGGCAATCTTTTTATAGCCTAGGCCGGGGTAAGCAATTATGGCACTCCAGCTGTGGTGAAACTACAAATCCCATCATGCCTCTGACTTTTGGAGACATGCCTGTGATTGTCAGGGTCTTGCAATGTCTCATGGGACATGTAGTTTCACTACAGCTGGAGGACCGAGGTTGCCTACCCCTGGCCTAGGCAATCTTTATTTAGAGCAACAATTATTTTTTTTCAGATCCTTTGATTTCTTTGACATGAGGTGCCATGTTGAACTTCCAGTGACCACTATGAGAGAGTGAGAGCGATAACACCAAATTTAACACACCTGCTCCCCATTCACACCTGAGACCTTGTAACACTAACAAGTCACATGACACCCAGGAGGGAAAATTGCTAATTGGGCCCAATTTGGAAATTTTCCCTTAAGGGTGTACACACTCTTGCTGCCAGTGGTATAGACATCAATGGCTGTGTGTTGAGTTATTTTGAGCGAATAGAAAATTTGCACCGTTATATAAGCTATACACTCACTACATTGTAGCAAAGTGTAATTTCTTCAGTGTTGTCACATGAAAATATATACATTATTTACAAAAATGTGAGGGGTGTACTCACTTTTGTAAGATACTGTAGCCTTTTCTCTTATGGTCCATGGATGGACACAGCTCCTTAAATCTTGACAAGTGGGTTATGTTCCCTGTTTACAGGAGAGGACTAGGCAGAAACATGTTAGATAATTAAATACATGTTACATTAACAGAGTTGAACAGCCCCGCCCAGGGGGCGGTCCCTCCAGACATAACCCTCCTCATTGCAGCATGCAGCCTCAGTTACGTTCTGCCTAGCAAGGAGAAGGACGTATGGCTCCCTTTGGGCCCAGCGCTCTGAGGAGAAATTTTATTTTACTTTTTCTTGAAGAATCTTCTTTCAACTGTCGGCTGAGAGACAGGCTGAAAAATATAGATCCTTGTAGTCTACTCAGTCCGACCAGCAAGCGTGGGCACACCTTTGCAAAGAGGCTGGGTCTGCCACGCCATACCCCATGACTCCTGGGGTGGCCGGTGAGCTTTGCTCCGAGGTCCACATTTGACTGGGCTGTGGTGTTGTCTCATTCACAGTGGACCAGGCCGACAGCTACCTCCATTGCGGTTGTAGTTCTGTCAGGAATGCGTCAGTGAGTCCTCGCTCGGACGGGTAAGTACAGTCCCTCCTGCTTCGGTGGGTTGGTACGGCTGGGCATTTCTGGGGTTCGGGGGTCCTCTTCTCCTCCCTTCCCTGCTCCTTTTCCCTGGAGTCAGTATCTGGGTCCTTCCCCACATGCTGATGGTGGCAGCAGGTGTTAGCACCTGGGATCTTTATTTTATTTATTGTTAGTCCTGGACACGTTTGTGCCAGGGTGGGGCTGGACTGTGGACAGGCGGTAAAAGAGTGCCCCCTTCCCCCGTTATCCCCTGGGGAATGCTCTGTTATGAAGCCATGGGCCAGGTACCTGGGTAGTAAAAAAAAAAAAGCAGGATAAGGCATTTATGGGTGCGCTTTTTACTGCTGCAAGGGACTCTCTTAAGCTGGATAGTGCAGCTGGGTTTCCGCCGAGGGCTCTGTCTTTTTTGGATCACACAAATCAGACCGCTCTGTGTAGGTTTTTTCCTTCTGTGCCCTTCTTTGATAATTTCTGAGATGCGGAATGATAAAAGCCGCTGAGGGCTTTTGAAGTCCCTCACCGCCGGATGGTTCAGTGCCCCTTTGAGGAGAGCCTTTTCAAAAGGTGGGCATCTTCTCCAGTGGTGGACCCTCCAGATGTCATGTATAGGTGACCACTCTCCCTATTGAGGGAACCCCCGCTTGTATAGATCTGACTGATAGAAGATCCGAAGTACTGACCCGTTCCATGTTTACCATGCTGGGGTCTGACTTGCGGCCCTATTGTGGCCACTACTCTGGGGTCTCAGTTGGCGCTTACGCCATTTTTTGGGAGGTTTTTTAATTACATTGAAAACTCCCGTTGGCGGCTATTTTGTCGTAGCCGCGCTATGGCGCAGCTTACATTGCGGTCGGCCATTTTCCTGTGGCTGTGTTTTGAACGCTCGGCGGCCATCTTGGAGTAGTCCTTACCCCTAGTGCTGTATACAACTCACGGAGTGAGCATTTTGCACCAGACAGTGGAGGAGCACCAACTCTCCCCCTAAGTTATTAGACTAGCGGACCAGCTGGTCCAGGGCCTCATATAGGTCTGTGATGATTAATTGAATGCTGCGCCCTTGTTATCCAGGGCTTCTGTTTCAGAATGGTTTTATGCACATGGTGGTGTAGTGGTAAACTCCATTACTTGGCAGCAAGAGAGTCATTGGTTCGAATCCAGACACTGACGCCAATCTGCCTGGAGCTTGCATTGTCTCTCCCTGTGTCTGCGTGGGTTTCCTCCAAAGGCATGTGTGCATACACCTACATAATATACATACACACTATGTGTGTGTATTATTTAGGGGCAACCCACCCAGGCCGTCAAAGGCCCAGCTGGGGGACTAATCTGTCCCTGGGTGCGTAAGCCGATCACGCCGGCACCCAAATCCTGCCAATGTATGTAGCCTTCCCTCCCTGTCTCTAGGTGGGAGGGGCGGCTTGCAGGTTCACAATTCGGTGAAACCTCCCTGCTCTCCGACCAGTGGGTCTGCAAGGTGGTCTCTTCGGAGTACTAGATAGGGTTTCCTCCTATCCACAGAACAAAGTTCTTTCCTCGTGTCTTCCTCTCCCGGCCCGTCGGTCTGCCTTGGGCAGTGTGGTACTTGCTAAGCTGCGGGGTAATTTTACCTTTCCTGCAGGACGAGATGTTTGGGGTTTTCTATGGGCCTCAGGCCCTAAATACCTTTGTGAACGTCGAGTAGTTCCGCATGGAATCCATTTGTTCGGTGGTAGCTGCGCTCCATCCGGGGAACGTCCTGGCGTCCTCGGGCATCAGGGACGCATACATGCATGTCCCATTTTGTGCATGTCACATTTTTTTTTTCTGTGCTTTGTGATGAGAGAGGGTCTCTGTCAGCCTGTGGCCCTCCCTTTTGATCTGGCGTCAGCACCATGAGTTTTCAGCTAGGAGCTCGCACTTATCCTAACTTTGTTGGGACAGCGAGGCTTTGCCTCATTGGCTACTTGGACGACTTTCTTCTGAGAGCAGCTTCTGTCTCCGACCTAGTGTATGTGTTATTATCATTCAGACCCTCCGAATATTCTCGTGGGTGTTAAACGTTTAGGCCAGAAGGTGTAGCTCAGTGGCAGCAAGCCTGCCCTCCATGTGTGCGACCCAGGGTTCAAATCCTGGGCATGCTAGGTTCCGACTTGGAGTATATAGTGTTGATCCGGACTCCTCTGTGGCAAAGGTCCTTCTTCCCCTGGAGAAATTAAAAACTCTTCAGTCTGCAGTGAAGGTATTGGCATCACGCAATCGGTCTTCTCTCCGGGCGCCTGCTGGTTCGGGGCCTGTGGGTAGCCTCCTTCAAGGCTGTACTGTATGCCCAGTTCCACACTCTGGTTTTCCAGGGGAAATTCTGTCCAGGTGGTAAAAATCTCTGGTCTCTGAAATCATGAGATTCCGTGGAGGCACCTAGTCAGAGTCTCTGAGTTGGTGACGGAGATCCCTGACTCTTCGGTCCGGGAAGTTGTTCATTCTTTCCAGTGGTCAGTGTTTACGACGGATGCCGGCTCACGGGTTGTGAACCTGGGGGGGCCCTGAGTCGCTGGACTTGCGTGGACCTACGGCCACACCTTCCTGAATGTGTCTGGTCTTGGTAGCCACCCAGGGTCAGGCCTGGCTAGTGGGGAGACCGCCTGGGAATACCAGGTGCTGTCTACTGTTCATTTTCCTACTATTTCAGGTGATCAGGCTATGCTTCTCCTCGTGGTCGACCGATCTGGTTTCAGACAACGCCACGGCCATGGCTTTGGTCTACCATCAGGTATACCGGCAGGCGGACTACTGGAGTCGCCAGATGCTGGACCAGGGCGACTGGTCTTTGTGCTTGGAGTGTTTTGGCTCCCTTGCAGGAGGTGAGCCTCACAGGGCATGGATCTCCTGGCCCCTCGTCTCCGCCGCAAGGGTGTCGGAAGTTAGTGGCCAGGTCTAGTGATCTGGTACAGACGCGTCAGTCACGCTGGTGGCCCTGTGGGGTCTGTATCGGCGACTTTTTTCCTTTCCTATATGGTAGTTGCTTCCTCGGCTGCTCCACAGAGTGGAGGCTGAGGAGATCCCAATGATTCTAATCACTCTAGATTGACCTTGGCGTCCTTGGTAGCGGAGGTACCCTGGCGGTTGCCAGGGCAGCAGGTCCCTCTGTCTCGAGGTCCCATACTTCCTCCTGTTGTACAGTCACTGGGTCAGATTCACATAGATCGGCGCATCTTTACGCCGGCGTAGCTCAACTCATATGCGCTACGCTGACGTAACTTAGAGAGGCAAGCACTGTATTCTCAGAGCAAATGCGACCAACCTTGCGCTGTAGGAAGGAAGTGGGCGTGATCCATTTAAATGAAGCGTGCCCCAATGCAAATGAAGGGCCGAACGAACGGCGCATGCGCCGTGACGTGGTCGTATGTCCCGCACCCCTCTGCGCATGCTCACAACTACGCCCGGCATAACCCCTGAGATGCGCCGGCCCACTGCTTACGCCCAGTGCATAAATATGCCCAGACATGCGCCTGTCGAGTGCAAAAGTACACCCGTTTGGTTTTTGGTGGTGTAAGTACTTTTGCATTGTGCCATGTCTGCTCCAGCATCTAGGAGGGATAAGAGCAGGAAGAAGAACTTCTCCCCACAAGAGAGGGCCATTGTGATCTCGGCCATGGAGAGGTACAATGCTCGCCTCCAAGGGGCAGAGAGTAAAACAACTAGTAAGGCCAAGAGGGATGAGGTCCATATGGATCAGGAGGTGTGTCTCTATTTGTAGGATTCCTCCCTATTGGCTGGGCCGTCTCACAATTCCACCCCCATCTCGTCAAGCCCCTCAGGATTCATCGCCATCAGATCCAGTCCCTCAGGGGCCTCCCCATATACAAGGTCCCAAGCCTCTTCTGGCCCCAGGAAGGCTACCAGTAAGACAAGGGGGGTTCCTGAATTCCTGCCGGAACATTTAGCGAGGGAACAGGACCGCCAGACCCGGCATATGGGGGCAGTTGCCGCGGAGATGTGTCATGTGGCAGACAGCCTGGCCTCCACGGGCCACATAAATGACGCACTCCTGGATGTCAGTGGCAACAGTGCAGCGATGGTCACCTGCCTGGGGCTGGGGGAGCTGCAAGCCACAACGGCAAACCTCGTGGCAAAGGTAAAGTCCTTGGCAGAGGCCGTACAGGGCAATACAGCTGCCATCAAGGCGGAGGGGAGGCAGACACGGCTGGTGCAGGCAGAGACAAATGCCATACTCACCCGCATTGCCGTGGCTTTGGAGGGCAGGCAGCCAGCCAGGGAGAGACCAATGGATGCTCCTCCACCTGATGCCCCACCCCCCCACCCTAGGCTCCCACCAGATAATTAAGGGCCCGTGGCACCAGGCCTGGCCCACGACAGGGAATTTTTTTTTTGTTTTGTTTTCCTTATATTTGCTCAGGTGATGAGCTTTTATTTTATGTTTGCTCAGGTGATGAGTTTTTTTTATTTATTAATTAATGCACATGGTCAGTAGTGCAGGCTACAGTGTGACTGGTGTGTGAATGTGGTATGAATGGACAGCGACATAATTGGGGCCTTGGTGCGGCGTTGCTGCTCCCAAGTCCTGCATGGTAGACTTGGGCTAATCCAATGTGATGTGGATGTGGTGTGTGTGAGCTAGGGACCACAGTGGTGTGCATGTGTTCATTCTCCTTGTGCCATGATGAATGTGTGTGATTAACGTGCAAAGATGTGTTCCACGAGGCAATTCCTGACTGCTGTTCCCTCAGCAGATGGGGTAGCCTTGGTTAGGGGGGGAATGTCTGGTTCGGGGGTCAGGTCATCACATATGTCAATCTCCAGGCCCTTTCTCATGGCGAAGTTGTGCAGCATGCAACATGCACAGATGATCTGGCACACAAGGTTTGGGGAATACAACAGGGTACCCCCGGACTTATCCAGGCATCGGAAACGGGACTTCAGGAGGACAAATGTGCGCTCCACCACTGCACGGGTACGTATATGTGCATCATTGTATCTTCTCTCTCCTCTGTTTTGGGGATTCCGGAATGGAGTCATGAGATGGGGCCCAAGTGCATATGCAGAGTCACCTGGAAGGGAAAAGACAGGAGGATGTTAGTCGTGCATGTGCCCCTCGTGATGTCTGCATCATGGGGTCGGACAGTCATGCTTGACTCCCATGTCACTCACCAACCAGCCAGCTGTCCCCGTACACGTTCTGTTCAAATTCTGTTGGGATGTTGCTTTGACGGTATATGTAGCTGTCGTGGCTGGCCCCTGGGTGTTTGGCACGGACGTGCCATATGAGGCATTGGGCATCGGCTATCACCTGTACGTTGATGGAATGCCAGTGCTTACGATTGCGGTATATGTGCTCTGTGGCACAGGGGGGCCGTAGTGCCACATGGGTGCAATCAATGGCCCCCACGATGCGTGGGAATCCTGCAATTCTGACAAAATCATTCCTTGCCTTCTGCCGCAGATGCTCATGGGTGGGTCTGATGATTTGGTGGGACATGTGTCTGAGGATTGCGGGGACAACCTGGTGCAAACATCTGCTCATGGTGGTTTGTGACATCCCAGTCACTATGCCACTTGTACGCTGGAATGATCCACTGGCGAGGAAATGCAGTGTTGCCAGTACCTTGACCAGTGGCTGCACTGCATGTGAGCGGTGTGTCTGGCTGGTGATGTCATCATGCAGGGTTGCGGCTATTTCCAGGATGGCAGCAGAGCTGTCTCTGAAGATGCGATACACCTCCGAATCCCCCATGCCAAAGACGTTCATGCGCGTTCGGTATATCCTCTCCTGTGCCCTCCTCCTTCTACGCGCCTCTGAACACACTAGTAGTGCGATGACCATGCCTGCCCCTGGCATGTTGGCATATGGATGTGTTGTCCTGCAAGTGTGGTTGCTCAGCTCGTCCGTAACGGTGCTGCTGAAGCTGCTCTCCAGCTGACCTAAGCACGTCTGGTGCAAAGTTACCCTTGCTTTATGAAGGGTAACTTTAGGCCAGACGTACAGCTTACATGCAGCGAACGTAGCCTGCGGACTGGCACCAGTTCCGGTGACAGGCGTGCACATGCGTGCCTGTGCACACGCATGCGCATCTGCAGATGCGGCCACTCTGAGCATCCTTGGTTGGCGCCTGCACACAGGCGTGCACCAGGGGACAGCAGCTGTACTCTGCAGACATCTTCTCTGATAATAAGATGCAAACAAATTACCTTTATTAAAAACAAAGTGCAACACAGGGCCTAGTGGCACTACTCAGCGCCTTGGTCCGTATACCGATCTGCAGTCTGATTGACAAATCTGACTAAATAATATTGATCATATGGGACAAAGTGATTATCTCCATATGTCAGTATTAAGAGACCTAGATCAAAATAACAAAAATATGTTACCGGGTTCAGATGACAGAACTGGTTAACAATTGTGTGGACAGCAGCTATTTAAATACATTGTCAATTGGCAATGCAGCAAGCAATTACAAAAAAGAATCAAACAGAAGGAACAGTAAAGTTCAAATTGATAAACAGCGCTCAGTATTGGTAATAATGTCCAATTGGATAAAGTGCATTCATTGGGGTGCAGGTTTTATAGATCGCAGATGTGAAGATAGTCCTACACCTTTTCCCGAAAGAGACGGGAAGTTGGTGGGAAGTTGCCCCTCAAGATGGCTTAACTGATCTAGTCTCTATGTCTGAGTGGCTAGATATTTTTAATAAAGCAGGACGTAAACTTCAGGAACTTATTTTAAAAAGGAAAAAGAAAAAGATGTCTGTTAGAAACTTAGATTTATGAATTACAAAAGCAACTTGACCGCATTAAGATGTCACAACAAATTATTGACTTCAATGCACGCATAAAAAAGAAATTGGAAAAAGTCGATAAGGAGACACAACAAAAAAAGAAAATTAAAAAGTTTCATCGGGATTTGAATGACAGGATCAAATCAGTTTATGCATGGCAAGCTGTACATACAGTCTCTGCAGGCGAGGAAGATGACCCTAACATTATGGAAATCCAACAGGGGCCAAATATGGGCGAACTACAAAGTACAGCCCACCAACCAGTTAATGCTGTCAGAGCTAAAGTACCTACCATGCAAAAAGTTCCCACACACCAGTCTAGACCAAATAGAAAAGATAATAGTTCTGGAAGAGGCAGATCTGGAAATTTTGGACCGTCTAATTATTCCAATGGACAACACCCAAATGACTATTATCCTCCAGTTTATAATAGGTTTGAACCCCTAAGAGAAGACAACAGTAGACATTACTACCAATCTCCGAAGCCTTTTTTAGGAAGGCAGAGGCTGGCACAAAAGGGGCAGAGGTTCAAACCCCCACAGGGGAGATCCTCCTTGCACCCCCATCAGAGCCAACACTACAGAGACCCTCAACCCATATACAACGAGAACCAGAATTGGAGAGACCAACCCCAATGGGAGAGAGAACAACAAGCACAACAGAGACCTACGAGAGTAGAAGAAGAGGATGTAGGGCAGGTCGGTTCGTCCAAAAAAAGAGGAAGGAACGAATACGAAAGGAATCACGATTAAGCGGTATCTTTAATCTAACAGACATCGCCCTATCAGATAAAGAGACTAATGTTTTGAATCTAGGATTAAAATGCGGCTTGCATCGTCCGATTAATAAGTTTGAGACCTTTATTGACGTGCACAAATATGCACAAAGGATAAATATGAAAAAATATTTCTTGAATAAGAATCTCAATATGATTACTAATCGCGATACCATAACCAGTTCAACATTAACACCGATAGACTCTGGACTTCGGAATAAGTCACTTTTCAATCCCCTCGTAGGGTCTAATCAACCATTAGATGTCTTTAAAGGCCTTGTAATACGAGATCTGGAGAAAATTATTCCTAAGAGAAATGTTAATCCTCGATACATTAAGGAAGGTATAGAATCGCTTGAAAAAAGAAAACAAATAGTAATACGACCAGCCGATAAGGGTGGAGGGGTGGTGATTATGACCAAGATGAATTATCAAGATCAACTAACAAATATGCTGATGGAAGATGCTACCTACTCGAAGTTAAAAAAGGATCCCACCATACAGTATGAAGCTGACCTTAGAATTTTGATAGATAAAGGATATCGGACAGGTGTTCTTTCGAACAGAGAGAAAAAATACTTGGTACCAAGTAACGGAAGAATTCCAACAATTTATACCCTTCCCAAAATTCATAAAGACAAGCTCCACCCTCCAGCAAGACCCATTGTGAATGGGATTGGGTCACTAACATCCCGTACGGGGCAATATCTCGACCATTTTCTACAAGATAGTGTGAAATGCCTACTTAAAAGACACTAAAGATCTCCTACTACTGTTGAAAAATATTGACCCTGTTGAAAACGAGGAAGTGTATCTGGTAACCGCAGACGTCGCCTCATTATACACAATTATACAGCATGACGACGCTCTGCTGGCTCTTAATTGGGCATTGAGTAAAAGGGATGACCTGTGCCATGCTCAAAAAGTTTTTTTGCACAATGCTCTTGATTTTTGTTTGAGTCACAACTTTTTTTGGTATAATGGCTCTTTCTGGCGTTTAGCCCCCATTGCAACTGGCGTTGCAATGGGGGCTAAATTTGCCCCCAGCATCGCCAATCTCTTTATGTCTGAATGGGAAGATAAGACGATATTTAACGTAGAAAGAATTGAGCTATTAGTATACCGGAGGTATATTGATGATCTCTTTTTTATATGGAATGGTACCCTCACATCATTAGAGAATTTTCTAGGTGTACTGAACAATAATAATCAGAACATTAACTTGACATGTGAATATAATCGAGAGAGTGTGCATTTCCTTGACCTACAGATTTACAGAGATGGTGATAAATTAGGGACAAGAGTCTATTTCAAGCCGACAGACGCAAATAGTTTCTTACCAACGCAGAGTGGACATCATCCCACCTGGTTAAGGAACATACCGAAAGGCCAATTTATGAGGGTGCGTCGGAATTGTTCAAGTGACGAGGATTATCTTTTACAGTCCACGATTTTGAAAAATAAATTTGTGGAAAAAGGTTACTGCGAAAAGAAATTAGATGTCATTATAGAACAACTGTCATCCATACCATCACTGCCTGACCTGAATAACAGGCCAGCTACCAAACTGCGGACTAACCATGAATGGAGCTTTGTCTCGGGCTTCCATTCACAGTATAAAGAAGTCGAAAATATTCTCTCCTCTCATTGGCATATTTTAATGTTAGACAAAGTTTTAAGAAACGTGATTTCTATGAAACCAACCTTCATCTACAGAAAAGCACCCAGCTATGGAGATAGGATCGTTAAAAAGATTCTCGATCCTCCAAGTAGAGCTGCAACTTTCCTAGAAAAAGATGGTTTCTTTGCGTGCAGAAAGTGGTCCTTGTAAAGAAGTTGCTAGTCTTGTTCGAGGTATGGAATTTTTTATGTCACGTAATAACGTGACTTTTCAGATAAAAGATTTCATTACTTGTAATACCACCCACTTTGTATATGTACTAGAGTGTCCATGCAAGCTCCTCTATGTAGGTCGTACAAAAAGGAAGTTGAAGATAAGAATCGTAGAGCATATAGCCAATATTAAAATCGGCTATAAAGATCATAATGTGTCCCTTCACTTCAAACTTTACCATGATGAAAATCCGACTGGATTGAGGTTTTGGGGGGCCGAACACCTCAGCCCAAATTGGAGGGGTTGCAATCGGATAAGAGAGTTATCTAAGCTTGAAACTAAATGGATCCATTCGCTTGATACTCTTGCTCCGAGAGGTTTAAACATAGAACTGGACATTAACTGTTTTATAAGTGATTTTTAATTTTTGCTCTGTTTAATGACCAATCTCTTATGAACACCTCTCTCTTGGTTTTATTATTTCATAGACACTCTTTCTCTTATATATATCGTATAGATATTTATACTCTTATATATATATCTGTATTTTAATATATATTTTTTATCTGTACCTCCAAGACGTTTTAATACGATTTTTATGTATATATTTTAACATATATCATAATCAAGTACATTAATATGAATTTCCTAACATGAGTAATTCCTGTATTATATGAATATATTGTTTTATATATATATATATATATATATATATTTACTATAATTTTATTTTGTCCTATTTATGGACTCCTCACTATTGTTTCCTACTTATAGGAACGAGTGACTTTTAATTACAATCTGCATTATCCATTTTAATTTTAATATTAATTTATATATCAAAATACTTCTATGATAACCATATATTCATATAGGAACTACTCGTGGAGATCTGTGTATATTGTCAAATGCACTTTAGATTCTCCACTGACAGTTTTACATAAATTATGTCAGCAGGAAGTAGTTCCGACTGGTGACCCGTGACCCCAGTTTACCTTTATAATATTTTTAATATATTTGGTTATTTTTATTAATTATAGTTAACTTATGGCAGCTCCGCAGTGTCGGGACAGTAAATGTGCGCCGATATCGTATGGAGACTGTTTTTGTGCCTTTATACTCTCTAGCGCATTACCTTGTGAATCGTTTGTTTACTTCCGCCTTTAGGGCGGATGTGTAACTCTCTGATAACTAATTATGCGCTGCTCCCGTCCATTGATTGGATGCCGAGCTCTATTTGAGAGAGAGACTGACACCGCTGGTCCACGCCCTCTGTGGAAGTTGACTGGATTAATGGCACTTCTGGGACAGTTAAAGGACAAAAATTTAAAAACCTATTGCAGGACAATTTTATGGTGCAGTTTATTGAGGCCCCAACTAGGAATGATGCCCTGTTGGACCTGATAATCTCAAACCATGCAGAGCTTATTACTAATGTTCAGATAAAGGAACACCTGGGTAGCAGTGATCATAACATGATTTCATTTAATATTAACTATAAGCAAGAAATACATACAGGAAATATTAAAACACTAAATTTTAAGAGAGCAAATTTTCCAAGGATGAGGGCTGCTCTCCAGGACTTGGACTGGGAGGGACTATTGGCACAGCTGAACACAGAACAGAAATGGGAATTCTTCAAAAAGACTGTGTGGAACCTCACTGCAAAGTATGTTCCCATGGGCAATAAGTTTAAAAGGCTAAAAATAAAACCTATGTGGCTCACGGTCAAAGTTAAAAAAAGCTATAAACAAAAAGAAAGCAGCTTTTAAAAAATATAAAAATGAAGGAACACTAGTGTTGTTTAAATGTTACAAAGAATATAACAGGATATGCAAAAAGGAAATCAAGGAAGCAAAAATTCAAAACGAACGACAGATTGCAAAAGATAGTAGGACAAACCCCAAAAAATTCTTTAAATATATTAATAGTAAAAAGGTGAAGTCTGAGCATGTAGGCCCCTTACAAAATAATCTAGAGTGGGTGACTGGGGACAAAGAGAAGGCAAATTTATTAAATGTTTTCTTCAGCTCTGTGTATACAATGGAGCATGGGGGAGCTCATGTCCAAAATGGGGGTGGGAGTGACACAGCCTCAAATCCACAATGGCTCAAAAGTGATATGGTCCAGAAATATTTAGACAGAATAAAGGTGGATAAAGCACCTGGACCTGATGGCATCCATCCACGGATCCTAGGTGAGTTGAGCTCTGTCATTTCAAAGCCACTGTATCTAATATTTAGGGACTCATTAAAGACAGGAATAGTACCACTGGATTGGCGCAGGGCCAATGTGGTGCCCATATTTAAAAAGGGAACAAAGTCTTTACCAAGTAACTATAGACCTGTTAGTCTAACTTCTATAGTTGGGAAGATACTGGAACGTTTAATAAAAGACCACATGGATGAGTTCTTGCAGGAAAAAAACTATTTAAGCAGCAGACAACATGGATTCATGAAAGACAGAAGTTGTCAGACAAACCTGATTTCCTTTTATGAAGAGGTAAGTAAAACCCTGGACAGAGGCGTGGCTGTGGACGTGATATATTTGGATTTTGCAAAAGCGTTCGATACAGTTCCGCACACACGGCTCATGTGTAAGGTAAGGTCTACAGGATTGGATATATCAGTTTGTAAATGGATAGAAAATTGGCTGAAAGACAGAATTCAGAGAGTCGTGGTTAATGATTCTTACTCTGAATGGTCCAATGTTATCAGTGGTGTACCCCAAGGTTCAGTGCTGGGACCCTTACTTTTCAATATATTTATAAATGATATTGGGTCTGAGATCAAAAGTAACATTTCTGTCTTTGCAGATGACACCAAGCTATGCAGTGGAATAACGTCCTTGCAGGATGTCTCCAATTTACAAGCCGACCTCAATGCTCTGTCTAATTGGGCGACTGAGTGGCAGATGAGGTTTAATGTTGATAAATGTAAAGTTATGCACTTGGGGGCTAAGAATATGCATGCATCATACATACTAGGGGGAGTACAACTGGGGGGATCTGTAGTGGAGAAGGATCTGGGGGTTTTAGTTGATCATAAGCTCAATAATGGCATGCAATGCCAAGCTGCGGTTTCCAAAGCGAGCAAAGTCCTTTCTTGTATTAAGAGAGGTATGGACTCCAGAGACAGAGATATAATTTTGCCCCTGTACAAATCATTAGTAAGACCTCATCTGGAATATGCAGTTCAGTTTTGGGCACCAGTTCTCAAAAAGGACATCGGAGAACTGGAGAAAGTGCAGAGAAGGGCAACCAAACTGATAAGAGGCATGGAGGAGCTCAGCTATGAGGAAAGATTAGAGGAACTGAATTTATTCACTCTTGAGAAGAGGAGAATAAGGGGGGATATGATCAACATGTACAAATATATAAGAGGTCCATACAGTGAACTTGGTGTTGAGTTATTCACTTTACGGTCAACACTGAGGACAAGGGGGCACTCTTTACGTCTAGAGGAAAAGAGATTTCACCTCCAAATACGGAAAGGTTTCTTCACAGTAAGAGCTGTGAAAATGTGGAACAGACTCCCTCCAGAGGTGGTTCTGGCCAGCTCAGTAGATTGCTTTAAGAAAGGCCTGGATTCTTTCCTAAATGTACAGAATATAACTTGAGTATTAAGATTTGTAGGTAAAGTTGATCCAGGGTAAATACGATTGCCTCTCGGGGGATCAGGAAGGAATTTTTTCCCCTGCTGTAGCAAATTGGATCATGCTCTGCTGGGGTTTTTTGCCTTCCTCTGGATCAACTGTGGGAATGGAGTTGGGTGTATAGGATTTTACTGTGTTTTTTATTTTTGTTTTTTTATTTTTTGTGGTTGAACTGGATGGACTTGTGTCTTTTTTCAACCTGACTAACTATGTAACTATGTAACTATGTAACTATGAAGTTGATTGGACAACGAAACCGGTCAGGGCGGAACTACAGCGGCGATCCGGAAGTGACGAGTGCGTTCCAGCCGTGCGCTCCACCAGCGCTCTATCCAGGAAGGGACTCAGCGTTTCGATTCTCGACCGAACCCCTGGGGATACGAACACCGATTGGAATCTGCTTACACTGCTTTTAATGAGTGTTTACATCTACTTAATGGTACGTGCATTGAGAGCGGGGTTTTGATTGTGAAGGGGTGTATATATTGTATCAATTAAACGGGATTACACTATTTTTGGCATCCTCTTGTATTTTATATGGAGCTTTACCTTCACTGATCCCTACTTTGGAGCGGATGATCCAGCACAAAGATACCTTTTAGTGCCTGTTTTTACTTAGCCTTCTGGTGAGTGAATACCCCAAAGGGGAGTGTGCCCCACGTGTGGTGTCTCTTTCGGGAAAAGGTGTAGGACTAACTTCACATCTGCGATCTATAAAACCTGCACCCCAATGAATGCACTTTATCCAATTGGACATTAATACCAATACTGAGCGCTGTTTATCAATTTGAACTTTACTGTTCCTTCTGTTTGATTCTTTTTTGAAATTACCTTTATTGGCCTTCAAAATAATCATCATCCTTCACAACACACTTTTGGCAATGTTCATAACGTTTCTAGAAACTGTCAGCAAAAGCCTCTTTAGGAATCGATCACAGAACCACTGCCACATCTGCAAAATGTGCGCTTTTCATGACACTCTTCAGGCATGGAAACAGAAATCTGCAGACCCCAGATCAGTGGAGTATGATCGAGAACAGGTATGCCGCCCTGATCCAATAATTGGTGTGCACGGGTCGCACCAGGTCTCATCCCTGTAACGATGGTTTGCAGAAACGATGAAACCTGGTCACACATGGTAATGAAATTTCCAGAGATTTCCATCAGTATTGCTTTCTGTTCGTCTGTCAGCTTGTATGGCGCAAGCTGGGAACATTTCTTACGCTTACCGAAATCTTTGCGGTTGATGGTGCGCATAAACTATTGCTAATAAACAATTCCTCTGTCATCAATCGCAGAGTCAGTCGCCATTCTCGTGTCAGCATTTGTTGCACTTGCCTGATCATGTCTGGGGTTCTGCTTGTCAATAGCCAACCCGAACGTGGCTCAGGCGCTTCCTTCACGTTTGAATCAGTCATAAACACTGTAGCACTACCCCTGAAGGAGCTGCTGGTTTGTTTTGGGTGGCATGTTACCTCTATTTCCTCGCCGTCTAGGGTATCGGATGAGAGTTGAGAAAAAGTTCAATGTCCACACTTTAGACTTCTTTTTCTTTGCTTTATTTGCTGAACTTGGTAAAAGAATAAAATAAGTAGTTGAAAAGGTGGAAGGGTAACACATAATAAATTCAGGTGTACAACTTCTGTCCGGAAACACTCCTGCTTCCAGCAACACAGCTTTCGTCGCCACTCTAGCCAGAGTTGGTATTGCGCACCCGGATAGGCCTCTCTCACTAGCCTAGCAGCCGAGATGGCCTGCGGCCCCCCCACCCCAAAGCACCCTGCCCCCATGTTGATGAAGACAAGGCCTCTTCCCGACAACCCTGGCCGTTGGTTGTCAGGGTCTGCGGGCTGGGGGCTTATCGGAATCTGGGAGCCCCCTTTAACAAGGGGGCCCCCAGATACCGGCCCCACACCCTAGATGAATGAGTATACCCATTCACCTGGAAGAAAAGTGTAAAAAAAAATAAACACACTACACAGCTTTTTAACATATTTTAATAGTCAGCTCCGGGGGTCTTCTTCCGACTTCTCCGCTCTCCTGGGATCTTCTTCTGACTTCAGGGGTCTTCTTCCGCTTTCTCCGCTCTCTTCTTCTGCTCTCCGCACTCCCCGGTTCTTCTCCCGCTCTCCGGTGCCTTCTGCCGGGCTGTGCCGCTGCTATCTTCTTTGTCGCTTTCTTCCTCGTCGCCTTCTTCTCTTCTTGGATGTTGACTCGGCGCTCCCTCCCGCTGTAATGCTGGGTGCGCGACGATTTATATAGGCCTCTTATGACGTCACAGTCCCAGAATGCTCCGGGTGGTGACGTCACCACCCGGAGCATGCTGGGACTGTGTCGTCATAAGAGGCCTATATAAATCGGTGCGAGCC
The DNA here is from genome assembly GCF_905171775.1 of Rana temporaria. NCBI lineage: Eukaryota > Metazoa > Chordata > Amphibia > Anura > Ranidae > Rana > Rana temporaria. Next base: position 93,831,319 of record NC_053501.1, read on the forward strand.
GCGCACCCAGCATTACAGCGGGAGGGAGCGTCGAGTCAACACCGGAAGAAAAGAAGAGGGAAGAAGAAGGCGACGGAAAAAGACCGGGCTGGCCGCCGCTAGTAAGAGAGCTACAAAGAAGATAGCGGCGGCGCAGCCCGGCAGAAGGCACCAGAAAGCAGGATAAGAACCGGGGAGAGCGGAGAGCAGAAGAAGAGAGCGGAGAAGATGGAAGAAGACCCCCAAAGTCAGAAGAAGACCCCGGGAGAGCGGAGAAGTCAGAAGAAGACCCCCAGAGCTGACTATTAAAAGATTTTAAAGCTGTGTAGTGTGTTTATTTTTTTGACACTTTTCTTCCAGGTGAATGGGTAGGGGTACGATGTACCCCATACTCATTCACCTAGGGTGGGGGCCGGTATATGGGGGCCCCCTTGTTAAAGGGGACTCCCAGATTCCGATAAGTAGATCAAAACCCCGGACAAACGTGGTCCCGGAGCCAGGAACACTTGAACACGCACCCCCGGCCAGGAGTTCCACTCACGGCGGGTGGTGGGACGACAGAACAGGATCGGCGACCCCGGCCCAATGGCATCTGTTCCTTAAGTACTCCTCCCCAGCATGCACAGCGGGACAATCAACTTCCGCCCCGTACACTTGCACCAACATTTCATGTGTTTTTTTTGTCACTGGTTTCCCCAATTTATAGCAGAACTTGATGTCCACTCGGTGCTTCATTACACTATGACCCTAATTCTCACACTGTCTACGTTCGACTGCCCGCATCGGATTTACCTTGATGGTCACATGTACTCCATGCTAGGTGGCGCTTCTTGACGTGTCTCTGGATAGCAATGTGCATGCGTGAGACCTGGCCCATGTTGTCATTGAGATATTGGAGCATTCACCAAACTTTAGACACACTTAGTAAATAATCAAAGGCGTAAAAAGTTCCACCAAATTGAAACCTAATGATCATTTCCTTTGTTGTGTTCAATGACCAATTTTTTTAAAACGTCAGATTTATGATTGCTAAATTGTATGTATATTGCTTACGACAACATGAAATCCTGGGCATAGCGAAAAAACAACGTGTTTTTCATATGTCTAGCTATGTAATCAGGATTATTTTATTGTTTTCAGTATTTAACATTCTTTTATTTAGGGATTCAGGTTTGCCCGCTTTATACATAATTATATACAGTATAAAGCACAATGTACTGAAAAGGCATTTACCAAGCCCTGATTAAATACATAGCAGTGTGCACACTCTAAATAGCTACAACAGCTCAGAAAATAATAATTTTGTGTTCTACAATAACAGAACAGATTTCAATATTTTTTTTTTCTAATCTCAAGATTAAATTGAAGGCTTTGTGAGTGGTCTAAGCCACAATAAACACAATATTCCATGAAATGCTCAGTATAATATTCAGTATAGTAGATAGTGATTAGCAGAATGGAAAATAATGCAGTGTAATGCTGGGATCCACAATATTCAAGGTTGAATTATGCAGCATTTTTGTTTATGACGAATGAAGGCAAAACTCCATTAAAATGTTGGGGGGTCAACTTGATATAGGGGTTTTGGATGCGGCCCCTGGAATCACCAAAGGCCACACACGATACTGATAAAAATATTGATACCGAAAGTCATCAGAGACTGCAGACATTCAACAGGAGATGACAGGCATGCTACAAGAGATGGTCAGAGACTAGACATGTACGGTCCTTGTGTACGAATCAATTTGCTATGCTTCCGAATTTTACAAAATACGAAATTTCGTTGTCGAATTTCGGATCCGAATTTCTTACAACAGTTGGAAACGTGACTGGTGTTTTGTTGACCAATGGAGGTTTTCTTCTGCTGAGGGTTGGGAAATAACCTTTTTTAATATGGGAGTGGGAGACTGGTACTGGTAGTCGATGTGAGATTCAGATTCAGACAAAATAAGAATGTTCATTAATATCATTTTATCATTGTCATAATAATTACGATTATTCGTTATGATGAAGTTAAAAACCCAGAAAGTCAGCACAGGGATGGTGGTAGCCCCTCATAATGAGTCGACGACTGCCATTGGATTAAATATGAATTTTCGTTGAATGTTTGTTAACTTTTTTTTTATGGGTGGCTCCTACCATCCCCGTGCTGTGCTGACTTCCTGGGTTTGCTTATTCATTATAACGAATGTTCATAATTTTTTACGAACAGTTAACGAACATTCAATGAAAATTCGTATTTAATCCAATGGCATTCGTCGACTAATTATGCTTATTATGAGGGGCTCCATCATCCCTGTGCTGCGCTGACCTCCTGGGGCTGTGCCCCTGCTGTGCTCATTATGAGGGGCTCCCACCATCCCTGTGCTCATTATGAGGGGCTCCCACCATCCCTGTGCTATGCTGACTTCCTCCTGGGGCTGTACCCCTGCTGTGCTCATTATGAGGGACTCCCACCATCCCTGTTCTGTGCTGAGTTCCTACCGGGTTTGTTTGTAGCCCGTTACTTTGTTTTTTATAATTTGTGTCCGAAATTCAATTTGGATTGAATACAAATTTTTGTTAGGTACGTTACCTTTTCGTAAAATTAAGAATATTCGTTATGATGAATTTAAAAAGCATTTAAAAGTTTAATTTAAAAAGAAAACCCAGAAAGTCAGCAGCACTAATCGTAATTTTACAAAAATTTAACAAATCTAACGAAAATTCGTATTTCGTACAAATCCAAATTGAATTTCGGACACAAATTACGAAATACGAATTAGCAAAAGAAATAGAGAGCACAGGAGATCGTTATGGATGGGAGACGCGTTACATGAGAATGTTTAAGATCGTTGCTATTACTTCACATTTACAAATCAATGCTTCCCTATAGCCACCTTAAAATGATTTGAGCCATATTTGATATTTTTCTGAGCAAGACCCATTATAAAAGATCAGAGGGTAAAAAAACATAATTTTGACATCACAGTAAGGTGGTCCTACTGTGACTCTAACGTTGTGTTAACAGATGTGTAGGGTGTCTAATTATAACTGTGCAGTACAATATGAACCAGTTAGACCCAGTGCACTCAATAATTAGCACTCAGTAACAGACCAGGTTAGACATACTCCATACTGGTCCAAAGAAAGTTTTATCAAAGCATTTCCAAGCAGAAATCAGTCATGAGAGCGCAGGACAATATTTGGATAAAAAAAGGTGTGGGACATCAGTTCGACTTTAAGTGGATTGTCTAAAGCAGGGGTGGACCGCATTAGATTAGGATTAGATGTCCAGCGCATCCCCTCCCCTTACATTAGATGCCAAGAGCCACCCCACCATCAGAAGTTGACTCCCCCACTCTCCCTTACATCACAGTGCACCCCCCTTTACTTATGCTGCTGCTGGGAAGAAGCTGGATGCATTGCTTAGAAGCAGAAAGTAAGGTTCTGGAGGAGGACCAGAGGAGGGCTGGAGGTGCGAGGGCCACATGAAATGGCCTGGAGGGCCGTATTCGGCATGCAGGCCTTGTGTTTGACACCTATGGTCTAAAGGAACCATTTTCAGCCAGGGCTTGGAACCCTACGGATCCTTCAGAAGTTGCCAAGAGTTTCTTGCATATGAATTCTCATTTGATGGTGCCTGCATCATTCCAGGTCCAACTCTACTCAAAGCCAAGTAAAGATGACATTCTGGCAACCACTGTAATGGGGGCATTCTTCCCACTGGCTACCAATGCAAAGGACATTTTCTCAATGCCACCCAGTGGACTAATCTTGGCAGCAGTTCCCTGAGACCTGAATTATTTCAAGGGTTCCTCTGGAGTCAAAAGGTTGAGAAAGGTGAATTTAAAGAAATCCATAGCAAACTCAGGCCAGGAATGATGGTATCTGTCTTGGCTTGTCACAACCATGATGGAAGTTTAGGAGATATACTGCCATATTTCTGTACAGAAATAAAATCACTGTGAATGATAGCATCCTACTAGACTGCACTCCAAATGGAGACATCTCTTTCGGCTTTCGGTTGGAATAAAGCTCTGACTGAATAAATTCAATACTAAAATAAGGTCAAACAGCAGTTAAAAGATGAATACAGAGAAAGGATGGGAATTAGGACAAGAGAGCAGCACAGTGCGCAGACTGAAAAATTAGTATGTAAAGGCTTCAGTACATTATGGAGAGAAATATTCTGTATTGTCACTGCTATTGATTTCCTGTACGCTAAGATATTCTGCTGGATATGTTGTTTTATGCAAACTTAATTGTGTTTTCCAACTGCAGTATTTGAGCCTCTGACAGATAGCTGGGCTTTCATTTCTGTACTCAATCAGCTAATAGCAGCTTCGCCAGTTCACTGATCTAGCAAATGACCAATAAATGTGACCTGCCAGAGTACAGGGGGCATAAAGTGAGCTACGGGCCACATTCCTTTTACAAGAACCTTTTTTTTTCTGGCTCTTGATTAGCTACACTGCAGTAGATTAGTGATTTTTTTTTTTTACCTGGTGACAGTACTTTTAAGATAATTGAATAGTATTAATGGCACTCTTAAAATTGTAAAGCCTTGGGCCCAATTTCATGACCAGCTTGCACAAATAACTGATAAAGCATTTCTTGTACCACAAAATGTATGAGAAAAATGTATTCTTTACAAATGAGATGGGGACATGGCCAGAGTGATGATGTGAGTGGACATGCAACTCCGCTCTTGTAATGAGTCCCACTCTGTGATCTTATGCCTGGTCCGGCAGCACAGTGAACTAGTCTAATGCCCCGTACACACCATCACTTTATGTGATGAAAAAAAATGACGTTTTTAAAAACGTCACTTTAATTGACTGTGTGTGGGGGAAAACATCGTTTTATGTCTTGTAAAAAACGACCAAAAAAAATTGAAGCATGCTTCAATTCTATGTGTCGTTTTTCAAAAGTGCACTTTTTACTTCACAGAAATTGACCGTGTGTAGCAAAAAACGTTGTTTTCTAAGACGTTTTTTCATCCACGCATGCCCAGAAGCTACTTATGAAGCAAGCTTCAATGGTAAAACGTGGTGGAAGGTAACCTCACTTTGCAAGATCATTGTGAGAAAACGATGGTGTGTAGGCAATTTCGTCTTTGAAAATTGAAGTTTCAAAAACGTCATTTTTTACTTCACAGAAAGTGTCGTTTTTTTTCATCACATAAAGTGATGGTGTGTACGCGGCATAAGGATGGCCTTAAGACTTTTGATATCCCCCTAAGACTAAATGCTTTGTTTTTGACTCTCCCTCATTGCCTCTCTATTTTTTCATTCCCTCTCTGGTGGCTTCCTTTGTTGTGGCTGAGATGCCTAACAGAGGGCCAGGAGGAGGCATATGCCTCGTTTCCACTGAGCAGAACAGTTAGGGTTGGTACAGTTTGGAACGCTTAGAATGGTCTGGTCTATTCTGGTGAGCATTTCCACTGCAAGTCGGACCGTCGGGGGACATACAGGGTTTAGAAAAAATGCCTAGCATGTCCACCAATCAGTGGAATGTATTGTAGCTCCGCCCTAACCGAACCGTTCCATTTTCTATGCCCCCACATCTGAAGCAGGACCCATAATGGTGTGGCACGGTTCGTTTTTATGGCACACTTTCATAATGGAAACACCCAAAATAGCGTACCGTACCAAACGATCCGCTCAGTGGAAACGAGGCAACACACTCCAGAAAGGACTAAGTATGAAGGTGATGACATGCTGAATAGTGGTAAGAATGCTACAGAGAAATGTCAACAGCGGGCAGCCAGGTTGGGATGGTTTGCACATGGGTAAAGCAAGGGGACATCTTGCAAATTGTTCTTAGCTGCAACTCCATCTGAGATCCCCATGTTCACTCCTAAGTTGCCTTGTCAAACCCATGACCAATGTAGTCAAGATAGTAGTCAAGCTATCCCCAAATTTCTTACCACCCCTTTAACCCCACAAACTCCCCACACTCACATTCCCATACCACCATCCAATGATGAGACCAGACAAGAGTTTGGAGTATAAATGGCCATAGCAGTCTTTTTATTAACCAAAATATTTTAATAATTTCCGAATAACCTTTGTAACGACACTTTTAAACGCACAGCCTGTTGGTCTTTGATGGCACTCCGAAACTTAAAATTGTCCACCACTACACTGTGGGACCTTTTTACCATACCAGGCCACCAGCCATATCAGCAGCTCGGAGACAACCCCTTTCCCGCAGTGCAACCAATACCGTTTTCCAGCAGACACCGTTCCACTGGAATACCTCAGAGGGGTCCATACCATGGATGAGCCCCCACCACTTCTATCACATCTGTTTTCTTTATCGTTACATCACGGGACACAGAGCGGCATTCATTACTATATGGGTTATATGGAGTACCTTCAGGTGATGGACACTGGCAATCTTCAAACAGGAAATGCCCCTCCCTATATAACCCCCTCCCATAGGAGGAGTACCTCAGTTTTTACGCCAGTGTCTTAGGTGTTGGTCATGGTTTAGCTTGCCTCCGCATCCTTGGGATTAGGTGAGCTAACCGGTTCTGTCCAAAGGCCTCAGCGCTAAAGTGGTCAGTAACCGGGCCCCAAACCCTTGGGGTATAGCCCATAATGCTTTTCTTTTTAGAGAGCTGGACCCTGGGCCCAGAACTTAGAAACCTTTGGGGGCCTAATGTTTCTGTTGCCAGGGTGCTATATGGGCCCAGGACAGTGGATCCTTCATAGGAACCCAGGGCCTGAAGGTCTAGACATCCCCACGGAGATGGGGGAAGATTGGGCCTCTTGCTTGGCAAAGTCCTGCGGCATGGAGCAGGTAAGTGAGGGGAAAACTTGCGGAACTTGGTTCTTAGCAGGTTTTTTCTGGGGGGTCACAGGGGACATGCCTAAAGTTATGCGCTGCATCTGGCAAACTAGTCACATATCTTAATGATAGGATGGCTCTATGTGTATTATTCCCCATAAGAAGTGACCTCCCTTGTAGTGTTGGAAAAGCATTGAGTGGGGCCTGTGTGATATAATGTGTATGTGTGTGTCAGAGAGCTGTGCTTACCTGCAAGCCTCCAGGCGATGCTCCATCAGTCTTCCTCCTCAGAGGCAAAACGCTGACCTCCTCGTGGTTCCAGGATGGAGCAGAGAGGCTCCCTTCCCCCCAACCCCCCCCCCCCCCTGTCGGCGGGCGCGCGCGTCCCCATGTTATAGGCGCAATTCGCGCCGTTTAGCTGAGGGGGGAAGGGCGGGTCAGTGGCTTAAGGAAGGGGCGGCCCTTCCTTTTTCGTTCCAACAGCTCATTCTAACATTGGAACTGAGGAGGAAAAGACCAGAGCGGCAGCACGGGGCGCCGAGGACACACAGTGGCCAGAAAGGATATTGCAGTCTTCAGAAGACTGTTTTCAAGCCTAGAAATAGGCTGTTTCTTTTCCATCTCATAGTTTTTCTTTGCAATACTACTCAGGGGGACAGAATGCTTTTTCTTTCCTGGATTTGAAAAAAAAAAGAAAAAAAAAAAAGTCATCTAGGGGAGAGGAGGCATTTTTTATCCCCCAAACAGGTGTTTGGGCAATTAACTATTTTTAGTTCCAAGTACCAATAAGCTAGCAGGTGTACCTCGGTATTGTACCATGGCATCCGGGTCAGAGGGTACAAGAGGTGGGGATTCCCCCAGAGAGTCTGAGGTCTCGGACAAAGTTATGCCGCTGCTTTCCCCAGAAGGAGCCTTGGGGCCATCGGGATCTGGGGCTGGAGCTGGCGCGGGTCAGTCCAACCCTAAGATAGTCACGGACGAGGTATTACTCACCTCTTTAAAAGTGATGGAGAAAAGAATGGGAAAAATGATAGCCACAGCTATGCGGGGCAGTAAACGGATTAGATCTCCGTCGCCCGAGCGCGGACCCTCAGAAGAGGAGGTCCTTTCCTCAGGGGAATTGGACGACCTCTTGGACAAGGACCAAGTGGGTTCAGGGATCGAAGATCCGGATACAGAGGAATCTGGAGCAGTCTCCCAAGGGGAGAGCTGGTGGATTCAAGCCTTAACGGACTTGGTCCATAGTGCATTCAACTTGCCAGTACCAGATCTCCAGGTATCGACGGTTTCAGCTTTGGGCTCACTGAGGGCGCCTCAAAGCAATGCAGTGTTTCCGATCCATCCCCTACTAGAGGGAGTTTTGTTCCAAGATTGGAACAAGCCAGATAAGATCTTCTTACCACCTAAAAAATTCTCTGCCCTATATCCTATGGAGGATAAATTTTCCAAGAAATGGGCTACTCCTGCAGTGGACGCAGCCATCTCATGTGTTAACAAATCGTTAACATGCCCTGTAGAAAACATACAGGTGTTCAAGGATCCAGTTGATAAACGCTTGGAAGCACTACTTAAGAACTCCTTCACTACTGCAGGGGCAGTAGTACAGCCAGCTGTGGCTGCGATTGGGGTTGCTCAAGCATTATCGGATCAAATTAAGCAGATGCTTAAACTTATTCCTGCCCAGCAGGCAGAAGAATTTTCGGATGTCCCTAGGGCCATATGTTTTACGGTAGACGCAATTAGGGATTCTATCCAGCAAGCGTCACGTTTATCGTTATCCCTTATCCATATGAGAAGACTCTTATGGTTAAAGAGCTGGGAGGCCGAGCCCCCATGCAAGAAGCTCCTGGTAGGGTTCCCCTTCCATGGAGGTCGACTCTTCGGAGAAGACCTAGATAAATACATTCAGACCATTTCAAACGGCAAAAGTACTCTCTTGCCAACTAAAAAGAAGTTTCAGGGGCCTGCGTTTAAACGACAGTACTCCCCTGGGCAGGGGCCCTCTAATGCCAAACAGTATCGACGGCCTCCTGCGAAAGCAAACTTCGGCTTCAACAGCAAGTCGCAAGGACAGGCTGCTAGAGGCAGAAAGCAGTGGTTTCGCAAACCAGCAAAACCAGCCCCCAAGCCGACCTTATGAAGGGGCGCCCCCACCCACTAAGGTGGGGGGAAGGCTGCGACTCTTTTCAGAGGTTTGGGAAGCCAGCATTCCCGACGAGTGGGTACGGTCTTCCGTGGCCACGGGCTACAAATTAGATTTCCTAAGGTTTCCTCCTCCTCATTTCCAGGAGTCGAGGATTCCAAACGATCCGGAGAAGGGAGCCGCATTAATGTCGGCATTAAATCATCTACTTTCCCAGGAAGTAATAGTAGAGGTACCAGTCCTGGAACAGGGGCTGGGTTTCTACTCCAACCTTTTCATCATCCCAAAGTCCAATGGAGATGTCAGGCCAATTTTGGACCTAAAGATGGTAAATGCATACCTAAAAGTCCGCTCATTTCGGATGGAATCCGTGCGGTCAGCAGCTGCCACACTCCAAAAGGACGACTTCATGGCGTCCATAGACATAAAGGATGCCTACCTTCATGTTCCAATTTATCAGCCACATCAAAGATATCTACGCTTCATGGTGGCTTCGCGTCATTTCCAATTCGTGGCGCTTCCCTTCGGGTTGGCTACGGCCCCCCGGGTGTTCACGAAGGTCCTAGCTCCAATCCTAGCCAAGCTAAGGATCCAAGGGGTCACGATCCTAGCATACCTGGACGACCTCCTAGTCATAGATCACTCGTCTCCCGGCTTGGAGCGAGCAGTGGCCCTCACGGTCCAATACCTTGAGAAGTTCGGCTGGGTCCTAAATCGAGAAAAGTCAGCTTTCCTGCCCACAAGGCAGTTGGAATATCTCGGCATGAGATTAGACACAGAACAACAAAGAGTGTTTCTACCTCTGAGGAAGGTCAAAGCCATCAAGGAATTAATCCTACTGGTTCTAAGCAAGAAGGAACCGACTATTCGCCTATGTATGAGGTTACTAGGCAAGATGGTGGCCACATTCGAGGCGGTACCATACGCCCAGAGCCACACTCGCATCCTGCAGGCAGCCATCCTGTCAGCATGGAGCAGAAGGCCACAGGCCTTGGATATCCCGTTGCCGCTCTCATCAAGAGTCCGACAAAGTCTGTGTTGGTGGTTAGACCCTCAGAATCTACTGAAGGGGAAGTCTTTCAGCCCAGTGGCTTGGAAGATAGTGACCACAGACGCCAGCCTGACGGGCTGGGGAGCAATTTTGGATGGTTGCACTCGCCAAGGTACTTGGGCAAAGCCAGAGAAGCAGTTGCCCATCAACATCTTGGAGCTCAGAGCTGCTCGACTAGCCCTCAGGGCTTGGACGTCAAAATTGCAGGGGTTCCCGGTGAGAATTCAATCAGACAATGCCACGGCCGTGGCATACATAAATCACCAAGGGGGAACCAGGAGTCAAGCCGCTCAGAGAGAGGTGAGCTTGATTCTCCTATGGGCAGAGGCTCATGTGCCCTGCATATCGGCAATATTCATTCCAGGAGTGGACAACTTTCAGGCGGACTTCTTAAGCCGCCAGACTCTATGGCCGGGGGAATGGTCTCTGCATCCACAAATCTTTCAAGCACTCTGCCAAAGATGGGGAGTGCCGGACGTGGATATCATGGCATCGAGACTCAACAAGAAGCTAGACAGGTTCATGTCCCGCTCAAGGGATCCGATGGCCTGCGGAACCGATGCGCTGGTTTGCCCTTGGCATCAGTTCAAACTTCTTTATGCGTTTCCCCCGCTCCAGTTACTACCCCGCCTGCTGCGCAGGATCAGGGTGGAGCACATACCAGTTATCCTGGTAGCTCCAGCATGGCCCAGAAGGGCATGGTACTCACTAATCTTAAGGATGGTAGTGGGAGACCCTTGGACTCTTCCTCTACGGCCAGACCTGCTATCGCAAGGTCCGATCCTCCACCCTGCCTTACGGCATCTAAATTTGACGGCCTGGAAGCTGAATCCCTGATTCTCAGGGGTAGAGGTCTGTCTCAGAAAGTAATCTCTACCCTAATCAGAGCCAGGAAACCGGTCTCTAGGGTGATTTATCACAGGGTCTGGAAGGCCTATGTAGGCTGGTGTGAGTCCAAGCTATGGCTTCCTCGCAAGTTCACCATCGATAGAGTTTTAAGTTTTCTCCATCTAGGAGTGGATAAAGGATTGGCATTAAGCACAATCAAAGGACAGATTTCTGCTCTGTCAGTGTGGTTTCAGCGGCCGCTGGCCACCCACTCGCTGGTTAAGACCTTCCTTCAAGGGGTCTTACGTATTTAACCTCCAGTTAAATCCCCGCTTTGCCCGTGGGATTTAAATTTTGTTCTGTCAAGTTTACAGAAACAACCGTTTGAGCCGTTGGCTGAAATTCCTTTGGTTTTACTGACAAGGAAGTTAGTATTTTTGGTCGCCATAGTTTCCGCAAGAAGAGTTTCGGAACTGGCGGCCTTATCCTGTAAGGAACCATATCTTATTTTTCATAAGGACAAGGTCGTTCTCCGCCCTCATCCTTCCTTCCTACCGAAGGTTATATCCAGTTTTCATCTAAACCAGGATTTGGTATTACCATCCTTCTTCCCTAAACCTACTTCCAGAAAGGAAGGGTTGCTGCATACCTTGGATATTGTCAGGGCCATGAAGGCCTATCTTAAAGCTACAAAGAAGATCCGAAAAACGGATGTGCTGTTCATTTTACCGGATGGGCCCAAGAAGGGGCAGGCAGCTGCAAAGTCCACCATCTCTAGGTGGATTAAGCAATTAATCACTCAGGCCTACGGCTTGAAAGGGTTGCCTCCTCCAGTATCATTAAAGGCTCATTCTACTAGGGCCATGGGCGCCTCCTGGGCAGCACACCACCAGATCTCTATGGCTCAAGTTTGCAAGGCGGCAACCTGGTCTTCTGTCCACACGTTTACAAAATTCTACCAGTTGGACGTAAGAAGGAATACTGATACAGCCTTTGGGCAGGCAGTGCTGCAGGCTGCAGTTTGAGACCCTCGGATTCCGGGGGCTCCTCTTTTTTTGAGTTAAATTTAAAATTTAAGATTATTTTTCTCAACTAAGTTGGATTTATTATGATTTGAGTATATCTCTAAATTAAATCCTTTTGTCTTGGAGATGTTCTCCCTCCCCTCATTGTAAGCATTGCTTTGGGACATCCCATATAGTAATGAATGCCGCTCTGTGTCCCGTGATGTAACGATAAAGAAAAAGAGATTTTTAATACAGCTTACCTGTAAAATCTTTTTCTTGGAGTACATCACGGGACACAGAGCTCCCACCCCTCTTTTGGGGACCATTTTGGGAGGCATACTGCTTGCTACAAAACTGAGGTACTCCTCCTATGGGAGGGGGTTATATAGGGAGGGGCATTTCCTGTTTGAAGATTGCCAGTGTCCATCACCTGAAGGTACTCCATATAACCCATATAGTAATGAATGCCGCTCTGTGTCCCGTGATGTACTCCAAGAAAAAGATTTTACAGGTAAGCTGTATTAAAAATCTCTTTTTCTGCCACCATCAAAGACACCACCATTACACCGCTGCTATGACGACCCGAAATCCATTGAACCTGAAATAAAAAAACAAACAAAGACAAACAACAGGGAGGGTGGGTGGGAAAACTGCTTCCTTCTGTCTCCCTCACCAACTGAACTGTTCCAGAAGTCCTTGCTTCCACCTTTTGTACAGCCCCCCCCCCCTTCCAGCACTTTACTCCTGAATCCTCCCCTTCCATTTTCACCAACTTAATCATTTGTTGACTCTCCTTTCCACCTTGTCTTGCCCCGGCCCTTCACTACTTGTTCCTTTGTTTTTTTCCGTTCTGGGCCTCCCTGCCTGCTATCTCATACTTGGATCATACTATGTGTGGTGACTGGCTTATCTCTGTACATGATCAACACCAGTTGCTTGCAAGGGTGCATAGAAAATAATTGTAAGTAAATGTACTAATGCGCAAACCAAAATAAGCAATAAAGAAGCTAATCAATAGCTGCCAACATATGAAGGTGTTCACACACTAAGATGAGTAAACAAGGTAGAGAAATGTGACACTTACTTGAAATGAAATACTAAACACTAATCTATAATCAATAAAGTGCAATAATTACAGAGGGCAATCTTCATAACAATGCAAAAACAGTAATAATGAGTCCTCATTGACTGTGCAAAAATGACATAAAGTGCAAAGCAATGTATTCCAAAATGTGCAAAAAAGCAGTCCAATATGTGCTTTCAACAATAAAGTGCACTATGCGCCCAAAAAGTGACAAGTAATGTAGAAGTATAAAGAAGTCCATACAGAAACAACAGTTCATGGAAAAAAGTGCATGTGCATACAGCGGTGAAATCTAGTTCATCGCAGTGTTTCCACCATCCACGGTGCGCTTAACAGTTTGCCCCAGCCTCTCACCTCATCCAAAGACCCCTACAGGTCTAGTCGAGCTTTCAAAGCATACTAATGATATCCAGGAATATCCAGAACCAGCCAATCGGTGACTGAGAAATCACTTTCTAAACTCCTCAAATGCTTGTTAACATGTAATGAAAGAAGGGGGCTCCATAGTGTAGTAATTTAAAGTAAATTTAAGTAATCACTCACAGTTAAAATTGCGCTATTCAGCTCCAAACAAATGGGGTACTTCCGGTCTCGGCCACAACCGGAAGTGACAACACCCTGGCACGTTGCGTCACTGAACATGTGACATTTTTGAACACATTGCTTTGCACTTTTTTCTTTTTGCACAGTCAATGAGGACACATTATTACTGTTTTTGCATTTTTATGAAGATTGCCCTCTGTAATTATTGCACTTTATTGATTTATATAATATACTTTAGTATTTAATTTCAAGTAAGCGCCACATTTCTCTACTTTTTTTTTTATAGAAAATATATATTTTTTCTAGGCTTCCTGATTACACTACAAAACTGCCAAAGCATTGCAAGAATGTAAGAGTATGCTGCATAATTCTGAAACACACCAGAGCTCACTTGAAGGCACCTTTTTTTCCCACTGTAGTTCCACTGTGGTGCATAAAAATATATAAAATGTCAGTTTGACTTTTCATAAGTTCCCCACCGCCAGCACACAAAGGATACAAGGCCACATTCTAAAACAAATCATTTTAGCATGCTGTTAGCATGAATGAGTACAGGGGGCATAAAGAACATTTTTAATAAATAGAGTAAAGGGTTCATTGTATACAGATTACTCTTTATACACTTAAGAAAATTAATAAACGGCTGCAAAATATAAAATTGCCATATGCTATGCTTTATTTGGTAAGATTAAGAATTGGTGTCAGGGGAGAAACCCATTTTTCTAATACACCGGTTACAACTTCTTGGCTTAATAGGAAAGGGCTTAATAGGTATGAAAAATATTTACGGTATCCTTTTTTTTTTTTCTTGAGACAGTGGCAGGTTGGGTATTACTAATTGATATTTTTTTTATTTTTTATTTTTTTTTACGGGGCTGACAGTTTATAACCCTTTTTCGGCCGCTAGCGGGGGTTAAAACCTCACCGCTAGCGCCCGAATATCGCGGTAAATACGACGGTATAGCCGCGCTACAAATAGCGCGGCTATACCGTCACCACGGCTGCACGCCTCAGTGTGAAAGCAGCCTAAGTGGCAGGTTCAACAAGAACAACTGATCATGGCTCTGCTGAGCAGAAGCATATATCAACAATCTATTACCTATATATAAAAAAGAGAAAAGAAAAAAGGGGAATCATCCTATACGAATCTGTAGGGGATATGGGCAATGGGTAATCAGTTATGGTGGGGTGGAATGAGGCTCTGTGTTAAAATCAGAAGAGTCCCATCTCTCCTAAATAGCTTCGAATCTGGGTAGAGAATCATCTATGTAAAAGACGTTCCATCCTTCTAATATCGGCAATTGTCAATAAATTATCGACAATTTCCTCATATGTATATGAATGGGTGTTTTCAGAGAGGGGAGAAGCTGAATGTAAGATTTTGTAGATAGTGGGGATCTGGTGGAGTTTGTGAGTGCCTCTAGAACACATCAGTTCAAAGTCAGTAGGGACGTGAAGGGTCAGTTGGGGGGACAAGGATGTAAAAAAATGCCTAATCTGAAGGAAGGAATAAAAAAGGGTTTTTGGGATTTTATGCTTTGACTGTAGGTCTGTGAAAGATAATAATATACGTGTTACTGGGTGCACTAGGTGACATAGTTGAAATATGTTTGAGTCCAGGGCAACATAGAGTCATAGGATAAGCTGTCAGGGATTTCCGGGTTAAAGAAAATATTTATTAGGGGTGGGCAAGGGGACGATAAAGAAAATTGACCAGAACAGCGTCTCTAAATTAAGAGTGAATAGCATCGGGTTCAGACAGACCTTTCGTAAATGAGCAAACAATTTTTCGGGCGAGGGCCACAACAAAGAGCATGGGTGGGCAGGGACTGTAATTCCCATCTATATTTCAGACCATCTGTTTGGGGCAAATCTAGACGTCCAAGAGGTTATGGCTTTTAAGTGAGTAGCATAATAGTATTTAAATATATCGGGAGCTCCTAAGCCACCCTGTGAGCGGGGGGCCATGAGGACTGAGATGGCTATTCTATGGGAGGCGTTATTCCAGATAAAGTTTGGAAAGTTCCTATGTAATGCTTTCAGTTGGGTCATGGCAATCAGTACCGGAAGAGTTTCAAAGAAATACAATAGTTTAGGGAGTATAGACATTTTGAGGACATTTATCCTCCCAATGAGAGACAACGGAAGCTTTGTATAACTTCAGTAATCTACCTATCTCTATAAATAAAGGAGGGAAATTAACCTGGTATAGGGTAGAATAGAGGTTGGTCAGGCGTACCCCTAAATATTTCAGGGAGTGGGTGCACCAGCGGTAATCGAAGTTACCTTGTAGAGAGACAAGTGTATCTGCCGGGATATTTATAGGGAGGGCCTCCATTTTAGTTGAATTAATCTTAAAACCGGAAAGGCTACTAAATAAGTCTAGAGTTACATGGAGGGAAGGAAGGGAGATATGTGGGCAAGTGATAAGTAATAATATGTCATCCGCAAAAAGTGAAAGTTTGTACTCCTCCTGTCTCAGCGCCACCCCCCGTATATCTGGATGGGATTTTAAGTCTCGAGCCAAAGGCTCGAGACTTAAAATAAATAGCAAAAGAGAAAGGGGACAGCCCTGTCTGGTAGACAAGTTATTTTTTATTGGGATGCCAACAAGGACTCTTGGTGTTTTTTTTTTCTCCTTCATGTTCCTTAGGGAAGGTCTAAGGTCTGTTGGGTTGCTTTTTGTCTTTTTCCCCCCGTCTCCTTTTTCTTTTACTATCAAACTTGAGCTTCTCTTATGGTCAATGGGGAAATGGTCTCGGCTGTCTCACAGCCATATTTTGAACTGGCAAACTTTTCCTGTCACTTGCAATTACCGGCAGGAGAAAAGTGCACATTTTTTCTACTGGCTGGCAGTAAAATGTATGACATTTGGCAACACTGGATGAGTGGTAAATCAGAATTGCAGAGACTTGCAAACATGAAGAATTGTATGTTTTTCTGTATTAACCACTTGCTGACCAGCCGCTGTCATTATACTGCGGCAGGTTGGCTCTGTTGTGAGAATTGCCGTAGCCAATGCACATGATCGGTGGCCGTGATGCCCTGCGATCGCTCCATAGAGAGCCAGAATGGGGATCTCAATATAAATGAACAGATCACAGTTCTGACAGGGGAGTAGAGAGAGATCGGTTGTTCCTAGTGATCAGAAACAGCGCTTTTTTTCTCCTCCAGTCAGTCCCCTACCCCCCACAGTTAGACCTCCCAGGAAGCACATTGATCACCACTAGTGTTAACCCCTTCCCTGTCAGTGTCATTTATACAGTAATCAGTGCATTTTTATAGCACTAATCGCTGTATAAATGTCACCGGCCCCAAAAAGTGTCAAACGTGTCCGATCTGCCTGCCGCAATGTCGCAGTCCTGCTAAAAATCACTGCTTACTACCATTACTAGTAAAAAAAAAATATTACAAATGCCATAAATCTATCCCCTATTTTGTACACTCTTTAACTTTTGCACAAACCAATCAATATACACTTATTGCATTTTTTTTTTTTTTTTTTTTTACCAAAAATATGTAGAATAATACATATTGGCCTAAACTGAGAACGAAATTTGTTTTTTTTTAATATATTTTTTGGGGATATTTATTATAGCAAAACCGCAGAGGTGATCAAATACCACCAAAAGAAAGCTCTATTTGTGGGAAAAAAAGGACATCAATTTTGTGTGGGAGCCACGTCACACGACCGCGCAATTTGTCAGTTAAAATGACGCAGTGCCGTATCGCAAAAAATGGCCTGGTCATTAACTGGGTAAATCCTTCCGGTCCTTAGGGGTTAATGATACATGATCGACATAAATATGACATTATGAACATCACTTGGGTTCCCTTTCTATTGTGACTGTGTGGATACAGTACGTTTTTTATGGAATTAATGTATTTCTGCTAAAGGATGGGGGATACATGAATATCTGTACTTTAAATAAGCTTTCTTTGCCTCTGCCACTGTAGGTTTTGAACAAAGCCACCAATGAGATGCATGTTGAAGTCTTTGGGCTGTACTCCTAAAAACAAGTAAATCTACTGGCTGGCCATGAGTGAGAGCTTCCAGAGACCTATCCCAGCGTGGGGATGCCTTGCTGCTTCAAACTGTATGTAATTGAGCCTACTGCTTTCTATAAAAGAGTTCATTTGCAATACTTAACAAAGGGATATTATGGCAAAATATATTGGCTTTCAGTTCCTTTTGCCTAACAGCAGTAGCAATGGCACATAGATGGGAAAGGGTCAAAATCATGGAAGTGCTAGTATTTGTGCAAGGCAGTAATGAAGAAAGAGGGAAACTGGCGAGGTTGATGTCTGCCAATATGATAGCTGGGGAAGGGCCATAGACGTTGATGGCCACCACAGATAAGCTATCAAGCCATTGGGGGGGGGGTAGAAAATAGGTAAGATGTGGTCAGGCCAGGTAAGACCCTGGTAATGCGGTTAGTGCCTAGTTTGTGCCATATATGTGTTTTTTAAATGGCAGATGGAAGAGTACAAAAGTTTGCAGGGTAAAAGGGAAAGCTATGAGGCTACAGCTGACCACCTGAATGGTGGGCAAGGGTTCGTACTGCTATCAGCATCAAGAATGTTGGTGTGAGATGACCCTTAATTACCCTACCTTTTGCAGAATCTCACCTTTTGACTTTCTACAAAGGTACAATGTTCTGATCAATAACCACATCTAAGAACTGATAAACTGCAAAGTGTTTGTAATTTTTGTTGTTGGGTTTAGATATGATTTAA
The DNA here is from genome assembly GCF_905171775.1 of Rana temporaria. Lineage (NCBI taxonomy): Eukaryota > Metazoa > Chordata > Amphibia > Anura > Ranidae > Rana > Rana temporaria. Next base: position 93,849,468 of record NC_053501.1, read on the forward strand.
TTTGAGATTTATTATGGTATTCTGACGCTAAAGGTAACTTATTTACCTGGTAGTTATTTATTGCCATTGTCACCAGAATGTCCTCCTTGTTTGTTTAGAAAAAAGTGCCAGAGTTTTACGGACGATACTAAGCTAAGCAGGGCATTAACTTCTCCTCTGGATGTGGGAACCTTGCAAGAAGATGTAAACAAAGTAATGGGGTGGGCAACTACATGGCAAATGAGGTTTAATGTAGAAAAATTTAAAATAATGCATTTGGGTGGCAAAAATATGATAGCAATCTATACACTAGGGGGAGAACCTCTGGGGGGAATCTAAGATGCAAAGGGTCCTGGGGTCCTAGTAGATGACAGGCTCAGCAACGGCATGCAATGCCAAGCTGCTTTTAACAAAGCAAACAGAATGTTGGCATGCATTAAAAACTGGATTAACTCCAGAGATAAAGCAATAATTCTCCGGCTCTACAAGACGTTGGTCCGGCCGCACCTAGAGTATGCTGTCCAGTTCTGGGCACCAGTCCTCAGGAAAAATGTACTGGAAATGAAGCGAGTACAAAGAAGTGTAACAAAGCTAATAAAGGGTCTGGAGGATAAAGATTACTAGCACTGAACTTATTCTCTCTTAAGAGGGGATATGATTTCACTGTAAGAGCAGCAAGGATGTGAAATTCCCTTTCACAAGCGGTGGTTTTTAATATTTTCAAAAAACTATTAGATAAGCACCTGAACGACCACAACATACAGGGATAAAATCACACACATAGGTAGGACTTTTTTCACCTCCCCTACTATGTAACTATGAGTTTCTTGTTAGCCTACCTTCTGACCCACTTTTAATTCCCCTGCTTTATTGACATTGCATTGCTCAGTTACAGCTGTTACGAATACATGGTGCTTCCAGGTGTAGGGAAGTATGTGTCTCCTCCCCGGAGGTAGTTAGCAGCAAATCAACTGCCCAAACAATGTTACCGGATTAGGAGGATGGTGTCATCGACCCCAAAAGCTCCTAGATGGAATTTGCACAGGGTTTGACTCCAGAGCAACAAAGCCCCTAGGTCAAAGTTCAGGCCAACTTAAAGGTGAAAGAGCATTCATAACACAAAATCCAGTTGGATCAGATCATTGATAACAGATATATTTAATTCATTCACCCTAATTTCAAATTCAATCTTTACTTTTTCTGCTTGAGAACTGTGAGCTGAAATGTGTGTCCACAGACAATAAGACCAATAATTCAGCACTCCGGAAACTGACAGCTAAGCGTCCAGTTTAGTTCTCAGGACTCTGACAAATAGTTGCTTATACAAGGTCTGGGTCTGATTAATCAAAACAATAAAGTACACAACACCCTGATCAAGGTCAAACGTCCATTATGGGTTTAAACTTTCCTGAAAGTGGCTTATACATTGACATGACATTTTGGTGATAAATTGAGATTGATCATGCATTGGATGGTTGGAGAATACTGAATATTTCATTTTTTTAAAGTTTATCTTCTTAATGCCATTCTAAATCATCACGTTTGGTAGATTATTTTGTAACATCAAAACCAGATTTCAAGTTGTTGGAATGTTGATTTTTTTTCCCCCTTCATTCTATGCATTGTTGAATTTTACTTCTGATTTTTGGTTTAAAATCACATCTTGGCAATTTTGCTATTTATAGCCCTGGGCACATTTATTGATGGAAAGTGGTGCCATATGGCAAATCAGAAATAATATTTGTGATTGCACGAAGGCAGTGATGGCAAACCTTGGCACCCCAGATGTTTTGGAACTACATTTCCCATGATGCTCATGCACTCTGCAGTGTAGTTGAGCATTGTGGGAAATATAGTTACAAAACATCTGAGGTGCCAAGGTTTGCCATCACTGCTCTAAGGAGTGGGTCTGTCACCTGCTCAGCTAATGATGCAGCAAATTGCAAGGTGGCTCAGTGGTGGCAGTGCAAGAAAGCCACATGGATGTTATGTGGTCTAGAGTGCTAAACTGAGAGTTTTACTGCTAATACCATGGACTTTTTGCACACTTTTTTTTATGCACCATCTCTTGATCTTAGCAAATGAAGCATAATCACGTTTGACTGTGCATTTTTCTGCATGAAATGTCACTATTTTGACTCAAAGCGGAGTTCCACCCAAAAGTGGAATTTCAGCTTATCAGCTTCTTCCTCCTCTCCGGTGCTGCGTTTGTCACATTTCGTTGGGGGAAATGGCGGATCCAGGGGGGGCAACAGGGCAATTGCCCCCCCCGAGACAATCATGTCCCATTGGCTTTTTTTTTTTAGCATTTTTTTTTTTAAACTGCTTTGCGGTGCCTGCAGCTGCCAATGCAGAGTCTCTCACTCTCTCCATCACCAAGGCCGGACTGGCCCAGCCCGGTAGGCTGCCTGTCCTGAGGCTGCTTTGAGCTGTAGCTGACTGCAGCGCTCCCCCTCTCTCCTGCGTGTATGACACCGGCCATCTCTCGCTGTGTGTGAGAGCTGGGTCTGTGTTCGGCTGAGCTGCCTGTGCTAGACCTGCTTGTGTGATAGTAGATGGAGATGGAACACTGATTGAATCAGTGTTTTGTCTATCACACAAGTCCGTCTGGGGGGGACCTTGCTAGGGCACACTGCCCTGCCGAACACAGACCTACAGCTCCTGTTTGTTCCATGACACACGTCGGGAGAGGAGATACCTGCTATGTGTGATCGAGGCAATGCCATGGTGAGTGCCATGCACAGTGGGGCTTCATTCATATACAAAAGTGGGGCTGCATTCATATACAAAGTGTGGCTGCATTCATATACAAAGTGGGGCTGCATTCATATACAAAGTGGGGCTGCATTCATATACAAAGTGGGGCTGCATTCATATACAAAGTGGGGCTGCATTCATATACAAAAGTGGGGCTGCATTAATATACAAAAGTGGGGCTGCATTAATATACAAGTGGGGCTGCATTCATAGACAAAAGTGGGGCTGCATTCATAGACAAAAGTGGGGCTGCATTCATAGACAAAAGTGGGGCTGCATTCATAGACAAAAGTGGGGCTGCATTCATAGACAAAAGTGGGGCTGCATTCATAGACAAAAGTGGGACTGCATTCATAGACAAAAGTGGGACTGCATTCATAGACAAAAGTGGGACTGCATTCATAGACAAAAGTGGGACTGCATTCATAGACAAAAGTGGGACTGCATTCATAGACAAAAGTGGGACTGCATTCATAGACAAAAGTGGGACTGAATTTATATACAAAAGTGGGACTGAATTTATATACAAAAGTGGGACTGAATTTATATACAAAAGTGGGATTGCATTTATATACAAAAGTGGGACTGCATTTATATACAAAAGTGGGACTGAATTTATATACAAAAGTGGGACTGAATTTATATACAAAAGTGGGATTGCATTTATATACAAAAGTGGGACTGCATTTATATACAAAAGTGGGGCTGCATTTATATACAAAAGTGGGGCTGCATTTATATACAAAAGTGGGACTGAATTTATATACAAAAGTGGGACTGCATTTATATACAAAAGTGGGACTGCATTTATATACAAAAGTGGGACTGCGTTCATATATACAGTGGGGCTGCATTCATATGTACAGTGAGGCTGCAATGATGGGCACTGATGAGGCTGCATTGATCTCTTGTACCATGTCTTCAGTCTCTGACCATCTCTTGTACCATGACCATCCCTTGTACCATGTCTGCAGTCTCTGACCATCTCTTGTACCATGTCTGCAGTGTCTGACCATCCCCTGTACCATGTCTGCAGTCTCTGACCATCTCTTGTACCATGTCTGCAGTCTCTGACCATCTCTTGTACCATGTCTGCATTCTCTGACCATCTTTTATACCTTGTCTGCAGTCTCTGACCATCTCTTGTACCACGTCTGCAGTCTCTGACCATCTCTTGTACCATGTCTGCAGTCCCTGACAATCGTCTACAAACTATGGGATAGATTTATGGCATATATTTTTAAATATTTTTTACTAGTAATGGCGGCGATCATTGATTTTTTAGCGGTACTGCAACATTGCAGCGGACACACCGGACACCTAATTGAGTTCTGTAAGCAACACCTTATTTTCTGGCAGTGCCCCTCCCGAGACTAGACTCTGGATCCGCCCTTGGTTGGGGCGGATCTAACTGATTTTGTTAGGTACCCTTGCCTACTTCTGGAAGACAGCGCCGTCCCTTTGAAAATTCGGCCTCCCCTCCTTCCAAGCCAGTTAGAAAGCGCAGCGCGCTTTCCGCATGCACAGTAGGGAACCGGCTGTGAAGCCGAAAGGCTTCTCTGCTGGTTTCCCTTATGAGGAGTGGCGGGGGCAGCACCTGACAGCCAATCTGAAAATCATCTGGGTGCGGCTATTGCAGGCTCCCTGGACAGGTAAGTGTCCATATATTCAAAGTCAGCAGCTACAGTATTTGTAGCTGTTGACTTTTAATTATTTTTCCCCCAGACTGAACACCTCTTTAAATCCTTCTCCCATTCCATTCCTGTCTCTCCTTTTAGGTCTGATGTTTAGTTCTGTGTAACTAACGAATTAATATGTAATATTAACAGTTGGTGCTTATTTGTACATTCAAGGCTGAGAAATAATACGGTCCATGAGTGTAATTTCAATGGTGGACACAGCTTATTGCATTAGTGTGTGCACCCCAAGGCACAAACACAATTTGGTGTATATCAGTAGAGCAGTGGACAGTATCAGTAGTTTTTATTTATATTATTTTTTTATTTATTTTTTTAGGAGCCCTGTTGGGGGGCTTTGGTGAAATATTAAGGGTCTGAACAGAGAAAAGGGACTGAGGACAGAGCATTTCCAGTCCCTTTCTCTGCAGCCTCAACTGCACTGGACAGTGAACAAACGGAAAGTGCTCTGTGCTTCCTGTTTATTAACAAAAAATTGTTTACTATGCTTCACTTAAGAATGACAGGACAGACTGTGTTCATTCATTCATGCTCAATCATCCCCCCACAGCAGCAGGCAGTAGAGAGGGGAAGCTACCAGCACTGCAGGGAGAGGGGTGCCAGGAAGCAGGGGAAATTGGCACCTCACAGGGTGATTAGGGTGTGCCCAGGCACATCCGGCACACCCTGTGCACACACCTATGTTCAGTATATAGCATTGATACTTTAAGGTGCATCTGATGCCTAGAGGGCTCCTTTAGCTATGTGGGCAAAAGAGGCATCTGTCCTGGGTTCACTGGTCCTGACCCAAAAGCTTTTCGAGTCACAGGGAAGCCCCATTATCCTGAAGGTTCCAGGTTTATTAGTGGTCCACTATACTTTTATTAAAAGGTGTAGTTATGTTTTTACCCCTTCCAATAAACACGTACCCCCCTACCCTAAATTAGGGGGAAAAAGGCACCAAACTTTGAAAGCTAAACAATTCCTGCTAGTAAAAGGTTAATGCAGCTATAGTAGTGAACCAGTGGGACCTGGTGTAGCTATACAAGACCAAAACATTCAAATACAACAGTGCATAAACCACACATCAACATTAACAGATAAAAACAAAGCTCATTACGAAGCTGTAAAAAATCATTATGATGCTTTTGATGTATGTAAAAATGAATTGTTCAAAAAGTCAAAAGTCGATCCATAAGTATCCATAGGAAAACATAGAACCCATCCACAGTCCACCACAGCAAGTAGCAATTAGCCCGGAACACACGGGAGCCACAAATAGATGGTAACCAGCGAGAGAAGGCTTCAAGAGCTGTCAGGGAGGACAGCAGAGACTCCAATCAATGGATAGGTAATAATCACTTTATTTAAAATAAATATCCACTTACATATAGGTAATCCCATGCCTGTGGGGAAGGACCCAGATGAATGTCCTTGATCACTCCTGGCCAGTGGAGGGCAGATGCAACCATGGGATCACCGGAGGAAGGAACACCAGCGGGGAAGGGAAAGACATCCACTGGAAAAGGGAGGATCTTTGTTGATTATATTCACCTGATGTACTCTCCGTGTTCTAATGAGAAAAGTTGCAGAGTCTTCATCCCTTCAGAAGTAGCACACTCCAATGGCCCATACACATGATCCAAAAAACGAACAAAAAATACCGCTTTCGGTGTGATTGTACGATAATCAGATCGTTAGTACAGAGCTTTTGAGAGCCGATCACGACAGTTTATCTGATCGGACAAACATGAAAATGTTTCTCGTACGATACAAGATCGTACGATTTTTGTTTAATCAGTACAGTTGTCGTCCGAAAATACCATACAAATGCACAACATGTTATATCACTTCCGATTTCTTATTCTGTCGTACGAGAATTTTGGTTACTGTATTAAACTTTTCAGGTTATATATACAAATAGCACGGAAAAAAAAAAAAAGACGATCTGACATCCGGTTTTCTGGTCGTGTGTACGGGGCATTAGGGAGTATCTAAGCAAATCTGAAATTCCAATGACAGAGGGTGCCTAAAATTGTACTTGCATCTTGGTGCAGGCATCACAAGACAAGAAAGTATATTTCTTGTGGCATTCTGTACATGGATGGTATACAGAGCACTTCGGGTTGCCATTATGCATTATATTCTTTGACAATTTTAGAAAATTACAGCAGCTTAGTCAACTCATTAACTTATAAAAAAATGTTTTATGAAAGTGAAATTCTACTTTTTTATTTATTTTCCCCATTTTTAACAATACCCTGGTCAGCAACCTTCATATTTAGTCAAGCCAGAGTGAAGAATGTCCAAAGTAAGCCTTAAATTGGACAGAATTTACACAGCACTGAGGATGGTCTCCTCATCAAATGTGATAGCACTAGGGCTGTCAGAAGTCGGCAGCTAGGATGACCAGATATACAGTCCCTTGAAAAAGTCTTCATAGCTTTTTAAAATTTTCCACATTTTGTCATGTTACAACCAATAACGTAAATGTATTTTATTGGGATTTTATGTGATAGACCGACACAAAGTGGCACATAATTGTGAAGTGGAAGGAAAATGATAAATGGCTTTCAACATTTTTTACAAATAAATATGTCAAAAGTGTGGTGTGTATTTGTATTCAGCCCCTCAATACTTTGTAGAACCACCTTTCACTGCAATTACAGCTGCAAGTCTTTTTAGAGGATGTCTCTAACAGCTTTGCACAACTAGAGAGTGACATTTTTGCCATGTGTAGCGGCCTGCTACTTTCTAGCCGGCACTGCTTTAAATTTAGAGGGTAGTCTAAGAGTTAGTTGACTCAGACTGTATGATTTTTCACCAAATTTGGGCTTCTGTTCCAGTCATGGCTGTACTGTGAGTGACCACTGTTGTTGTTTGGGGTGCTGTTACCGCCCCAGGCCGAGGGTGGCAGCAGTCAGGTCAAGGTGTTTTTGGTGTTCCCCTTCAGCAGTCAATCAGAGAGTTGATTGTCCCGCTGTGCATGCTGGGGAGGAGTACTTAAGGGACAGACGTCACTAGTCCTGGGTCGTCGTCGATCCTGGGTCTGTCGTCCCACCACCCCCCGTGTGTGGCCCTCCTGGCCAGGGGTGCGTGTTCAAGTATTCCTGGCTCCGGGAACACGTTGGTCCGGGGTTGTGATCTACTAAGTAGGCCCGGTAGTCAGACTGGATCTACGCTTGCAGAGTGGCCCTGAGCGGTCTGTCCTGAGGGAGGAAGCCACTCGATAAAGAACCTGTCTTGGAGAGCACCGAGCAAGAGGCTGGTATCTCAGGAGAGGCCTTGAACTTCATCGAAGGATGCACCATTACTGAACGGCTGAATGATGGTCGCCTGTCAGTTCTAAGTTCACAAGAAGTTATTCGGGAGAGATCCGGGTGCTGAATTCTGTGCTGAGGATTTTGGACCAAATGTGTCTCCATCTTTGGGAAGGTCTGTGGCAGAGACTTTACCAAGATTTCGTGTGACATCCTGACTGCTAGGTTAGTGAGAGAGGCCTATCCAGGTGCACAGTACCCGCTCTGGCTAGAGTGGCGACGAAAACTACGTTGCTGGAAGAAGCAGGAGTGTTTCCGAACAAAGTTATACACCCCAACCTATTCTCTATTACCCTTCCACCTCTAACTACTACTTTTATCTTTTTACCAAGTTGGACAAATAAAGCAAAGAAAGGGAAGTCTAAAGAGTGGACATTGAACTTTTTCTCATCTGATACCCTTGACGACGAGGAAATAGAGGTAACATGCCGCCCAAATCAAACCAGCAGCTCCTTCGGGGGTAGTGCTACACACGCATGAATATTCTTTGATCTAAACCATTCTATTGTAGCTCTGGCTGTATGTTTAGGGTCATTGTCCTGCTGGAAGGTGAACCTCTGACCTCGTCTCAAGTTTGTTGCAGACAGGCTTTCTTCTAAGATTGCCCTATATTTGGCTCCATCCATCTTCCCATTAACTCTGACCAGCTTCCCTGTCTCTGCTGAAGAAAAGCATCCCCACAACATGATGCTTCATGGTGGGGATGGTGTGTTCAGGGTGATGTGCAGTGTTAGTTTTCCGCCACACATAGCATTTTGCTAACAACAAAACAGCATAAGGAGCAGAACACAATACAATGATCACAGCATTGACAAAACTTTGAGTGATCCAAATTGGTGCGATAAGAAACATTTCTGTAATTTCTGTTGTATGGTTCTACCAATATCTATATCAAGGTAAATAGTAATAAAATAGCATGGAGATGGTGAGAGCCCCCTCCTCCCAAAACGCTCCCTATGGAAACAAACTGTGTCAGGGGTCAGCCAGAGGCACCACCATCCCACTCCAATTTGTAGCAGGAACCTTGTTGTCTTTGAGAAGGATATATCCCAAACTTTCAAGCATAACTGAGTAACAGTTGGGATAGTAGGTGAATATGTAACATAGGTCATCTTGGGGACCAGTTTGGTGGAAGAAACATACATATGAGGAAACTCTGATCCTGGTCAAGCAGGGTAGACATTAAATCAAACTGACCTTGTCGTTTGACTTGTGAACAGATAATGTGGTATAGGGAGAAGAGTAGAAGAAAAGGAGCCAGTAAAGGTAGAGTATAGAGGAGATAAGAGAGAGTCGCCAGCCTCAATGATGCTCTCCCAGCCATTCAAGATCCATTGGATCCAGTTAGCAAGGAGATGCCTACATGTGGGGCCCAGGGTTTCCAAATCGCTTCAAATTTTTTGGATGTGTCTAGAATAGTGCTTACTATTTTTTAATGAGCCATTATCCAAGAGATTTTCCTTTTAGTTGATAGTATAAAAACCTTGGGTCATTTCCAGGCCTTAGCAATGGAAATTTTAGCCCCTATTAGGATTAGACATGTGCAATTCGTTCTGTTTCTAATTAGTTTTTTTACGAAAATTCGGAAATTCGTGAATTACGAATTTTCGTATTTACAAATTTTTTATTTATGAATTTTCGGACTTGCGAAAATTTAGAATTTACGAATTTTCGAATTTTCGTATTTCCGAAAATTCGAATTTACGAATTTACGAATTTTCGTATTTCCGTTTTTTTTACGAATTTCGGAAATTCGGATTTTCGGAAATTTGGAAATCCGAAAATTTTTCGAATTTTCGAAATTCCGAATTTTCGAATTTTTCAATTTTCGGATTTTTCAATTTTCGAATTTTCGAATTTTTCAATTTTCGAATTTTTCAATTTTCGAATTTTTCAATTTTTCAATTTTCGAATTTTCGAATTTTTCATTTTTCGAATTTTTGAATTTTTCAATTTTCGAATTTTCGAATTTTTAAATTTTTAAATTTTCGAACTTTCGAATTTTCGAATTTTTCAATTTTCGAATTTTTCATTTTTCGAATTTTTGAATTTTTGAATTTTCGAATTTTTCATTTTTCGAATTTTTGAATTTTTGAATTTTCGAATTTTCGAATTTTTCAATTTTTCCATTTTTCAATTTTTCCATTTTTCAATTTTTCCATTTTCGAATTTTTTTTTTTATTTTTTCGGAAATTCGTAAATTTTGAAAATTTTTTTTTTTTTTCGCTTTTTTGCTTTTTTCGTAAATTCGTAAATTCGGGAACTTTTCGGATTTCCGAAAAAGCAAAAAAACGAAAAAAACTAATGAAACGAAAATAAAAAGAATGAAACGAAAAAAACGAATGAAACGAAAAAAAAAAAGAAGAATTTTCGTAATTTCGTATTTCGAATTTTTCAGTTTTCGAATTTTTCAATTTTTGAATTTCGAATTTTCCAATTTTCGAAATTTCGATTTTCGAATTTTCCAATTTTCAAATTTTTCATTTTTCGAATTTTTGAATTTTTGAATTTTCGAATTTTTCCATTTTCGAATTTTTCCATTTTCGAATTTTTCCATTTTCGAATTTTTCCATTTTCGAATTTTTCCATTTTCGAATTTTTCCATTTTCGAATTTTTCCATTTTCGAATTTTTCCATTTTCGAAAATTGAAAAATTCGAAAATTGAAAAATTCGAAAATTGAAAAATTCGAAATTTCGAAAATTGAAAAATTCGAAATTTCGAAAATTGAAAAATTCGAAATTTCGAAAATTGAAAAATTCGAAAATTGAAAAATTGAAAAATTCGAAAATTGAAAAATTCGAAATTTCGAAAATTGAAAAATTCGAAATTTCGAAAATTGAAAAATTCGAAATTTCGAAAATTGAAAAATTCGAAAATTGAAAAATTCGAAATTTCGAAAATTGAAAAATTCGAAATTTCGAAAATTGAAAAATTCGAAATTTCGAAAATTGAAAAATTCGAAATTTCGAAAATTGAAAAATTCGAAATTTCGAAAATTGAAAAATTCGAAATTTCGAAAATTGAAAAATTCGAAATTTCGAAAATTGAAAAATTCGAAATTTGAAAATTGAAAAATTCGAAAATCGAAATTTCGAAAATTGAAAAATTCGAAATTTCGAAAATTGAAAAATTCGAAATTTCGAAAATTGAAAAATTCGAAATTTGAAAATTGAAAAATTCGAAAATCGAAATTTCGAAAATTGAAAAATTCGAAATTTCGAAAATTGAAAAATTCGAAATTTCGAAAATTGAAAAATTCGAAATTTCGAAAATTGAAAAATTCGAAATTTCGAAAATTGAAAAATTCGAAATTTCGAAAATTGAAAAATTCGAAATTTCGAAAATTGAAAAATTCGAAATTTCGAAAATTGAAAAATTCGAAATTTCGAAAATTGAAAAATTCGAAATTTCGAAAATTGAAAAATTCGAAATTTCGAAAATTGAAAAATTCGAAATTTGAAAATTGGAAAATTCGAAAATCGAAATTTCGAAAATTGGAAAATTCGAAATTCAAAAATTGAAAAATTCGAAAACTGAAAAATTCGAAATACGAAATTACGAAAATTCTTCTTTTTTTTTTTCGTTTCATTCGTTTTTTTCGTTTCATTCTTTTTATTTTCGTTTCATTAGTTTTTTTCGTTTTTTTTGCTTTTTCGGAAATCCGAAAAGTTCCCGAATTTACGAATTTACGAAAAAAGCAAAAAAGCGAAAAAAAAAATTTTTTTCAAAATTTACGAATTTCCGAAAAAATAAAAAAAAACAATGAAACAAAAACGGAAATTTTTTTTTTTCGAATTTCCCGAATTTACGAATTTACGAAAAAATAAAAAAAACGAAAATAACATAAACAAAAAAAAACGAATTTTTTGGCAGTGCACATGTCTAATTAGGATTATGAAAATGTGTTTTTTGGGGTATATTTGTGAGTCTTCGTGGTGGGACAGTTAAGCAAAGCTATGGATAGGGTCTGTGGGATCGAGCAGCCAGTGACTTTGCGGATGAGGTGAAATATTTTGTTCCAGAACCCTATGATCTTCGGGCACTCCCACCAAACATGTAGCATTGTGCCAAGATTATGACAGCCCCTGAAGCATAATGGGGAGGAGATAGATAGAAGCTAGTCTGGTGGGGACCAGATACCATTGTGTGAAGATCTTGAGGTTGGCTTCTATTAGAGGGGTATTAAAAATATCTTTAAATGATCTGGAGAATGATTTTTGCCAATTATCTAAATCCCATGTTTCTTGGAGGTCTTTTTCCCATGCCGACATATATGACAATTTACAGTATGCCTCGCAAGTGACGCATAGATTATAGATATGCCTCCTATCTACTCCATTATCTGGCCACACCAGCGCTCATAGTTTGTGAACATCGGGGGGGTTAGGTTTTTTTTTCCCAAAGGGAGTGTAAAACATGTGACATTTGGTGGAACCTAAATCTTTCTGAGACGGAGAGTTCTAGTTTGTTTTTGCAGTGTTTGAGAGAGGTCCTGTGCAGGAGAAGAAATGTCCAATGCGGTACATGCCCCTGTTGAACCACCATTTGAAGGTTTTTGATATCCATGCCCAGTTTAAATTGAGGATTTTGGAAAATGTGGGCTAATGGTTGGATTTCTGAGGCCAGATTGGGAAGATTTTGCAGTGAATCCCACAGTGATAGGGAGTGGGAAAGAGTGGGGGACAAAAGGGGTGTCTACTTCTAAAGGGACACCACGGGAGGAAGTCTAGTGTGAATGTTGGAGCTGCCTGCCTCTCTATGAGCACACAGTCAGGTTTTCCATTCTAGAGTCGATAGTAGATAGTTGAGCCAGCCTAGCCACTTGGTAATACCATACAGGCGGTCCCCGAGTTACAAACAAGATAAGGACTGGAGGCTTGTTTTTAAGTTGAATCTGTTTGTAAGTTGGAGCATGTCAAATTTTTAAGTGTAGCTCCAGCCACAAAATCTATTTTTAAGCTTTTTGGATAGCATAGGGAAGGGATATCACCCCTGTAACTTTCATTTTGCTGTCTGTGCCCCTGTTCAGAAGATTTCACCTCACTTTCTGTCCCTGTGACAATTGGATTTTGAAAATATGGGGTTATTAGGGAAACACGGATTGGTTGATAAAGCATCAGTGGAGACACCTTTTTCCCATATTAACTCTTACAGGAGAGAATTTCCCTTCCTAGGGGTAGATCTACTCTCACTTCCTGTTGTCTCCCTCCGTTTGTAAGTAGAAGTTGTTTGTAAGTCAGATGTTTGTAAGTAGGGGACCGCCTGTACTAAGTTTGGAAGTCTTGGCCCACCCTGGGATTTGAGGTTAAAGCGGATGCGTTGTGAAAAGCGGTAACCCTTCTTGTCCCAAATGAATCTAATGATTTTTCCCTGGAAGGACTTGAGGTAATCTCTAATAGGGACTGGGAGGGAGCGAAATGAGTATAACAATCTGGGGAGGAGGGTCATCTTTACCGAATTACCGTAATTCTGCCTATCCATGGCATTTTAAACATAGCCCAGGTCTTGAGTTTCGGATTCCAGTTTTTGGTACATGGGGGGGATAGTTTGCCTGGTATAGTTGTTCGGCATTGGGGGTGAGATTGATCCCTAGGTATCGGATGATTGAGGCACTCCATTCAAATTTAAAAAAACTTTTTAGTTGTGATTCTATCGTGTGTTGGAGGGAAACATTTAGGGCCTGATCCACAAAAGGGATATGCCGGCGTATCTACTGATACGCCGTCGTATACCTGTTTCTATCTATGGAACTGATCCACAGAATCAGTTTCACATACATAGGCAGAAGATCCGACATGTGTAAGGGACTTACACTGTCGGATCTTAGGATGCAGTACCGCAGCCGCCGCTGGGGGCATTTCTCGTCGAAATCCAGCGTCGGGTATGCAAATTAGCACTTACGGAGATCCACAAAGCTTTTACGCTTCGTTTTTTCTCCGTAAGTATTAGTTTGCCGTCGCAAAATTAGGGCTGCTTTTACAAGGTCTAAACTGTTTACACCTTGTAAAAGTAGACACTTCTATCCCGCGCCGCTGTCTTTTTTTTTTTTTTTTTTTCCCGCCGCAACTCGTTTTTTTTTTTTTACGCCTGTCGCGATTCTCAAAACCCGGCGCAATGTAAAACCGCGCAAAGCACGTCGGGAAAATAACGTCGGGAGCATGCGCAGTACGTCTGGCGTGGGAGCACGCCTAATTTAAATGGGACTCGCCCCATTAAATTAGGAACGCCTTGCGCCGGACGGATTTAAGTTACACCGCTCAAAATTTCTAGGTAAGTGCTTTGTGGATCGGGCACTTAGGTAGAGATTTTGCGGCGGTGTAACTTAAATAGGAAAAATTACGTTCAGCCGGGTTTTTGTGGATCAGGCCCTTAGTGCTTGGGACTTAGCGAGATTAACCTGAAGGCCTGATACTTTGACGAATTTGTACAGTAGTTTAAAAATATAAATAATAGTGCGCTATATTACAATGTGTTGGTGAAAAAAATGTGAATCAAAAAATGTGTAAGGCTGCCAGCACAACATGGAAAAACTGTGAAACAAAGTTTAAAGAAAAAATGCGGCGCCAATAAAAACACAAATGCCCTGTGGGGCAATAATGAATGTAGACTCAGCAAGATCAATGTGATTTGAACAGTGAGTACATAAGGAGTGATCAAAAGGGGCTCCACTACATTGAAGGTCAATAGGGTGAGTCCCTAGATCACTAAACCAGTGAATATTGAGTGTGTCAACCCAAACAGCATTCCAGATCAGCAGGAACGGTGAAATTCACAATACAAAAAGCTGTGCACATGAATAAAAACAAATGACTGTGGTATTCATAAAGTGTCAGTAATATGTGAAACGGACAATGATTGTCATGAACCACAAAGTCCCATTTCCTGCATGTAAATGGCTTGTATTCATAAAGTTTATACAGTCCAAAGGAACATCAATCTTTTTGGTAAGCGGTGTCTTATCTCCAGAAAGAATCAGCAGTAGAAATAAATAAATTATGCCCTTACCGGATGGAGTAGACCCACATCTCACCGTACGGTGGGGGGTCTTCAAGGCTTGCGTAGGCCGATTGCCTTACAGGGGTAACTCTCCAGACACTCCTAAAGCGCTTTTCCGGTAGGACCTTTTCACTCTGATTGGACCAGGAATCTGGAACTGGTGATGATGATGATGATGTTCCTGGAGGTGGTTGGAGTTCTCAGGGGATCCAGTGTACCAGTATAAAATTAAAAGAGAAAAGAAAACACCTCCTCATCGCGTAAAAAATTTATTTAAAAAACTTCAAAATAAGGACAAGCTCCCAAAAGTCTCAAAAAGGGGATCTCAGTAAACCATTATCACACCAAAAAAGAACAGCACTGCAAAAGCAATCTCAGCATCAAGGCACACACACTTCATTTTCTACCCTTGTAGAAAATGTAAGGTATGCCTACATAATTCTAATAAGAGAAAAACAGTTAGCTTTACATCAACAGTAACTGGTCTTGTATGTCTCATGAAAGTATTTTCCACGTGTGCTACTAAACATGTGGTTTATCTTATTACCTGCCACTGTGGGAAACAATATGTGGGCCGCACTATTAGAAGTTTCACCATAAGGGTAGGGGAACACATAGCCAAAATTAAGAAGGGGTGCACAAAACATACTGTACCCAGGCACTTTCTTGAACAACATAATAAAAGAATCGAGGGGACGACCTTTCAGGTTATAGATCACTTCGTCCCCCATTGGAGAGGTGAGCCCAGTGTTCGGGGTGTATCAAAACTTGAAGACTTCTGGATCTACCAATTGAAGAGTTACGTCCCCCACGGCCTCAATGTGGAGTGGGACGTTAACTCTTTCATCAATCAGTCCTGATTTATATGACTAATGGCAATATATTAGTTATTTATCAGTTATTACTTTTTCTGTTTTTTGAACAATTTTTCCATTTTTACTTACTCCCACGACACCATCTCTATAATCCAAAAATAATTTTTTTATAGATTTTTGACAGCGTAATAGTATGGGATGAATAGATGGTCATTTTTCCATTTTTGACCACTAGGTGGCGCCTTACATATGAGAATTGTGTTATGTAGCAGCCCATGATTATAGTTGGGATGGCGACTTCAAGTTGCTGTTTCCCACCACTAGGAGGCCCTCCATACACGTCTCTATGTTTTAGCCATCCATTATGTTCCTATTCCCTGCTATACTCCTATTAACCGCCCTGTGATCCTTCATAGATCAATGAACCTCCTCGGTGCACTATTATGTAGGTGCGGTTGTGTTTACACACGGGCGCAACGTCTGCATATCTCCTTGCTGTGGGGTCGCGTCACGAGGGGGCGGGGTTTGCGTCGGTCGGTGACGCGCTCCGCCTCACTAGACCTACACATACAGGGAGTGGTGCCGATAGGCTCAACCTCCTGGAGGGGAGGGGAGTGGAGGGGAGATCCAGGTGAAGGGCGGACACATAGGAGATGTCACTTCCGGGTGCCTGGAGCGCACGAGAAGACCATAGAGAATACAGGGATTATATCAATTGGATTTAGTATATGTCATTTCCGGGCGCCTGGAGCGCACGTAAACCGGAAATGTCAGTGATTGGAACGCACGCCAGTAACGGTGAGTGCCGGTCCTATGGGGGTAAGTAGAGATGTTATTTAAAGCGCAGGAGGGCGAGATGATTCAGATATGCACCCCAGTAGAAGTATTTTGATACGAAACCGGTCGGGCATCTGATTATATCCACCCCAAACTGCGCACGGTTACTTTATCCTTCTCTGAAGTGTGTGTGCCTTGATGCTGAGATTGCTTTTGCAGTGCTGTTCTTTTTTGGTGTGATAATGGTTTACTGAGATCCCCTTTTTGAGACTTTTGGGAGCTTGTCCTTATTTTGAAGTTTTTTAAATAAATTTTTTACGCGATGAGGAGGTGTTTTCTTTTCTCTTTTAATTTTATACTGGTACACTGGATCCCCTGAGAACTCCAACCACCTCCAGGAACATCATCATCATCATCACCAGTTCCAGATTCCTGGTCCAATCAGAGTGAAAAGGTCCTACCGGAAAAGCGCTTTAGGAGTGTCTGGAGAGTTACCCCTGTAAGGCAATCGGCCTACGCAAGCCTTGAAGACCCCCCACCGTACGGTGAGATGTGGGTCTACTCCATCCGGTAAGGGCATCATTTATTTATTTCTACTGCTGATTCTTTCTGGAGATAAGACACCGCTTACCAAAAAGATTGATGTTCCTTTGGACTGTATAAACTTTATGAATACAAGCCATTTACATGCAGGAAATGGGACTTTGTGGTTCATGACAATCATTGTCCGTTTCACATATTACTGACACTTTATGAATACCACAGTCATTTGTTTTTATTCATGTGCACAGCTTTTTGTATTGTGAATTTCACCGTTCCTGCTGATCTGGAATGCTGTTTGGGTTGACACACTCAATATTCACTGGTTTAGTGATCTAGGGACTCACCCTATTGACCTTCAATGTAGTGGAGCCCCTTTTGATCACTCCTTATGTACTCACTGTTCAAATCACATTGATCTTGCTGAGTCTACATTCATTATTGCCCCACAGGGCATTTGTGTTTTTATTGGCGCCGCATTTTTTCTTTAAACTTTGTACAGTAGTTTGCATTAGTTGGGGAGAGAAATAAGAGGGGAAGTTATAAAAAGGAGTAGATTGTCTGCAAAGAGAGCACAGTTATGAGATGTCTGGCCACACCGAACCCCCCCCCCCCCCCTAATATCTGGATGGGCTCGAATAGCGATTGCTAGCGATTCAATTGCCATGGCAAATATTAAGGGTAAGAGTGGGCACCCCTGACGTGTGCCCCTAGCTATCTTAATTGGGTCCGAGCAGTAAGCCTGTAACCTGACCCTGGATCTGGGACGGAGTATAGGGCTTCCAGAAGCCCAATAAAGTTTGAACCAAATCCCAAGCGTCGAAGCACTGCAAAGAGATAATGCCAGGAGACTGAGCGAAAGGGTCTTCTTATGGTTTTCTTTCAACAATTACTTTCTTCTTGCAACTCTTCCAATAGGCCAGATTTGTTGAGTGCACGACTATTAGATGTCCTGCGGACAGATTCTCCCACCTAAGCTGTGGATCTCTGCAGATCCTCCAGAGTTACCATGGGCTTCTTGGCTGCTTCTCTGGTTAATTCTCTCTTTGCCCGGCCTGTCAGTTTAGGTGGCCGTCCGTGTCTTGGTAGGTTTGGTGCCCCTGCCGCAATCTCCGTGCCGCCGATGTCCGCTGCTATCCGGCGATCGTGTCACGGAGCTGCAGAACAGGGAGATGCCTATGTAAACAAGGCATTTCCCTGTTCTGCCTTGTGACAGGACAGTGAGCTACTGCTCCCTGTGATCGGCAGCAGTGATCAATGTCATGTCACTCGTAGCCCATCCCCCAGACAGTTAGAATCACTCCCTAGGACACACTTAACCCCTTCATCGCCCCCTAGTGGTTAACCTCTTCACTGCCAGTGTAATTTACACAGTAATTAGTGCAATTTTAGAGCACTGATCGCTGTATAAATGACAATGGTCCCAAAATAGTGTCAAAAGTGTCCGATGTGTCCGCCATAATGTCACAGTCATGATAAAAATCACTGATCGCCGCCAATAGTAATAAAAAAATATATAATAAAAATACCATAAAACTATCCCCTATTTTGTAGACGCTATAACTTTTGCGCAAACCAATCAATATACGCTTATTGCAATATTTTTTTTTTTTTTACCCAAAATATGTAGAAGAATAAATATCGGCCTAAACTAAGAAAAACAATTTTTTTATACATTTAAATATTGCTTTTTTTTCAAAATTGTCGCTCTTTTTTTTTTTATAGAGCAAAAAATTGGGGATATTTATTATAGCTCTATTTTTGTTAATAGCGCAAAAAATAAAAACCACAGAGGTGATCAAATACCACCGAAAGAAAGCTCTATTTGTGGGAAAAAAAAGGTGTCGCTTTTGTTTGGGTGCAACGTTGCACGACCACGCATTTGTCAGTTAAAGCGATGCCGTGCCAAATCTCAAAAAATGGCCTTGTCATTGGGCAGCCAAATCCTCCGGGGCTAAAGTGGTTGAGGCGTGGCAGGGTGTGTGTCCTATTCCCACATACTTTTGCTGATAGGTGTCCCTCATTCCCATCTCAGAAAGTTGGGAGGGATGCATGTATATCTGCTGCCCTTCCCTTTCTACACTCTTAGGAAGAAAGAATTCTAACATGATCTGCACTTTCCACTTTCAGCAGTGGGTGGGGAGTCTGGGCTTACACTGCGTAATTTTTCAAATGCATTTTTTTGGGGAAAAATGAATAAAAAAATAAATAAAAAACGGTAACGTTAACCCAATTTTTTGTATAATGTGAAAGATGATGTTACGCCATGTAAATAGATACCTAACATGTCACGCTTTAAAATTGTGCACACTGGTGGAATGGCGCCAAACTTTGGTACTTAAAAATCTCCATAGGTGACGCTTTAATTTTTTTTTACAGGTTACCTGTTTAGAGTTACAAAGGAGGTCTTAGAATTGTTACTCCTGCTCTAACGGATACCCCACATGTGTGGGTTTGAATGCCTTTTACATATGTGGGCGAGACGAACATATGCATGCGGGGACGGTGGGCCCTTTAAATGTTTTTTTTAATTGTTTCTTTTATTAGAATTTTTTTTATTTTTACACTTTTTTTTCACTTTTATTCCTATTACAAGGAATGTAAACACCCCTTGTAATAGGAATAGTGCTTGACAGGTCCTCTTTATGGAGAGATGAGGGGTCTATAAGACCCCACATCTCTCCTCCAGGCAGGAAAGACTGAGATCAAAAGAAAAAATAAACGATCTTGACCTTTCCAGCCTAGTCCCCAGACGTGACATAACTCCGAGCCCAGGCCTCTGAAGGTCATAGAGATTGCCGGGGACCATCTGTCTCTTGAAAATGCCTATGCTCAAATACCGGCACCGGTGGAATCCTTCTCCAGCTCGCCGATCGCACAGGCGAGCTGGTAAAAGCACCAGAGGGCGGCGGGGCTGAACTACCGCTATGATTGTTCTTACGATGCCGGGAATCGCCAGCCCAAAAAGATGATATCTGGATGATGTCTGTAGCTGCAGCCATCATTCAGGTTTCTCCACTCAAAGTTCAGGACGTTGTATGACGTACCTTGGGCGAGAAATGGTTAGTTTAAAAAAACATATTCTTTTTGGTTCCCCCCTCCCTTTAGCACAATTGCTTAATTTTTATTAAATTGTTTTCCGCTTAAATACATTTTTTATTGTTTACTGTTGTTGCTTCTTGAATCTTCTCCGAGACAAATATGAGTACATGCGTTAATTCCTGTGCTCCTTCCTTAACATTACATAGCAGGGGAAAACTTCAGAAAAGAGCAAATAGAAATGTAAGCAGCATTAAGTTATGCTATGTGAATGGAATCATGCAAGAAATATAAAGTAGGTGTTATCCCAATGTGGCGGCAAAAGTAGAAATACACTTTAAGGTAATTATTGTTCTCCTGCTTATCTGAATCCAGCAGGCATGTGATCGTGTCTCCCTATAAACAGGCAGACAGGGCAAGTGCGGCTTGCACTTCATCCAAGGAGCCATGTCTGACTGTGCAGCTACTAAGTGCTTAGGTTTTAGAGGACCTTCATAATTATGATGTATTATTAATAATCACATTTCTGCAGCTGCTGATTTCTGGTGTCCTTAGTTTTCCTTCTGGTAAAATCACTTAGATTCATTTGAGCCAATCAATAATAACGATCGATGGCAGCAAGAAAGCGTTGAGGTGGAGAGAGGAGGGGAAAGAATGCAGAAAGGAAAAGCGAGAGAGATGGAGAAGGCCTGCGGGGATAAGAGCTCAGTATGAAGCAGAGTGTTCCGGGGTTCCAGAGATAAATACAATATAAAGGTGTGGGTGGAGACTACTGGACTCTTTCAGGGTTAAATTGAAGAATCACGGCAGAAGAAGACGACCAGAGAGCGACGTCTGAGATTCTATAGAGCAGAAAGAGAAGCTAGATGCCCAGGAGACACCAACAAATCAGAAGCATTTAATCAGCGGACAAAACTGCATTTAAATGGAAGCCATTGTCCATATACAATCATACTTAAAAGGGAATTTTAGATGAAAATGGGAATCTAATACTTATTTCGGACTCCAGTGCGCACAGACGTGCGTTTTATTTTTATTTGAAAGCAATATTTCTATTTATGATTTGTGAAAGTGGCCAGTTTATTTAAAATTAGAGTGTATGAAAACCTTAATTAAGAGTTTCTTTATTTGCTCCCTTTTGGTCTGCTAAATATGCCATTGAAAGTGTTTTGCTATGTTCCACACCTGCAAAAAATAGCAGTTGATTTTGCCAAAAATCTTGTAAGGTGATAACTTTCTACCTGTGCACTAGGAGGGGTCATTGAGTTGAGGGGTGGCTGAGAAGAAGAGGGGAGGGCTGTTTGCTTTATAATGCATTAGAAATTAGGTAGGCAGGGCCGACACCATGGAACCCCCCCCCCCCTTTTAAAAAAAAAACCAACAATATATTTACCTGCTCTTCTGGGGTGCTCCAGGCCCTTACTCTTCAAGCTGCTTTCCATTGGGACACCCGGGCAGGCTCCCTCCCGAGACCCACTGCTTCATCCATTGACACAGACAGTGGGACTTGGCCCCGGCTTCCGCTCCCATGTCACTGGATTTGATTGACAGCAGCGGGAGCCTATGGCTCTGTCCAATGAGTAGAGAGCTGCTGTGCACGTGTGCATTGCATAATGGCAACATTTTATATAGTTACATTGGTGAACCTTGTGGCTGTCAGAGTCTTGCAAAAACACACAGGACCTGTATTTCTACAACAGCTGGAGATTGCCTACTTCTCTCTAAGGCTCGGTTCACACTGCTGCGACTTGTAAGACCCCAAATTCAATGTTTCGAGTGAGAGCCGTCTACTACACAAGTCGCTCCGACTTTAGAAAAGGTTCCTGCACTACTTTGGTCTGACTTGGATGTGATTTCAGCCCTTGTACAGGCTCCTAAATAGCATCCAAGTTGGATCAAGTCCGAAGAAAGTCACAGGCAAAGTTGTATGACTTTGCCGTCGCAGCAATGTGAACCCGAGCCTTATAGGGAATAAAAAAAAGACCTTATAAGTCAGGGTTATCGGTAACAAAAAAAGTTAAAAAAGTCCTTCCTGATTCCCAAAGGCAATTTAACCTGTTGTAACATTCTACAGCAGCCTTTGTCAACAAGGTCTCTCCAGAGGTTCTTGGGAGTTCCTTTAGCTGTGGCTGATTGACGTCTCATTTTATGGTGCTTGGGAGCTGCATGAACCTGATGTTTTCTTTTTTCTATATCTGTCTGTTAGGCCCCTTGCACATAATTTACTGATGTTTACTCATAGACAACAATACATCTCATTTCAGATCAGTAAAAAACACAGTACTTTTTACTCCTGTGTGCAACAGGCCTAATGGTGGCATTCTGACCACTGCTGTAAACAGGGCATGCTTCCCAATGTCCACCAATGAACTGGATTTAGCAGGGGTTCCCAGAGGCCTGAAAATTATTTCAAGGGTTCCTCTGGGGTAAAAAAGATTATGAAAGGCTGTTCTACAGCCAAAGCTTGGTTGTTCTGCATTCCTGTGACCCATTTTCAGCTGACAGCGGGCTGAAGCCCATTGTTGGCTGACGTCACAGAGCTGGCTGGGGAAAGATGGCGACCATATGGTTGGGATTCACCCACATGGTTTGACCAGCGAGGTGCTGAAAGCCTGAGCCAGCCGCTCCTGCCCCATCCACAGCCCAGCGCTCTAGTGAGCATGGGAGGGGGGCAGAGCATACAGCGGTGGCTGACAGTTAGCAGCTCTCTGCTCAGGGAGCATTGAGAACCGAGCGATTATAAGTGTTTAATTGCTTGGTTCTCAGTCGTAGCGCTGGTGGGGGACAGATGCAGCATCAAATCGATGCTACATCCACCTAGGTAAGTATAATTCGTAAAAAAAATGTTTTCCCATACTTCTCTTGGTAATGTGCCCTCCTCCATAACTTTTTTTTCAAGGTCAATAATACAACTATCAGTCCCTCTAGGTGTAATCCTAGACTCCGAACTGTTCTTTTGGTCTTAAATCCTATCGCTGTCAAAAGCTTGTAGACCTTTTTAAATAATGAACTCCCCAAGCTACTCATTCACTCCCGTATTATCTCTCGCCTTGACTATTGCAACTCCCTTCTCTTAGGTCTACCTCTCTTTAGACTACCCCCTCCTCAGTCTAATATGAATACTGCTGCCAGACTAATCCACCTTACCAGCCGCTCAATGTCTGCCACCTCTCTTTGCCAGGCCCTCCACTGGATTCCGATTGCCCAGCAAATTGGATTCAAAATACGAACAGCATACAAAGCCATTCCCAACTCTGCTCCGAGCTACAGCACCATTTTTTTTACCAAATATCACCCAAACTGCCCTCTCCGCTTCTCCCAAGATCACCTGCTCTCATGCTCCCTTGTTCCCTCCACCCATGCTGGTCTCCAGGACTTTTCCAGAGACTCTCCCATCTACCTAGAATCTATTTGGCTATCTCTTACTCTGGCAGCCTTTAGGCGATCCCTGAAACCTCTCTCTATCACGTCTCCAACTAAAAACTGAACTTTTAACTCTTCAATCAGGTCACCCCCACAGTTATAACCTTTTGTACTACTTGCGCCACCCTATTAGATTGTAAGTTCTTAAAGGGGTTGTAAAGGCAGAAGGTTTTTATTAGAGGTCGACCGATATATCGGCCGGCCGATATATCGGCCGATATTTAGCCTTTTTAAAGTAATCGGCATCGGCCGATTATTATCTAAAAAAATGGCCGATTGTTTGTGATCTGAGACAGGGGTGTGCTGGGTGGAAATCCCCCCCCCCGGCCGCCCACCGTCTATTTTAAACGGCTGCGATCACGGCCACTGCCTGCTGACTTTTTTTTCCCCCAGTGGAGGAAGTCGGCAGCAGTGGCCGCCGATTTGGCTGTTCCCGGCCACGCTGCATTCTGGGGACACTCTGGGGGCATTCAGGGGACAAATGGATCGCTGTTTGGCCATGCGAGGGAACAGAACGGAGCCGGGAGCGCTCTGTTGGTGGGCACTGATGAGGTGTCGGTGTGAAAGACAGTGGATTCAAGGATTCTTTTTTTTTCTATTGTCAGTGTGAAAGAGCTTGTCACCGGTGGGCACTGATGAGCTTGGTACTGGTGGGCACTGATGATCTTGGCACTTGTGGGCACTGGTGAGCTTGGCACTGGTGGGCACTGATGAGGTGGCAGTGAATGACAGCTTGGCACAGGTGGGCACTGGTGAGCTTGGCACTGGTGAGGTGGCAGTGAATGACAGCTTGGCACTGATGGGCACTAATGAGGTGGCACTAATGAGATGGCACTGGTGGGCACTGAGGTGGCACTGGTGGGCACTAATGAGTTGACACTGGTGGGCACCAATGAGGTTACACTGACAGGCTGAACTGGTAGGCACTAATGAGGTGGCACTGGGCTGCACTGGTGGGTACTGATGAGGTTGCACTGACAGGCACGAATGGACACTGATAAGCTGCACTGGTGGGCACTAATGAGGTGGCACTAAATCTGAGGTTGCATTGACAGGTTGCACTGGTGGGCACTAGTAGATACTGATAGGCTGCACTGGTAGGCTCTGATGTGGCACTGACAGGCTGCACTGACAGACTGAACTTGTGGGCACTAATGAGGTGGCAATGATGGGACACTGATAGGCTGCACCCCACCTCTCCACCCTAAACAATAACCTCCTCCCCACCTCTCCACCCTTGATTTCCTGAGATGAAGGAAAAAATAAAAAATTGACTTACAATATCGGCCGCAAAAATCGGCAAAATATATCAGCCATCGGCCCCCCGATTTCTAAATATCCGCATCGGCCAGAGAAAAACCCATATTGGTCGACCTCTAGTTCTTATATCTTAATACATTCTATGCATTAAGATAAAAAGCCTTCTGTGTGTAGCAGCCTCCTCAGCACCCCCTTATACTTACCTGAGCCCCATCTCTATCCAGCAATGTCCACGAGTCCCTCAGCCGTCCCTGACTCTCCCTCCTGATTGGCTGACACACAGCAGCGACACCATTGGCCCCCTTGGCTGTCAATCAAAATCAGCCAATCAGGAGAGAGAGGGGGCGGTGCTCCGTATCTGAATTGACACATGGAGCTGCAGCTTGGCTCGGGTGCCCCGATAACAAGCTGCTCTGTGTAAAAAAACTAAACTAAAACATATGTATTCTTTGCATTTAGAAGAACATCCAGCCAGTGGTGCAGCGTGGGGGGGCCAGGGGGAGGTTGCCCCTGGCGCAAAATTTAGAGGGGCGCAGCAGCAGGAGACTGTGAGCTCTTCCGCTTCGCTATGAGAAAGAAGTTTGTGCAGTCCCGGCTTAGGCTCCAGCGGTGACACTGACACAGCAGTGAGTAAATGTAAACTGAAGACCATCCATGATGATCCCAGGCAGGGCCGTTTGAAGGAATTTGGGGGCCCCAAGCAAAATGGACATAGAGGCCCCCCAACCCCCCCCTGCACGCACACAAAGCCTACAGGAACCGGTGGGCGGCCTCCTACTGGCGGCTCTGGACTGTGAGGGAGGGAGGAGGAGGGGACAGGGAGGAGGAGGGGAGAGGGAGCCAGGCAGGACACACTCGTGTATTTAGGTTTTGTGCTGCCCTAGGCCTGGTGAAACTTGCGCACCCCTTCCTTTTTAAGACTCGTCCTGTCATTTTCATGGGATGAGGACAGAGGGACAGGGTGGGAGGGGGACAAGGTGGGATGAGCACAGGGGGACAGGGTGGGATGAGCACAGGGGGACAGGGTGGGGTGAGCACAGGGGGACAGGGTGGGGTGAGCACAGGGTGGGATGGGGACAGGGTGGGATGAGCACAGGGTGGGATGGGGACAGGGTGGGGTGAGCACAGGGTGGGATGAGCACAGGGTGGGATGGGGACAGGGTGGGGTGAGCACAGGGGGACAGGGTGGGGTGAGCACAGGGTGGGATGGGGACAGGGTGGGATGAGCACAGGGTGGGATGGGGACAGGGTGGGATGAGCACAGGGTGGGATGGGGACAGGGTGGGATGAGCACAGGGTGGGATGAGCACAGGGTGGGATGGGGACAGGGTGGGATGAGCACAGGGTGGGATGAGATGGGGACAGGGTGGGATGAGGACAGGGTGGGATGGGGACAGGGTGGGATGGGACAGGGTGGGATGGGGACAGGGTGGGATGGGACAGGGTGGGATGAGGACAGGGTGGGATGGGGACAGGGTGGGATGGGACAGGGTGGGTTGAGGACAGGGTGGGATGGGGACAGGGTGGGATGGGGACATGGTGGGATGAGGACAGGGTGGGATGGGACAGGGTGGGATGAGGACAGGGTGGGATGGGACAGGGTGGGATGAGGACAGGGTGGGATGGGGACAGGGTGGGATGAGGACAGGGTGGGATGAGGACAGGGTGGGATGGGGACAGGGTAGGATGGGGACAGGGTGGGATGGGCACAGGGTGGGATGGGCACAGAGCATCTTAATTTGGGGGGGGGGGGGTAGAGGGTGGTATGGGGATATGTGCTGGGGAGTGATTTGAGAGGGAAGATGATATGTGCTAGTGGGGGGGGGGAATCGGACCCCCCCCCACACACACACACACTAGCACATATCATCTTCCCTCTCAAATCAGTCCCCAGCACATATCACCATACCACCCTCTCCTCTCCCATCACTTGAATAGTTCACCTCGAATCTGCTTAAGGGGGGCCCCTTACCTTCTGCTTACTGTGCAGCACTCGTGTCTCTCCTCGGCTCCTCCTCCTGGCTGTGTACACATTGAGCCATTAGGGGGGGAGAAGCCAAAGTGTGACTGTGTATTGCAGTCAGTGGAGAGAGAGGGACGGCTGCACTGTCCCCGGTGACCGCGCCACTTTGCGGGGGGCGGAGAAACGCCCCCCCCCCCCGGGAGCCCCCCTCCTCCCGCACGGAGAGCCGCACAGCTGAATCCTGGCGTTCAGTGCAACAGCACGCTTCGGCACTGAACTCCAGGATTCAGCTGTGCGGCTCTCCGTGGGGGAGGAGGGGGGCTCGCGGGGAGCCTGTGAACATAGCAGCAGGAAGACAGGCGAGCCAGCTTGGGGGCCCCCCTCTAGTTCGGGGCCCCAAGCAATTGCTTGCCTTGCCTGTCCTGTTGCGACGGGCCTGATCCCAGGGATTGTGACTGTGCAGAGACAGGGGGGAAGGAGGAGGGCAGGTCAGTATAAGAATCGGGTAGGTCAGTGTAGTGGTCAGTATAGCAATCAGATAGGTCAGTTTAGTGGTCAGTGTGTGAATTAGGTAGGTTAGTATAGTGATCAGGTAGGTCGGTGTAGGAATCAGGTTGGTCAGAGTACTACTGTACTAGTGGAAGGGACTCAGGGAGTGCTAAAAATCTGTGGGTTTGGGCGCGCAAATCTCTTGCCATGCCCCCGGCGTTGACAACCCACACTACGCCACTGCATCTAGCCCATTTTAAAGTGATACACTGAGTTACCTAGAACTAGTTCCCGTCAAGAACTCTTCCCATATGCAAGAGTTTTGTAAGATGTCTATACATCTAGATCACATAATTAGTTTGAAAAGGAGTTTGAGCTGAAGTTGCGAGAAGTTTCATGACAGATTGCTAATAATTGATAGTTACCATATGATTATGATTCAAGGAGGATTTCCAGATGTGATTTGTATACTTATTTTGCATTATTTTTGTGCATCCTATACAGAAACACAAACCACTATCCATTGCTTGTCTAACTACTACTTGTATATCTTGCTGGGTTTATCTAGGATGCAAATCTGTGTATTTACCAATATAGATTTATTTAAATGTGCCATCTATGAAATGTAAAATCATTAGAATGTGGTACAAATACCATACTAAAAATCGTTTTCAGATAAATGGATAAAACAATCTTGTATCAGCAATGGCCTTCCTTTCATTGTTAAACCTCGCAGGTTAAAGATCTAGTGCTGGCAGAAAAAAAGGAGACGGAGAACAGATGAAAGTTTAGTGAGAATTACGGAGTGTTAAGGATTGTGGCACTGGAGAACTGTAAATGTAATTCGGAAAGCAGGAAAATAACAGAATAATCTGACAAGTGACGGGATGGAGGAGCAGTGGACAATCGGGTCTGGAAGGATGAGGCTGGTTTGGTGCCAGAGCCTTTTGTCCTGTGAGCCGGTGCCAACAGGGTATCTGTCTACTACAGCAGCACTAATTCTAGGTCTCCTGGTACAGTTCACTCTACTGATTGCCATTTATTCAGCTCAGTTTCTTACGACTTTTGTAGTCTCTAAACTACTTTTATTTCCATTGCTTTCCATCATTGTTTGCTGCATGTGCTTTCTTTTTCTGTTGATTATACTAAAAGCCTATCTATCTATCTATCTATCTATCTATCTATCTATCTATCTATCTATCTATCTATCTATCTATCTATCTATCTATCTATCTATCTATCTATCTATCTATCTATCTAGCCTATCTATCTAGCCTATCTATCTAGCCTATCTATCTATCTAGCCTATCTATCTATCTAGCCTATCTATCTATCTAGCCTATCTATCTATCTAGCCTATCTATCTATCTAGCCTATCTATAGCACCATCCCTGTAAGGGCCAATAGAAGAGGACTGATCCCAAAGGTTGCCCTTGCAAGCCTCCCGACACCTCTGACTCCCTGGGTTTGGACATACAGGCCCAGATTCACGTAGATCGCATCTTTGAGCGGGCGTAACGTACCTTTTTTATGTTACGCCTCCATGCTCCAAATTAACCCGCAAAAAGCCAATGCTTTTGACGTGAACGTAAATGACGCCCAGCCCTATTCGCGAACAACTTACGCAAACGACGTAAAACGTGAAAAATTGGACGCTGTTCCGACGTCCATACCTAACATTGGTACGCCTCATCTACGCCTCATAGAGCAAGGATAACTTTATGCCGGAAAAAGCCTTACATAAACGGCGTATCTGTACTGCGACAGCCGGGTGTACGTTCGTTAATAGGCGTATCTAGCTTATTTACATATTTCTAGGCGTAAATCAGCGTACACGTCCCTAGCGGCCAGCGTAAATATGCAGTTAAGATACGACGGCGTAGGAGACTTACGCTGGTCGTATCTTATACAAATTCTGGCGTATCTGATTCTTTGAATCAGGCGCCAAGATACAACGCCTCAGACTCAGAGATATGACGGCGTATTTGGCGATACGCCTTCGTATCTCCTACGTGAATCTGGGCCACAGTATCTCACAAAAGTGAGTACACCCCTCACATTTTTGTAAATATTTTATTATATCTTTTCATGTGACAACACTGAAGAAATAACACTTTGCTACAATGTAAAGTAGTGAGTGTACAGCTTGTATAACAGTGTACATTTTCTGCCCCCTCAAAATAACTCAACACACAGCCATTATTGTCTAAACTGCTTGCAACAAAAGTGAGTACACCCCTAAATGAAAATGTTCAAATTGGGCCCAAAGCGTAAAGTTTTTGTGTGGCTATCATTATTTTCCAGCACTGCCTTAATCCTCATGGGCACGCATGGTGGCGCTCCCATTGATTATCTATTCAAATATGCAAATGAGGGAAATACAGCGTTTCACGAACGTACATGTGCCCGGCGCATGCTACGCGAAGTGCGCGTAAGTTGTAAGTCTGGTGTAAAGTTATGCCATATAAAGGAGGTGCAATCCAGCAGCAGACATGCAAAGGTCTGCACCAGGGAACACAAGCCGGCGTATTTTACGTCGGACGTGTCTGGTTGGGCGTAGGTTACATTCACGCCGTACGCAGTAATCCAGCGTAGTTTAAGCAGTTGTTCCGATGTGGTTGTGAGCATGCGCAGGGGGAATGCGTCCACGGCTCGGCTCATGCGCAGTTCGTGATACGTATCTGTCTGGCACTCAGCCCATCATTTGCATGGGGTCACGCCTCATTTGCATGGCTCACGCCCACTTCCACCTACGCCGGCGTACGCCTTCGAAACCCAACGCAGCATTTCGAGGACTGGTTTGGTGAATTCCATGCTTGCCTCTCTGCGCTGCATTGGCGTAGCGTAAAATATTTGCGCTACGGAGGCGTAATGTGCGCCCGCTCTCTGTGAATCTGGGCCATTGTGCTCCTCCACCTTCAGTTTGAGGATGCCCCACAGATACTTAATATGGTTTAGGTCTCGAGACATGCTTGGCCAGTCCACCACCTTTACCCTTGGCTTCTTTAGCAAGGTAATGACACTCCCACCACCATGCTTGACAGTAGGCAAGACAAGACAAGTGTCTTTGTACTCCTCACCTGGTTGCCGCCAAACACACTTGACACCATCTGAACCAAATATGTTTATCTTGGTCTCATCAGATCACATGATGTGGTTCTAGTAATTCATGTCCTTAGTCTGCTTGTCCTCAGCAAACTGTTTGCAGGCTTTCTCATGCAACATCTTTAGAAGAGGCTTCCTTCTGTGACAA
This sequence comes from Rana temporaria, assembly GCF_905171775.1. Classification (NCBI taxonomy): domain Eukaryota; kingdom Metazoa; phylum Chordata; class Amphibia; order Anura; family Ranidae; genus Rana; species Rana temporaria. Next base: position 93,879,757 of record NC_053501.1, read on the forward strand.
CAGTCATGCAAAGACCAGTGTGTGGCGTATGGTCTGGGCACTGACAGGCTGACCCCCCACCCCTTCTACCTATGCAGAAATGCTGGCAGCACTCATACGTCTATTTCCCAAAGACAACCTCTGGATGTGACACTAAGCACGTGCAAACAACTTCTTTGGTTGACCATGGCGTGGCCTGTTCTGAGTGGAATCTGTCCTGTTAAACCGCTGCATGGTCTTGGCCACCGTGCTGCAGCTCAGTTTCAGGGTCTTGGCAATCTTCTTATAGCCTAGGGCGGCCATCTTTATGTAGAGCAACAATTATTCTTCGCCAATAAGTGAGTGCTATGTTGAACTTCCAGTGACAAATAAGAGAGAGTGAGAGTGATAACACCAAATTTAACACGCTTGCTGAAATTGAGACTCATCAGACCAGGCAACATTTTTCCAATCTTCTACTGTCCAATTTTAATGAGCCTGTGTGAATTGTAGACCTCCGTTTCCTGTTCTTAGCTGACAGGTGTGACACCGGTGTGGTCTTCTGCTGCTGTAGCCCATCTCCTTTAAGGTTCAATGTGTTGTGCACTCAGAGGTGGCATTCTGCATAACTTGGTTGTACCTAGTGGTAATTTGAGTTGTCAAAAACTGATGTAGGTTATCCTGTGCTCCCTAATCTATTTCTAAATTTCTATGTACTAAACAATAGGCTGCAAACCCAAAAATTGTATTCCCACAACTGAAGAGTGAATAAAGAGTGCAAATTCGCTCCGCCTAACAAAAAATTACATCAATTCTTAAGCATCCAATTCTGAACATTCAATAACATAATTCTTTAAGAGATAAATGATCAAATTATACAAAATATATTGAAACAAAATAAACAAATTATAAGTTATTACACTGTTCTTCACCTTTGTGGGTTTTATATAAATAATATGTGCATTGACTCCCACCACCGTTCACTACTGACCTCGCCACCAATTTAGACCAATCCCCCTCCCCTGCTAGGCTTCAAATCCCAGCTCCTCAACTGAGCTTCCTCCCCCTTGCTGTGTTATGCTGTGCTGGTGGGACTTGTATGTGCTTAGCTGTAAAATCTCTTTCCTCCACCGTTCCTCAATCAAAACAGATTTTCTCCCATGGTGTAGTATTAAAACGATTGAGCAATAGTAAATACTTACATTTAAAAAGGCAATAGAGCGCTTCCACATAAGTATCCAACAGTGCTGTGGCTCCCGTTTCACTCATACTCCACTGTGCTACATCACCCGACTCGTTTCATCACAATCACGTGACTTCCTCAGGTGTCCTGGTCATGGTTGTTCATGAAAATCCCAGAAGATCAGCAGTTTTTTAAATATCCCATTTGGCACGACAACAATGCCAGGTTCAAAGTCACTTAAATTCCCTTTCTTCCCCATTCCTATGCTCGGTTTGAACTTCAGCAAGTGGTCTTCACAGAGTCTGGATGCCTACTGTACATTATTTAAGTTTCTGCCATGTGATTGGCTGAGTAGCAATTTGTGTTAGCAAGCAATTGAACAAGTGTCTATAATAAAGTGGCCAGTGAGTCTATCTATCTGACTGCTGGGTGCAGCTTGGAAACAGGGAAATAGGATAGCTATATATGAAAACCAGCATTATTTAACCCTGACAGCCTACCTAGTCTGTCTGGGATCCTCCCATCTGGGATCGAGTCCTCACATTGGCCTCAGCTCACAAAAATGCAGGAGAATGTGGCACCACGTCATAACGTGATGACCTGAAAAGACTGGCAACCAGACCTATCAAATAAAGGGTAAAAAAAATCCAATTTCTAGAAAAAATGGTGCTGAGTAGACATGTGCATTCGTTTTCGTCCGAATGCATTTTTGTCTGAATTTCTGTTTTTTTTCGTTATCGTTTTAACAAATGGAAACGAACGTGCAGAATCCAAAAGATCCGACATAAAGAAATGCTTTATGTTTGTTTTCGTTGCTACAACAGTTCGCTATAGATAGGAGATTCGACATGACACTGACAATAGCAATCTGTGTCTATCAAACCTGTGGTCGAATGTGCCTAACCTTAACTTCATTAGTCCAAGATTATTCTACCTAGAGAGAAAAGATTTGACATTATAGAGATGTTGTTGGGGTAGACCATTCGACATGAACGACGAAGATTCGATGAAGCAGCGAAAAACATACGTCAAATCTGTCATTGAAGGCTTATGGTGTCTGTTGAAAGTTTTAAGAAGATTCGACAAGCAACTAAACTGTACGATGCCGCAATCGTACATTTCCGGTCAAATGCTCCGCCCATAGGCTATAGAAGAATTTGAATGTTGGTTGACTAGTAATAATAATTTATAAATAAAATTATTACTAGTTTAATACAACATTAGAATTCTTCTATAGCTTGTAGGCGGAACATTCGACCGGAAATGTACGATTGTGGCGTCATACAGTTTAGCTGCTTCGTCGAATCTTCATGGAACATTCTACAGACACCATAAGTCTTCAATGACACATTTGACCTTAATTAATTTGGATTTTCGGACTAATGCATTTTTTAGCAAAATAAAAACGAATTTCGAGAGTAACTAAATAAATGTATTTTTTTGACGACAAAAAAATTCCGAAACAAAATATTTCAGTGTGCACATGTCTAGTGATGAGTGTTCTGCAAGGGCTACGGTTGGAAGGGGGTGTCAACGGAAAAGACTTTCGATATTAAAACTCCTGTTTGTTTTTGTTTTTTTACTTTTCGTCAGGGCTCTGTTGGAAATATTTCCTCTTGTTTGGTGGCAAACTGGACAGAAAGCGAGAGAAAATCTTATATAATGCGAGGCATGAGTTCATTCTAAATGCTTCATTTTCCGCCTTTACTAATTGGATCTGGATAATGAAGGCTGAACATATCTGCCTTACACATTTTCTGTAAGCATTCCCTAGAACGGTGGTCCTTTGTTTGCTGCTTGTCAAGACTTTCTTTAATATTTTTTTTTTTTTGAAAGAAGGTCTGCAAGCTTTTTAGAAGTGGCAACAAAGGTAAAGAAAGTATTGGAACTGTTGTGGATCAGACCTGTAAAAGACAGCAAGAAGTGTTAAGGTGTTGGGTTATGCATTGCTCAGCCTACAATAAGGATACTTGGATTTCAATACATTTGAAAAATGTGGTTTTCTTTGGGTTCCTTTGATATTTTAACCACTTTGAAAATTGGAGGGCAGTCAAATTGTTTTGGACCTAAGCATAGAGATGAGCAAAACATGAAAAAATCCTTCCAGTAGCCATTGTAGCCAGTAGCCAGATCTGCTCTTTCATAATTTGATTCTGTTTTTTAGGTATTTTATTAAAATGTAAAGTATATTTATACCTTGTAAAACAACCCATTCAGTATAAATAGAAATGAAAGCCAAAACATTTGTGTATAGATATAAACATTATAAACCCCCCCCCCTTTTTTTTTTATAAGTGATCACAAACCCTCTGTTCCTTAGCTGCGTAAGGATCTTATGCCCCCTACACACGATCGGAAATTCCAACAGCAAAACTTCGATGTGAGCTTTTGAACGGAAATTCTGACCGTGTGTATGCTCCATTGCTGTCGGAATTTCCACCAACAAAAGATTGAGAGCTGGTTCTCAAATTTTCAGACGGAAAAAAATCCTATCGGAAATTTTGATCGTCTGTAGCAATTCTGACACGCAAAATTCTGACGCATGCTCAGAAACAATTTGACGCATGTTTGGAAGGATTGAACTTAATTTTCTTTTCTTGTCGTAGTGTACGTCACCACGTTCTTGATGGTCAGAAGTTCAGAGAATTGTTGTGTGACCCTGTGTATGCAAGCCTAGCTTGAGTGGAATTCCGTCGGAAAAACCTTAGATGTTTTTGTACACAAAATCTGATTGTGTGTACAGGGCATTAGAGACGTAAGGGAAGATAAGCAGCAGCATACTCCTCTTCCCAGTGAATTGCTGTGCAGAGATTTGGGCGGGGGGGGGGGTATAGACAAGTATGATCATTGAAGGAGAGCAGGCTAAGTTCTCAGCACAGCTAAAAACTGACCACATTGTTTTTTCATGCCTAATGTGGTCAGTTTTAAATAGGAGAGCAGAGCGACTGGTAGGAACACCAGGGATTTCACACAAAGGAGGCAATACAAATTGGAGAGAATACATTTTCATACAAGTACATGGTACAGCAAGCACATACCAGTAAAATGGAAAATTGGGTTGACATATTCTTTAACCGCTTTAGCCCCGGAAGGATTTGCCTCATTCCTAATCATTTTTTGCAATTCGGCACTGCGCCTCTTTAACTGACAATTATGTGGTCGTGCGACGTGGTACCCAAACAAAATTTACCTTCTTTTTTTCCACAAATAGAGCTTTCTTTTGGTGGTATTTGATCACCTCTGAGGTTTTAATTTTTTGCGCTATAAACAAAAAAAGAGCGACCATTTTGAAAAAAAAAAACAATATTCTTTCATTTTTGCTATAATAAATATCTCAATAAAATGTATTCATCAGTTTAGACCGATTTTTATATTCTTCTACATATTTTTGGTAAAAAAAATCGCAATAAGCATATATTGATTGGTTTGCGCAAAATACAAAATAGGGGATAGATTTTTGCCATTTATTTTTACTAGTAATGGCAGCGTTCAGCAATTTTTTATCGGGATTGCGGCGGAAAGATCGGACACTTTTGACAATTATATAGCGTTCAAAGATTGAAATAGCCACCGATTACTGTATAAATGTCTCTGGCAGGGAAGGGGTTAACACTAGGGGGGCGTTTAAGAGGTTAAATGTGTTCCCTCAGTGTGTGTGTGTGTGTTCTAACTGTGGGAAGGATGGAAGTGACTAGAGGAGGAGATCTATCGCTGTTCCTAACGAATAGGAACACATGATATGTCTCTCCTCTCCTCACAGTACCAGGATTTGTGTGTTTACACTCACAAATCCTGGTTCTGTCTCTCGTGCCCATGATCGTGGGTGGCTGGGGGTCATTGTGACTGCTGGCCACACTCATCGGCTCCCTCACGTGCACCTGCTAAGGCTCTTAAAGAAGCCTATGTTGTTTTGCGCATGGCTGCCATCCTGCCGACGTATATGTACACGTTTCGGTCGGGTGGTTAAGTATTCTCCATGAAATAAACTAACCAAATCAAAACAGGGAGATGCTTAGGTGATCACAGAGCAAAAAGGCTGCGAGTTTGCAGATAAATTCCTAAACAACACAATCTATAGCAACAGTGCAAAGGTAGTCCTTGAGTATCAGTCTAGTGACTATGCCAAGGGTGAGATAATTGTAATCAGTCTGCTGCAGACAACAGTTGGTGGCCATACATCAGTAGAATTTAATCGAATGTTAAAGTGGAACTTTGCCCATAAAAACTAGATAAAAAATAATGTTCTTTAGCAAGGAACATACATTCTAAATGAATAATTATGCTTCCAAAATGAGTGTGTGCTGTAAATTGCCTCCAGCATTGTACCTGCTTCTTCTTGCCAGAGGCTGCCATTTTGTTGAAGCCCAGAGCCCCTGATCGGCAGTATATCTTTAGGCTGATCAGCCTCTAGTGGCTCTGATTTTCGGCACAATGCCAAAAATGGAGATCACCTGAGCATGGGCAGAGCAGGGAATTACTGGATATTAAACAGTACTGGCACTTATTTTTATTATTTTACATAGACTGCTTGCCCTCTTTTAGTGGCTTGTGAGCGTCTGCCCCTCCTTGGAGGCTTTCTGGACATGATGGGTATTTTTTTTAACACCACACTACACTGTATTATATACTGTGTACATTACCTGAAGTCTATTTTAAACTGTACACACTGTATTATATACTGTGTACACTGTCTGAAGTGTATTTTAAACTGTACACTGGCTGCACTGTATTATATACTGTATACACCACCTGCACTGTATTAGAAACTGTACACCACTGAATGCACGGAATATATAGGCTACGCTGAATGCAGAGTGTGTATGTATGTATGTGTATATATAATACACTGCCTGTACTGACTGAATTTAGAGTTTACACTGTATATATAGGCTACGATGAATGCAGAGTATATATATATAATCAAATACACTGCCACTAACTAACTAACCTGCCTGCCTTATCTAGCTCCATCTCTCTATCTCCATCCACTATAAGGCCTCGTACACATGACCGAGTTTCTCGGCAAAAAACAGCAAGAAACTTGCTGGGAGATATTTTTTTGCCGAGGAAACTGTCGAGAAACTCGACGAGCCAACAAAAAGAGCAAGTTCTCTATTTCCTCGATGAGAATGGAAAAACTTGCCTTGTCGAGTTCCTCGACAGCCCAACAAGGAACTTGACGAGGAAAACGTTTTTCGCCCATCGAGTTCCTCGGTCATGTGTACGAGGCCTAACACACTATTCTGGCGCTGTGTAAGCAGCCTTATATAGTGTGGGGCGTGGACTTGTCCCCCTGAGCCATGATTGGCCAAAGTCACCCTGCCTTTGGCCAATTATGGCTCTCACTGAGGAGTGTGCTGTAATTGGCCAAAGCATGCAGATCAGGTGCATACTTTGGCTAATCATCATACAGCAATGCACTGCGGTCTTGCAGTGCATTATGGGGCGTTCAAATTTGGCCCGAACGCCCCATAAAATTTGCTGTTCGGCGAACACCCGATGTCGAACTCAAAGCTCATCCCTAGTCATGACTGTACTGCAAACATGTAGCAGCCATTGGGAAGAACCACAGCATGTAGTAGGTGGCCAGTAAATACACTCCAGAAATTGTTGGTTTCTAATGAGTTTGCACATCATACACTCCTTTAAACTTATTTGTTAGTTACATAAATACAGTGGCATCTTGGAGGTCTTAATATAGCCCTTTCAACAGGTAACAGTAAGTTCTTTATACAACCCCTTTATCAGACACATGTGACCAATGATTACATTATGATTGTGCTGTATTAAAAGCTCCAAAACTTCACTGTATTTGTGCGACTAATAAAGCCAAAAAGAGCACATGATGTGCCGGTGACAACTCTTTTATGATTTTACAATGGATCCATCCATAGCAGAACTCAAATATGAAAGATAGTTCGGATGAAAAGGATTGGATGATTTGGCAACACCACTTCCTTCTTTTAAAGTTGGCATCTTAAGAGTCTTCAGGCGGTTGTTTATTTTCAATAAAGTGCAATTCAATGGCACATGTGGCAGGTAAGTATTTATTATATTTTCTTTTAAAGGAAAGATGTTTTAGAGCTGTAATTTTAGTTACAGATTCAACTGATTTTTTGCAGGACGAGTTTGGGGACTGAGGTCAACCTGGAGTTGGTCTGTCAGCCTCATCCATGACCTACATCTGGCCACTTCCTATGTAGACATTTGCATTGTTATTTATGTAGATGTATGCAGACATGCAGGGGAGTTGAGAGCAGAGTGTACGTGAGGACATTGGATCGCATTGGCAGTATAACTTCTGCCACAAGCAAGAGATTACTCGATGAAAGTGTTAATCCTTCGAAGAGCCATAGTTTGGGTTTGATCTGGCAGCCTCATCCCCAGCTGATAATCCTTCAGATGAGTGATTGGCTCCTGCCAAAGCCATATCTGTCCTGCTGGTATCAGCACTCCTGATCTTAAAGCCCAACACGGCTCTTCTGGGACACACTCAATTTATTTCTGCTCTTCGTTGGGGAAAGGGAGGGGAGTGCAGTAGAGGAAGGCTGTGCCTGCCTGCAGCCTGTAGGGTGAAATCGGATGGCCCTTTCTGCTGGCAGAACCGTGCATGTTAACTCTGGAGAGTACTAGAGAAGCGCAGGCTTTGAAATGGAATCCTTCTTCGTTCTCGTGGCAGTACGGGAAGTGAGGTTATGTACTAATGAGACTCGAGAGATGAAACGGCTACATATGGAGGAACTGCTGATTCATGGGCAGTTAATGATGAGCGCCAGATGTCATCCTGGCATTTAATTTCCAGAATTACACCATATATGACTTGATTCTCCCATGCCAAATATAACTAAACTTCCATAATTGCTTTTTAGTAAAAGTGCATATATACATTAAAGGGAATGAATAGTATTTGCATTTTTTGGATATATATTAAAAGTACAAAAGATCAGCTTGATATAAAAAGCCTTTTTAAAATGTGTTAATCTCTCTAAAAAAAAGACTGCATGTATATTTCAAGAATAAAGTTATTTTTTTTCTCTTGTTACAATAGTTGCAAACTATACAAGAAATGGTAGTGGCCCATAATTACTTTTCATGTTCATCTCCATCATCCTCTCTTCCTGTGGGAGTCCCTTAAAAATGTTTGTGCAATGTATCACCCTCCTAGTTAGGTGCTAGGCTGTCGGGTAAATTTAGTTCTTTTTTTTGTTGTTGTGCTCCTCTGAAATCAGTGGAGCAGCTGCTGTTTGTTTTAGGCTGATCAGGGTCCCACAGGCTGCGTATTTGATTGCTTCTCCCTGCTTTCTGGAAATCTACAAAACATAGGAGTGGAGCAGTCTAAGTAAGCAGTCTAAATATGTATGAAGTCCCAGGCCAATCCCTTGGGAGGTGTGCTTAGAAGAGGGCTAGAGAGAACATAAAGGTCTGGGGTAGGATCCTTGTCCAGTAGGAGAAGTACGTACCCAGCCTAAAGGGCTGCCTTCCTCCCAGGCAACCCAGCTCCTCTACCAAGAGCTCATCGAGGCTCCGGCTACATTAAAGCGGTGGGCTCTATACTCTGAGGGACTTCAAGCTAAGGAAGATGGTGTTCACCTAGGATCCATTATGGCAAGTCCACTAAGCAACTGTCTGCCAGACTGTTACAGGCGCCGTCTGTTCTCTGAAATAGCAGGCGCTCTTGGCGCCGTCTCTTCCTGTAATGCGTTCCACGCTGGAACGCATTACGGCGACTGCGCGATGTCATCGCCCGGCGCCGCGTACATTCCACGTGAACTGGCGGTTTTCCTGAATCAGTGTTTATGCACTGCATCTGCCCCTTGCCTATAAAGGCTTTCAGAGGCAATAGAAAAACGGTTCTATTATTGTTGGCCGTAGCAGGTTAGGCTACCATCCTTCCCTGGACCTGGAGGCATGCCATTATTAAGGCTAAACGAACTACAGGTACCAGAAATCCTTAACCCTGGATGTCTGCCTGATTGAAGCTAATCCAGATTGCCATTGCCGGGGACAACCTTCAAGACCTTCCTTGCTGACACCCTACACTACGGAATCCCTACTCGCTACACTGAAGCCCTGCAAATGGATAAGTAGCAATTGTGTCACTTGTAGTTCTATAGAAACATCTGCTGCATACTTTCCACCTAAAACTAAAACTTGCTGATATTTATTATGGCTTGTGGCTATTAACATACTACTTGGGATAGACTGTTGTGCCTATGATTGTTTGCGAAGGAATATCTTAAAGGGATATTTACTCTCAAATTACCTGAGCTATATTTGTCTCTCATATGCAACTATTAGTTGTCTCTACAACTCCTATTTACTACAAGCAATATTTGCCTGTCATATGCAACTATTAGTTGTCTCAACAACTCCTATTTACTACGTGCTTGACATAAGTGTAAATTGTTTACAGGCCTTGCCCTGACTTGCTGAACATGTTCGCTCTAACCTTTCTATGCTAAGGGTTGAGGTATTTCATACCTACTCCCTTAGTGACCTAATGCATTCTATATGGTTAAGTGATATGATGTAGAGAACCCCCAAACTCCTGTTTGTGTGGAGTGATGCCTGGGGTCCCGTACTGATAATCACTATACATACAGCAGTGCATTAGAATCTTGATCTGTATGCTATAATTTTAAACGCTAAGCTTTGGTCACATGTTGTAATACTTCCAACCTTAGTAGCTCAACACCTTCCATTATGTGAGAGAGAGATGATGTAGACAACCCCCAAACTCCTGTTTGTGTGGAGTGACGCCTGGGGTCCAATATTAAGTCACATAAAGAAGCACATTGAAATCCTTGCTTGATGGCAGTTGTGGTTCACTCCGTTCACCAGAGCTGTTACACTGACTTTAAAGAAAGCATTCAAGTACCCAAGGACTTGTGAGTACAGACCTGAGAGCAGGATGTGCATGGCCCAGGGCTGCCCATTCCCGGAACTATTGCTAAGGGGCTTTTCTAAGTAGTGTCTGAAGAAGAAGAAAGGGTCTTCTCTTGCTACTGTTCGACTCTTAAATGAGTTGTAAAGGAAATAATTTTTTTGCTGAAATGACTGGTTACAGGGTATAGAGACATAATAGTTAACAGATTCCTTTTAAACATGATTAAAAATAGATAAAAATCAATCATATAATGTACCTACAGTTTCAGTTTTGTTTTTGCATGTTTCCTGCTTCTCTGCTGCACAGAGCCAATACAGGGCAGTGATGGTTTGGAAAACTAAACTGATTGGTGTTGAGGGGTTTTAGACACACAGTAATCACACCTCCTTGATTAGTGACCACAGAGAGAAATCTCCCATTACTTTTTTCATCAGGAAACAGACAACCAGGAAGTGTTCAGAACAGAGAAGGATTAAAGCAAAAACGAACAATGAGGACATAAAACCAGGACTGCAGTAAGGTAAAGGAAGCTATTTAGCTAAAAAAATAATTGCCTTTAGTGACCTGTTAAGTATCCCACAGCTCCTTAAGCCCAAGTTAAACCACAATAAACTTTAAAAAGCAATCACTAGACTACTCATTGAGCCATAAGTGTGGATACTGCTGTGTGCCTGGCTGCTGATGCACTGTTGGAAAAGATAGCAGGACCAGCCATAGGGTTAGCGCTATAGTTAGTTTTGTCCGTACACTGAGTGAGAGCTTACACAAGACTAAGGATCTCTCTCCCTAATACACCACACAGCTAGTTTCACACTAGCCAAAGCTCTAAAAATATTATCCGCAGTGGGTTGCTTTTCAGAGCGATGCCAAGCAGTTGCTATCAGGCATTCAAGAGGCTATTCTGGCATCTCCTGAATGTCAGTTTTTTTTATTTTTTATTTTTATTTCTTCAAAACGCCACTTTATTTTGCTGGCTTATGCACCCCAATGCTTGGCTTGCAGTTGTGGCATGGTCCCATTACTCTGAATATCCCCTCCTTGAGGGATATCCTATTGTATCGATATTGGATTGATATAGAGATGTCCTTATGTTTTTTTCCTGAACCCCAAAATGTGTTAGATACTTTTTGGATTGTCCTCCTGACTTTAACTGGAATAAAACTGTATCTGGACCTTTTAGCAGTGGCGTGGCACTTCAGTTTCCATTTTTGTTACATTACACAACAAGCCAAGGAGACTGTGGAGATCCTCTGGGGCATACAAGCTGCCTGGTTGGGAACCAGATAACTTACCTCAACATCAAAACTTTAAGAGGGCAATACCAGTGAGATAACCCTACGGGTCCAGTGCCATTAATGTAAAGTTCAAACATTATGGCGGTTTCCCGGCTTAGAGATGAGACCTATGCAGTAATTAATTACACAGAGTCCTTCTGTAAAAATTTTGCATTTAGGAGGGACATGGATGAACCCATGCCCTCTCTACCAGTCCAGCGTTGACACCTTCACTCCTGTAGCATGCAGCCAGGCTTATGGGTCTCCATAATGTGGGTTCAGTGCCAGTTTCCTTGAGGAAACTGACTGCTGGGAAGGGTGTCAGATCACTGACCCCCTCGCTACCATAGGACCCTCCACCATGCCAGGTACCATGCTTCATGACCAGCTGCAATGTACCTTGCACTATTACTTTGTTACCCAAAGCAACTGCATGACTTCTACTTGTCTTGCTGAGTAGACCTCTAGTAGTCATTTAGCTTCATACCCCACATGTGCTTTACTGACCCTAGTTCTTTCATACACCAGGAACCCTTATGCACCCATTTAAATGACTTCAGACCAGGCTTGTAACAGTTGATGCAACGTTATTTGAACATTTAAGGCACAGACCAACTTGAACATTTCAATGCAACATTCATTATCTAACTTAGGCTGTTCCCTTGTCACGATTTTCTTGTAAAAAACAAAAACTTAGGCTGACCAGGCATACCTCAGCAAGATGATAGTGCATTATTGGTGTTTCCCAAGTTTTGGCAGGTCTCTGGACTCCTGGTGTCCTCCGACGAACTGCTGGCGCAGCAGTCCCCCTTTTGGTGAACCACGGCAATCGTGGCATGATCCTGTGTGGGCTGAAGCTCCAGAAACTGACATTTCCCCCTTCTTTACAGTATATCACATGATAGATGAGCTTGGTAAAAAAAAAAAAAAAAACAGAACTCCTTCCCCAACCTGGGCCAGCCAACTGCCTACATAACAAATTGTAGGCCAGCTACCTACATGCAGGTAAATGTTGATGCATAATAGCATCACCATTTTACATGAGTACAAGGGCGCACATCCATTCACTTGTGGCTCTTTGGACACATGAAAACACATTTTTGTTGTTTTTTTACACTAAGATAATTTTATGTCTAAAAACGTTAGTATGCAAATACCTTTCTGAAGCAGGTAGTGAAGTGCAATTAGTGTATGGATCCTTTTGGTGCCTCTTGTTCTCTATAGGTTGCGAAATAGCAAATGGCTAATAAGTGAAAAAAAAAAGTCTAAAATCTGCCATGTGTCGTTACTGAAAAATAACAGATAATCTGCTGAAGATGAAGAAATAAAAGACTTTTATATGGTAACACATACTAAGTGATCTGTCAGACATCTGCTGTTTCAAACACTTGTGACAGCACTTAATGCTCCGCTAGGAATGAGCTCATAGTAGAATATGTTAAAAACAAGCTTCTGGTTGAACACAGACAACAAAACCCAGAGTGTTTTTTTTTTAACAGCAACAACAACGCTTTTTGGAGATAAATCAGAATTACAGGCCAAGGACTGGGATATGAACAATAATCAACAACGTGAAACACGTCAGTGCTTTGTGTGCTGAGACTTGTCACAGAAAATCAGAATGCCGAATACTCGAAAGGGAGAGGAAAAAAGTACAACAAAAGCCCCTGGCTTGAATGCATTGTTTATTATTAAAACTGAATTCTGGCTAAACGGCTAACTGCACAATAGAATTTCATGTGTACAAGCTATTTTGCTTGCCAACATATTTGTAATTCTGTTCAGACAGCTTTGTGATACCCACCACTGCCGTAAGTGACCTTGACCCATGTAGTCTGGATAAACCCCTTTTTCCCCAATTTCACATTCCCATCCTTAAACCCCCAATAAGGTGACAACACCTGAGTTTGGAGTATACCTGGCCATAGCAGCCCTTTTTTATTAAAAACATACACTAACCAGCCACTTTATTCGGTACGACTTGCTAGTACTGGGTATGACCCCCTTTTGCCTTCAGAATTTTCTTACTTCTTCATGGTATAGATTCAACAAGGTGTTGGGCTCTGATGCAGAGGCTTTGAGCTTTGAAACGTGTCAGCCGGCGGTGACCCCCCTGTTGGAGTGTGGTTCGAGGGTAATCCACTACAGCCTATGTCAATTAAGTCTATACTGTGATTCTTTCTACTACCATTGTGAGTAGGTTTTTTATACATTTTAATCTATTACATTTGGTATAACGGTAACACACTAGGCTGGTGCGCCTTTTTCTTTTCTTCTTTTTGTTTGCCACTAGGATATCCCCATCCATGAAGGGCAGCAAGGCCGGTGGCACCGTTGTTGGTATTTTTTCCATGGATCATTGATTGTTTGACTATCCACTTGTGCGCAGGAGAGTTTGTTTTCTGCGTTCTGAAGTTTCTAGGTCATCTGTTTCCTCCTTGGGATCTCGGAAATCCCCCACAGGCTGCATGCTCCTTTCCAGTTTATCCCTTGCTGGATAAACTGATGTATGATGACTGGGTTCACCGAGATGAACCGTTTTCTGCTCCTAAGTAGGGATGAGCCGAACACCCCCCTGTTCGGTTCGCACCAGAACTTGCGAACACACCAAATGTTCGTGTGAACTTTAGAACCCTATTAAAGTCTATGGGACTCGAACGTTTGAAATCTAAAGTGCTATTTTTAAAGGCTAATATGCAAGTTATTGTCCTAAAAAGTGTTTGGGGACCTGGGTCCTGTCCCAGGGGACATGTATCAATGCAAAAAATCGGGAGCAGTGATTTTAATAATGCTAAAAGTGAAACAATAAAAGTGAAATATTCCTTTAAATTTCGTACCATGGGGGGGGGGGTGTAAAGTTAGCATGTGAAATAGCGCATGTTTCCCGCACTTAGAACTGTCACTGCACAAAGTGTAATTTCTGAAAGAAAAAAAGACATTTAAACCGGACTTGCAGGTATAATGAATTGTCGGCTCTGGCAATTCAGAGCGAATTCATTCATAAAAAAAAATAAAAAAATAGCGTGAGGGTCCCCCCAAATTCAATTACCAGGCCCTTCAGGTCTGGAATGGATATTAAGGGGAACCCCGCCGTCAATTAAAAAAAAATTACTTGGGGTTCCCCCCAAATATCCATTCCAGACCCTTCAGGTCTGGTGTGGATTTTAAGGGGAACTCCACCCCAAATTTTAAAAAAAATGGCGTGGAGTTCCCCCAAAAATTCACACCAGACTCCTTATCCGAGCACGTTAACCTGGCCGGCCGCAGAAAAGAGGGGGGGACAGAGTGTGGCCCCCCTCTCCTGAACCGTACTAGGCCACATGCCCTCAACATGGGGAGGATGTCCCCATGTTGATGGGGACAAGGGCCTCATCCCCACAACCCTTGCCCGGTGGTTGTGGGGGTCTGCGGGCAGGGGGCTTATCAGAATCTGGAAGACCCCTTTAACAAAGGGGACCCCCAGATCCTGCCCCCCTATGTGAATTAGTAATGGGGTACATTATACCCCTACCATTTCACGAAGAAAGTGTAAATAGTTGGAAAACACACACACACCGTAGAAAAAAGTCCTTTATTAATAAAAAAATAAAATAAAAAAAATACAGCAGTGGTAATCCATTCTCGGTCCCGGCTTCCTGCTCCAACATTGTCTGTATCCAGCGACGGGTGCGGGTGATCTCCGGTCCAGCGATGAGAAGATCCATACATCCAGAGCGCAGCATCGCCGACCTCTCTCCGCTGGACACAGTCCAGCGAATGACGCAGGTGAAGCTGTGACATTTCTTATATAGGGGAGGCGGGGCCACCCGTCACGTGACCCCGCACCCTCTGACGCACCCTCTGCTACGTCACTGGGGAAGCCCAGCAAGGGGGAAGACTGGGCTTCCCCAGTGTAGCGTAGTGTAGCAGAGCTTCACCCGCGTCATTCGCTTGGCTGCGCTCTCTCTAGATGGATGGATCTTCTCATCGCTGGACCAGAGATCACCCGTCGCTGGATACAGACAACGTTGGAGCAGGGAGCTGGGACCGAGTAGATTACCACCGCTGGATTTTTTTATTTTTTTTTATTAATAGGACTTTTTTCTACGGTGTGTGTGTGTGTGTTTTTTTCCAACTATTTACACTTCCTTTGTGAAATGGTAGGGGTACAATGTACCCCATTACCAATTCACATAGGAGGGGGCAGGATCTGGGGGGTCCCCTTTGTTAAAGGGGTCTTCCAGATTCTGATAAAAACTTTTTTTTGCATTGATACATGTCCCCTGGGACAGGACCCAGGTCCCCAAACACTTTTTAGGACAATAAATTGCATATTAGCCTTTAAAATTAGCACTTTAGATTTCTCCCATAGACTTTACCGGGTGTTCCGCGGCTTTTCAAATTTGCTGCGAACACCCCTAATTGTTCGTTGTTCGCCGAACAGGCAATGTTCGAGTCAAAGGTAGTGTACTGCAGGCAGCAGTATAAGATCCTCTGGCCCAATGGCGGTCTTTATTTCTACAGTGAAGGAGGACTGCACTAAGTTAAAGGAAGCTATTTAGGATTTTTTTTTTTTTACCTTTACAACCCCATTAAGGCTCTGTGTCCCGTGATGTATGAGCAAGAAAATAGTATTTTTTTAATACAGCTTACCTGTAAAATCCTTTTCTTGGGAATACATCACGTGACACAGAGCTCCTGCCCCTCTTCGGAGTTAAACATGGGAAACTTATTGCTTTGCTACAAAACTGAGGTACTCTCCATTTGGAAGGGGTTATATAGGGGAGGGACTCAATTGTAATTGGGTTTGCCAGTGTCCAATCACCTGTGGTGACTACATAACCTATTAAGTAATTAAGGTTCTGTGTCCCGTGATGTATTCCCAAGAAAAGGATTTTACAGGTAAGTTGTATTAAAAAATCCTATTTTTAGTTTTAGTCCCATTTTAGTCTTCTGCAATTGTTTAGTTTTAGTTGTATTCAGTCGACTAAATCTCCAGTACATTTTAGTCGACTAAAACTGTAATATGTAATGCATTAACCACTTAAAGCGGAGGTTCACCCTAAAAATCAACTTTGTCTGACTCATACCATGAAACAGAATGCCGGCGGCTATAGTATTAGGACACGCGACTACCATTTTATGTAAGGTAAGAGCGGCAGAAGGATCTGAAAAAGAAAAAACTTATTCCCGCGGAACCCCCGCATTAAGCCCCGGACCATTTTGATGGCTAAATACCAGGCCACTTTTTGCGATTCGGCACCGCGTCGATTTAACTGACAATTGCGCGGTCGTGCGACATGGCTCCCAAACAAAATTGACGTCCTTTTTTATTTCACAAAGAGAGCTTTTTTTGTGGTATTTGATCGCCTCTACGGTTTTTATTTTTTTGCGCTATAAACAGAAATAGTGACAAATTTGAAAAAAATTCAATATTTTTTACTTTTTGCCATAATTAATATCACCAAAAAATATATAAAAAAACACTTTTTCCTCAGTTTAGGCTGATACGTATTCGTATACATATTTTTGGTAAAAAATCACAATAAGCGTATATTGATTGGTTTGCGCAAATGTTATAGCGTCTACGAAATAGGGGATAGAATTATGGAATTTTTATTATTATTATTATTTTACATATACTGGCGGCAATCTGCGTTTTTTTTTATTGTGACTGCGACTTTATGGCGGGTACATCGGACACTTTTGACACTATTTTCGGACCATAAAAAATGCACTGATTACTGTGAAAATGACACTGGCAGTGAAGGGGTTAACCACTAGGTGGCACTGAAGGGGTCAAGTGTGCCCTAGGGAGTGCTTCTAACTGTTAGGGGGGGTGGGCTGTGTGTGACATGACAGTGATCACCACTTCCTATTACAGGAAGCTGTGATCACTGTCCTGTCACTAGGAAGACTGGGGAAATGCTTGCTTACATTAGCATTTCCCCGTTCTTCCTCACTGTGACACTGTAATAGATTTATCGCTGGTCCAATTCCAGGATACATATTCTATTCTGCCACTGAGACAAATGTATGATCTAAGAGCATGCATGCATGTATAAGAGATCACACTGCTTCAGGCTCCATCATCAACTCCAAACGGGAGCCCTTTATTCAGGTTACAGCTTTTATAGCCAAAGTGACATAAGCAAACGTCATCACATATGGGTGCATCTGATTGGTTCATCCACATATGGTCTTCTCTTGTTACATCTCTTCCTGGCCACGAGGCAAGCATTCAGTCTCAATATTCCTTTGCTCGGTGGGAGGGGGAGGAGTGGGTCAAGGAGTGGAGAAAAAAGGAGGGGGTAAGGAGTGGGTGGTGAGAGACATCTGGTTTTCGTCTTGAACAGTAAGGAAATGACTGCTTGTCTTGTTTCATGAATATTAAAATACACACACATATACACATACATACATACATATATACATACACACATACATACATATCACAACAAGAAAGAAAATAAACAAAATAATAAAAAAAAGGAAAGTAATATTTGAGTGGTTAAAAGAGAAAGATAACATAGACATTTTATTTAGCTCCATCACAACACGATCAAGGGTATGCCCGCGGACATCGAATTCGTGGGACCCGCGGTCAGAGTCATAGAGCTCACATTGGGCTTGCGCGTCCACATTCCCCCTTCTTAAAAGGGACGTATATATACACGTTCTTTTGCCTATCCGTGCCATGCTACAGACGTATATCTGCGTGCAGCGTTTCCAAACTCATTGTTGTTTATGTTATTGAGGTATGAACATGCACTACAGATCAGTGTTTATTTTAAAGTCATATTTTAATTTATGTTTAGTCTTCCCGACAAGAAAAGTGTGATGTGAGCTTTTTGTCAGGAATTCTGAACATGCGTATGCTCCATCACACTTTTTCTGTGAGAATTCCTGCCAAGAAAAGATTGAGAGCAGGATCAACATTTTTGTGACAGGATAAATTCCTATCGGGAATTGCTGTCGTCTGTATGCAATTACGTCACAAAAAAAACGTGCATGCTCAGAATCAAACAGAAGAGCCGAACTGCCTATAGAACTTCATTGATCTCGGCTCATCGTACTTGTTGTACGTCACAGCGCTCTTGAAGTTCGGAATTTCAGACAAGATTTGTGTGATTGTGTGTATGCAAGACAAATTTCTGCAGTTCTCCTGCTAAAAAAAAAAAAACGGTTTTCCTGTCGGAAAAACTGATCGTGTGTACGAGGCATAAGTATTTTGACTAAAATTTCATTTTAGTTTTAGTCGTATTTTAGTCATCTCAATTGTTTTTGTTTTAGTCATATTTTAGTCGACCAAATAGTATTCATTTGGTCAACTAAAATGTTTTAGTCGACAGATTTAAAACTGGTATGCCCTTCTTGTTATGTATTTGTTATGTTTAAACTTGTCTGAGGACTTTGCTATAAACAAATGACTTATA
This sequence comes from Rana temporaria, assembly GCF_905171775.1. NCBI lineage: Eukaryota > Metazoa > Chordata > Amphibia > Anura > Ranidae > Rana > Rana temporaria. Next base: position 93,898,474 of record NC_053501.1, read on the forward strand.
AATCTAATTTCATCCCTCTAAGATCAAAACTGCTGACAGGTAAGTACATGATATTCATTTTCAGACAGCTAATATATAGATTTGTCTAGGAATCCAGGAGGATCTAGAAACAAGAAATATCTGCTCAATACAAGGATGAAAGTGGTCTTCTCTTCATTATTCAAAATGCACAAATGATCAATTATTCATTGTAAGAATCCCATTAGCAGTTGCACATGGGAGACAGAAATGTATACAATTCTTTCATGGCTTTACGTAGCGAGAGAGTATTAGAGAAAGTGTCAATAGCTTTGTACCCACTTACAGTATATCTGTCAAATCTGTGGTCATAACAGTGAACTTTTCTTATAGAAGGGCAGCTTAGGTGGAGGGCCCACATGACTGGGGGTTGCTGGGCAGTCTGGACTGGGGGTATTGATAGTGAGCCCTATAAAGGGGGCTTTCTTATTGGTTCAATGGAGGAGTAGGGGTGCGGCTTGGAGGCTGGGTTTGGTCTTGGGGTGTGGGTAATGGGTCTCAGTAGGTGGACAGCAGGAAATAATACAGCATAATTTTTTTGAAATTAGGTGTCTCTGAGGTTCTGTTCTTGTGCATATTACTTTGAAAGGTGTGTTTTGTCTAGAGTGCACGGCGCGTGTATTATTCAAGTATTGTCTTAGTTGGATATATGACCAAATGGCAAAGGGGTGTCCTGATTTAGTGGACAATTTGGCTAAGGTTAGGAAGAGGTTTCTATTAAAAAAATGTCAGCTTGCATGTCAGAGTGGGGCCAAACTCCTGTGAGGAAGGCGTCTGTGAGACCTGGTGGGAAATCTGGGTTGTTACGCATGGGCGTTAGTGGCCCTGGTGCAGAGGATATTTTAAATTGGTGACATGTCTTATTGAATATTTGTAGCGTGTTGCCAATTAGAGGGTGTTTGCATTCTAGTGGTATATGTGAGGGAGTGGTCCTTAGTAGTTGGCGCAATGGTATGGAGGACAATGTATGTTCAGTGTCTACCCAAGCTTGCACAAATGACAAATGACACTCACATTTGCAATGAAGGGACAGTTCCAAAACAAACGAGCGGCAAGCTCATCTCCCTGCCGTCATCACCTGATGAAGTCATGTGGTGTGACGACATGCGTAGGGACCAGGAAGCGCTAGATCCTACACGCCTTGACGGCAGGGAGACAAATGTGAGTGTCATTTCTATGTTTTTTTCCAATAAATATTGTATGCGGAACTGTACTATGTGCCTCCCTCTCTTTTCTTTCATCCACATCCTTTGAGCAACTTACTTGACACTACCCGGCAAGTTAGGAGGTGGAAGTAACAGAAGAGAGAAACCCAGGATCACAGACCGGATTATTGGGAACTCGCTGTTCGTTGGAGATAGGCCCACTATTCACGGCCTCCATGTGAGTGCATGTGCATGTGATTTATCATCTCCCAAAGTACCCTCACAGTATTACACTTGTGTGTTCTATTTCACCTGGACATTGACTCACTGGACTCATTTCACATTTGTATTGATTTACTTGTATATGTTTTTTTGCCTTAAGTTTGTTTGAGCCTATGCAAATTGTTCACATTGTTGCTATACTTTTGGTATACCCGGTACACCCTGTACACCTTAGTTTATCCAATAAAGGTTTACCGCCCCTAGTGGTCACTATACCCACTTGGTGGGCCTTTATCACATTTTTGTTTATTCCAGTTAGACAGCGCAGTCATCATCACTCATTCACATTATTTTAACTTGGGGTAAGGTTAGTCTTTCAAAACTCAATCTTGGGTGTGATTTACCCCACACAAATACTGTGCAAGCTTTACAGACAGAGGCAAAAAAGGCTTGTAGTAGTTTTATGGGCACTGCTTGAAGGACATACAATATTCTCGGGAGGATGTTCATTTCGACTATTGATGCTCTGCCAAACCACGATAAAAGACCGTTGGACCATGACGTCAAATCTTTTTGAATGTTTTGGAGAATCAGGAGGTCGTTTTTGGTATACATGTTGGATAATTTAGAGGGTAACTGGATCCCAAGATAGGTGATCGAGTCCTGACTTCATTTGAAGGGGAAGTTTGTTTGACATTGTGTGAGGGTGTCGTTCTCTAGGGATATATTCAGTGATTTCATGAAGTTTATTTGGAAGTTGGTGATAGTTTTAAATGTGGTGAAATCTTTGAGTACTTTGGGTAAACGTAATGTGTGGTTCAGTGAGGAATAAGAGGATGTCGTCGGCGAGATTGTGACCCCTTTCATGTCGGGGTCTAACCTGAGGCATTGTAGTAAAGGTTCTAGGATAAGTACAAATATTAATGGAGAGAGAGGACAACCCTGGCATGCACTGTTCGATATTGTGAAGGCATTCAATAGGTGGCCATTGACTTGAACCTTGCCCGTTGGGGAGGAGTATAGGGCCAGAATAAATTGTAACATGCTTTCACGTATGCCAATCGTTTTGAGGGCTTCCAACATATAGTGCCAGGCCATTCTTTCGAATGCCTTCTCTGCTTCTATGGATAAAAAAATCTGTGGTGTTGTGTAGAAGTCAACCATCTGTGTGTATTGATGACTTTTATGGTGTTGTCTCCTGCCTCTCTGCCCGTTATGAAGCCCACCTGGTCTAATGAGATGAGTTTGTGGAATAAGGGCATAAGACGATTGGCTAGGATTTTGGCGTGGAGTTTGAGGTCCACATTTAATAAAGCAATCGGTTGATAATTGGTGACTAGTGAAGGGTCTTTATTCGGTTTTGGGATTACCGTTATGTGTGCTGTGAGGAGGTCACGGAGCGGGAGGTGGTCAGACGTAATGGAATTAAAAGCTCTTAGGAAATGTGGTCGAAGTGTGTGACTAAAGGTCTTGTAATACTAATAACCTGTTGTCAAGCCATCCCGGCCTGGACTCTTTCTCTGTTCTTTTATTTATTCTATTCTTGTCCTTTCTATTCTATTCTATTCCATTCTATTCTGTTCTTTTATTCCCTATCCTATTTTGTTCTGTTTTACTCTATTATATTATATTCTTTTATTTTCTGTTATATTTTTTTTCTATTCTATTATATCTGTTTCAGTTTTATTCCTTTTTCTATTCTGATTTATTCTCTTTGAAAATGGTTTGAATTTGAATAGTTTTTGAATTTATAAATTCTAAAAGTATTCAAATTTGAAAACTATTTGAAATAGTTTTGAAAACTTTTCAAACCGATTTGAATATGAAAATTATAATCGATTTAAATACGAATAAATGAAACAAATTCTGAAAATGAATTAAACGGATTAAACATATTTAAACAAATTTATGTAAATAATGAAACAAAAACATTTTTTTTCGTTCTGCACATGTCTAGAACCTTCAAACTCCAGGCCCCAATCCAGGATTACAAACCTGGAGAACACAGCTTTCTCTGCTTACAATATACACGCTGGAGCTTGTCAAACCATAACTTTGAGAATCTTGTGTCATCCTTGCATCTCTTTCCTACTCTCACACCGTGGCAGGACCTCGCACTGTCACACGTGTTAAGTTTAAGATAGCAAAATTGTGTTGGAGATAGAATTAAGGACTTGCTGCATGGAAAAAGGCAACCTTTGATAGGTATATTGTTGCAATTCAAAGAAACTGGCAAGGCCGGAGTATCCTATTAAGGGAAAGTAACCATTTGCTTGTAGCCCAGTATAATGGAAGCCGATGCAATGTATTGAAAGACTAAAATCACCCCTTCCATGAGGACAGTCTGGCATTTTTTTTCTCATTACTTCTCCCACCACCTATCTTTTCAAGAAATATGCTTCCTTTCTGAGCTTTGTTGAACCCCTTAATGCGTTTGAAAGCTTCTCTTCCATTCTCCTTTTCTCTGCTGTAAATTTTAAGCAGTTTCAGTTTTATTTCTGTTAAATTTTATGATGTGGGCCAAGCGTAATTTTAGTAGCTCTTACATGGACAGACTCAGATTATATCTGTCTTTACGGAGATCAGGAATGACTTATAAAATGTATAAAGAGAAATGGCAGATATTTTCTCCTTGTTCGCACCAATTCATACTCTGTCAGATAATACTGCTGTGCTTCTTTGAACAGGAAACAAAGGCTGGTCACTGACAAGGAATATTCTTTGTGAATTTCCTCCGTTTACTGGTACTAGTAATGGCTAATCAGCTCTGAAAAGGAGCACTATCCAATATATAATATATCAACTTTATACATTTTTTGTTTTTCTCATGATATATTAGCCGATGTTCTTTTGCTGGTGGTATATCTCCCAGTGCTACAAATTCAAGATAATACAGCAAACTTTAATCCAAAAGGTGTATTTAAATGCCCTTTCCTTAACCACTTTAGGACCGGGCCTATTTTTCAGACTAGTTGTTTACAAGTTAAAATCAATTTTTTGCTAGAAAATTACTTGGAATCCCCAACTATCATATATTTTTTTTTCCTAACACCCTAGAGAATAAAATGGCGGCTGTTGCAATACTTTTTGTCACACCATATTTGTGCAGCGGTCTTACAAGCGCACTTTTTTGGAAAAAATGCACTTTTTTAATAAAATAAGACCGCAGTAAAGTTAGCCAAAGTTAGTAAAGTTATGTGAAAAATTATGTTACGCCGAGTAAATTGATACCCAACATGTCACGCTTCAAAGTTGTGCCCGCTCGTGGAATCGAGACAAACTTTTACCCTTAAATATCTCCATATGTGACGTTTAAAAAATTTGCTCTACATGTGTGGTTTGAACATTGTTTTCATATGTGGCCACTACTCACGTATGTGTTTGCTTCTGCGAAGTTTAATTAATTAATTAATTATTTATTTTACCTTTTATTTTTTTATTTTTACACTATTTTGGCACTTTTCCTATTACAAGAAATCTAAACATCCCTTGTAATAGAAAAAAAGCATGACAGGACCTCTTAAATATGAGATCTGGGGTCAAAAAGACCTCAGATCTCATATGTACACTAAAATGCAATAAAAAAAAATGTTGTTTGGAAAAAAAAAATGTCTCTTAAATAGTTATGGGCGGAAGAGACATTTTGACGTCCCTTCCGCCCCTGCAATGGTATGGAGATGGGTGGGGGCCATATTCCCATCACTGAGCTCCATACCACAGACGGGAGAAGACACGATCGACACAAAGACAGGAGTAAGCGGCGGAGGGCACTGGAGCGTGGTTGGTGGGGGCCCCTCTCCCGCCGCCGATTAAAGTGATTTTGCGGCAAATGCGCCGCAAAGAGCACTTGTATCTGAAAGCAGGCTGCCCGCTGAAGAAGAGGATATCAGGGTTATGGCAACTAGCTGCTGCCATAAAATCAATATTCCTCTTCAAACAGCCGATGTATAACGACGGTCCATAAGTGGTTAAAGCAGTTGTGAAGCCACTCTAACCCGTACACACCATCAGCACTGCCTCCTATTGTAGTATCCCCCTCTGTGTGTGATTTATAATAGAACTATGTCAGGCCACTCCCCTCTGTCTCCTCAGCCCACAGGCACTTCACATCAAACAACTGTTAAACATTCAGCAAACTGTTGTGTTTAAGTTGGCTGGCTCCTTTAAGCAGAGTTCCAGAGTAATTGGGAGCAGACCCCTTGTATTAGACAACACTTCTGAAGATGAGGAGAGGATAAAATGGGTTAATGGCAACCCCACAGAATCCAGCATATCTTCAGCTAGCACTTAAAGTATGATGACGGGAATCATCCTTGATGTTAGAGCAGAGCAGATTCAGCTGGTACATGATTAACCCCTTTGAAAATGCAGACTTTTCCTGTATAACCTAAGCACAAGTGATCACCATATATGTTGTTTCAATAGTATTGTATCCAGTAGGACTACAGATGACAATGTATGCATACAGTGTCTATGGGATTGACTGCACTTGCATCCAGTAGCACTACATGTATCAGGAATGTGGGTAGAGACAATGATGTCTATAGGATTAAAAGGGCAAGTGCCCACTCACAGAAGTTGCTCTTAGTGATGCAGATGATGGTTCTTACAAGATCTCCCTCTGGGTCCTGGCTCAGGGAATGGCATTTGACCTTCCTCACACCGCGCCACATCCTACTCTGATCTGAAGTGCAGGTAGTGCTGAAGGATGGGGAACAGCCTTCGAAACGCTGTAGATAGGAAGCAATGCTCTCCACAGATATCCCTCTGGATGCAGCTGTATAACTCTCTCCTATGCAGGCAGTGATTTGGCCGCAGCTCACACTGGCACAGAGCTCCTGCTGGCAGATACAGGCCGATGTCCCAAGAAGGCTCTCTAGGCCTCAACCAGCCTTTTTATATCCTCTCCCAGCAGTCTGTTGTTCTCTCCTCAGCAATCTGGTGGTTGTAGTTCAGGCCAGTCCTGCTGGAGTTGAAACCCCAACATTCTGAACTATACATCCCACAATGCTTTGCTCTGCTCTAAGTTCTGTATCTAGGGAATGACTCATGGAATCCAAGCCAATACTAGAGGGAGACAGCTTCACATTAACAGCACTGCATACTGTCCCTGAATTGCAGACACAGAGTCCTGGCTACATAGAAAAAAAAAATCAGATTGTCTCCTCATAATCACTTGGATAGATTAAGAGGAGACAAGCTGGTGGCATTTTTCTACATAATGGCCCGGATTCACATACATCGGCACATATTTATGCGGGCGTAGCGTATCTAATATACGCTACGTCAACGCAGCGCACAGAGGCAAGCACTGGATTCACCAACACTTGCTCCCACTCGCTCTTAAAGATACACTGGGTTTCCTCGGCGCAAGCCAGCGTAGGTGGAAGTGGGCTTTAGCCATGCTAATGAGGCGTGACCCCCATGCAAATGATGGGGCAAGCGGCATAGAAATACTTAAAATGCACGCTGCATGCGCCGTCCCGTGGCAGCATCTATGTGCGCATGCTCAGGATCACGTCGGAAATACTCCCTAAGATACGATGGATCACTGCCTACGACGTGAACGTAACCTACGCCCAGCCCTATTCACGTACAATGTAAACGACAAAAGATACAATGGCTTGTGTTCCCTGGTCCATACCTTTGCATGAGTTGCGGCTCCTATATGGTGAATAACTTTACGCCGGACGTACGACTTGCGCAAACCGCGTATAATATGCCCCGGGCGCAAGTACGTTCGTGAATCGGCGTATCTCCCTCATTTGCATATGTGCATAGAAAATCAATGGGAGCGGCAAATGCGCCCAGCGTAAATATGTGCCCACGATACGCCGGCATAGGAAAGTTACGTCGGTCGGATGAAGCCTATTTTCAGGCGTATCTCAGTTTATGGGCACGGCGTATAGATAAGAGGGCGCATACTTACACTTACGCAGCGTATCTCGAGATACGTCTGCGTAAGTGCTTTGTGAATCCGGGCCATAGTGTTTTGCCTGGCAACCAGTTTGCGGCTCTTTATTCTTTTTGGACAAAACATTTTTTTGCCTGACTACAGGTCTGCCTTAGGTTTTCATATTTTTGTTGAATCCATGATACAATGAATTCTGTCTGTGCCGAAGACAAAGAGCTCTTCTTACCTTTTACTAGGTGCAGTAGATGTACCTAAAAAATTGTCCACTGAGTGTGCATATAATTATATTGAACAATTATAATGAACAATTGTTCAGCTTCTTGCTGGAGCTTTCCTTTAATGTACTGCATTGCTTTGTACTTCCTGTTATTAAATAAAGCCCTTAGAATGAGTTTGCCTTCTTTGTATACCCAGGATAGGTGATTAATTCAGACATATTAACATTAAATTAAGATAATAATCCTAGGATAGATCTAGCGTCATTTATCTTCCACGATGAGACAAGCAAAGTTGCTATACTAGACACATTCAGCATTTTTCTGCTAATAAAAACCTGGCACCATTGTTTCCCAGAACGGCAAGTTTGCATTTCTTCAGATTTACGGGCAGCGAGTCATCAAAAGCTTTATGGTAGTTGAAAAATCATAGTTTTACTCCTCGGGTCCGGCTTATGAGGTCAGTTGTGCTCAATCAGTGCTACCAAGTAAAAATAAGCTTCTAAAGATTTTACAGAACTATAACCTGCAGCCAAGGATCATGTCCCATAGTGCTTTGCCTGTCCCTATTAGACACATATTATCTGGTAATCCAGCTGTATACAAAGAATGGGACATTCTACTGAAAGGGTGTGCGTTTTTTTATGGAGGAATTAAAGGGTTAGTCCACTTAAAACTTTTTGTTGCATACGCTTGGGTTGATATATATTTTTTTTTCCATGATCCTTTTTTTTATATGCAATAAAGTAACATTTTCAGGAAAAGCTTTTGGAGGTCTACCCCCTTTGTCTAAGTCCAGGCAGTGCTAATGCAAAAAAGGTTTATTTTTTTGTTCAGACCAACTGGATCAAGGCCAAATAAAAAAATATGGCCAGTACTTAAAGTAAGGAAGGAAGGAAGGATTATAAATAGTTGAAGATAATCTCCTTTACTTCCTGTCCCGTAAGTGATGGAAATCCCTAGTAGTCACTAGAAATGGAGTCCCCTTTGAAAAACGTCCCCTCTATTCAGGGCTGGACTGAGACCAAAATTTGGCCCTGGACTTCATTCAGACCGGCCCACTTTAGGTTTGCAAACAAGCACAAAAACAGTATATAAACTATACGCAATTGTGCAAAAAAACATAAGTAGCATAACATAAGGAGTCCTTACTCACCTCTTTTATTATTTCACTTATTCCCCTCTGTATTTTTCTCATCCTTCTCACATCACTGCATGAAGTGGAGAGTGAGCTGCGCAGCCATTACTTTGACAGGCTGTCACTGAAACCAGCCCACTGAGCCATCGGCCCACCGGGAAACTCCCTGTAGTCCCTATGGCCAGTACATGCCTGCCTCTATTCCTGTGTAGCGATACCTCCTGCAGAGCTACTGATATTAACTGGTTCTTTCCCAAACAGCTCAGTGACTTCCAGTCACCCAAGCAACAGTCCATGCAGTCCAACGATCTTCAAAAGGATTTTTCCAAAGTTAGGCAGAAGATCTGACATCTGTAAGACACTTACACTGTCAGATCTTAGGATGCAGTACCGCATCCGCCGCTGGGGGCATTTCTCATTGAAATGCCGCTTTGCGTATGCAAATGAGGACTTAAGCAGATCCACAAAGCTTTTAAGCATTGTGGTTTCTGCGTAAGTTCCGATTTGCTTGCGCAAAATTAGGGCTGGTTTTACAATGTGGAAAGTTAGTCCACCATGTAAAACCAGACCTTTTTTTCGATCGCCGCGTTTTTTTTTTAAATTTGAATTTTTTTTCCCGGCGCGTATTTTTTTTTTTCCCAACGCAACTTTATTGTCCCGTCGCGATCCACAAAGCCCGGCGTAAATTACGTTCGCGCGCTGCCCGTCGGGAAAAATGACGTCACACGCATGCGCAGTACGTCCGGCGCGGGAGCGCGCCTAATTTAAATGGGAATCGCCCATTTAAACTAGGAACGCCTTTGCGACGGACGGAGTTAAGTTGCGCTGCCGCAATTTTCCGGGTAAGTGCTTTGAGAATCGGTACTTAATTTCGGAAAATTGCGGCAGTGTAACTTAACTCCCTAAAGTTACGTTAAGCAAGATTTTTGAGAATTTGGCCCAACATCTCTAGAGATAGGTCAATAAGATCTGGTAAGCACCCTTATTATCAGAAGGTGGTGGTATTCATACAAGGAGTTTTTTCACCTGAGTTGCTGAAGCTCTGAATGAACTTTTAAAGAAGATTACTTTAATATTTTTTCACCATTTCTCTTGGACTTTATTCATTATATTTCATTTCTTTTAACAATTTATATGTAGCTTGCCTTTGTTAATTTATACTCTGGCTCCAATGAACAGGGGTTTCTGTGGTTTATTGTTGGTAGAACTTGGAATAGGAGAAGCACTAGGGCATGGCAGGGATACTTCAAAATGATTAGCAAACAATGATTAGCGGACAATTGTCTGAAGTAAATTTATATATGAACAGTCTATTCCCTCAAAGCTGAAGTCTAAGGGAAAGTCTCTTTGGTATATGGTTACATTGTGCCAATACACAACTGCATATACCAAGTGCAATCTCCAGGACACTGTACAGTCACAGGGATCAGTTTAGGGTCTCTACTTACAAGTCCCCAGGACAGCTTCATGCCTTTCTGCTTCCCCGGTCACAATCTAGTGAGTGAGACAGTCCTTCTCCAGGTCAGATCCCTTTGGAGAACTGAAAAAGTCCTAAGTCACTTTCAGATCTCTGAACCATGGAGACTTCACAGAACAGCAACCCAGTCCAAAAGCTGCCTCAGTGATAACGACCCCCCTCCCCGAGGCTGGGAACTCTACTTACTGGGGAAAGACAATCTCCCCAGGGCTCCCAACTATTTGCTTCCGAGCCTACATCTGGGTACACCTCCCCAGGGATTGGCTAGGCCCTGATCAATATTCAGACTAGCTAATAGATATGTGCATTCCCGTTCGTACGAATGTTATTTTCGTACGAAAATGTTCATTTTCGTACCCGCAGAATAAGTGGTAAGGCTAGCCGCAGGCTAGCCTGTGTTTGTAGGAGGAGTCAGAGAGCTATTTATCCCTCCTCCCCTCTAATCTCCGGCGTCGGTGGGATTTCTGGGTACCAGCTGACGCACGTCACTTCCGGTTTTTTAGCTGAGTGGCCAGTCGGCTGCTGAAGTCTCGTGGCGGTTCCCTTCCCGGTGCTAACACCGGGCTACATCAAGGGGGGCCACCCGCCCGCCTGCCTACTTCTCCCGGCGCCATCCAGGGGGGCAGCCCGGTTGCTTTTTCTCTTTCCCCACGCTGGGCATGGGGGGGGGGGCTGCTCTATTTTCGGAGCTCGTGCCGTCACTCACCTGCCTGCCTGTTACGGGGGCTCACGCCGCTCACACCAGGGATCCACCGCTGGATCATGCCGGGGGAGGGGGCCCTTCCTTCTATCTGTCCACCCACGTTACCTGGGCTCCATCTAAATTTCAGGAGTCCGCCCGCTTCTCCCTGTGCTCGTGCCGGGGGAGGGGGGCCGCCGCACATCCACCCGCCCACCCACGCTGCCAGGTCTCTATCCTGCATTAGAGAGGCCGCCTGTCCGCTTTTCCAGGTGCTCGCGATGGGGGGGGCACGTCCGTCCAATCCACTCACCCATCCTGTTTACCACTGCTAGGGTTCTGTCCTACGTTGGCTATAGTCCCGCCGCCCCTCTCTCCCGGAGCTCAGAACAGCACCGTCGGCCAAGAGCCTGATGCTGGGGACTTTCAACCTTGCTGGTCCCATGGGCTGGCATTGCGGGGGGCGCACCGGATTGTTCCCAAGGATTTCCAGGGTGCACAGCATCGTGGGGGCCGCCCGCTTCTCCCGGCGCTCATGCCGGGGGGCGGGGGGTGTGTCTGTCCATCCACCCACGATGCCTGAGGTTCATTTCGCTGCAGGAGGCCGCCCCCCTCTTCAGGTACATACGAAAAAATGAAAGCACCAAAATACGAAAACGACGGGATTACGAATGAGCCGCATAACGAACAACCGCAAATACGAACGAACGATCCGACGAAAATACGACAAAACAAAAACAGCAAAAGAACGAAAATTACATCTATAACAAAAGACTTGCATTCTGTATATCCTTGTTCTGTTCGTATTTTGATTTTCAGTCGTATGTTCATATGACATCTAACAAAAGATTTTCATTCTGTATTTTGTTTGAATCCTTTTTCTGTTCGTATGTTCATATGACATCTATAACAAAAGATTTGTATTCTGTATTCTGAATTCCTTTTTTCTGTTCGTAATTTGGTTTCAAAATACAGAATACAAATCTTTTGTTATAGATGCAATTTTCGTTTTTTTGAATGGGTAGTGAGTGTAGTTAGTACAGTAAAGCCAAATAAACTTTTCTGTGGATTTTCGTCTGAAGGGAGATCAGTTGGCCAGTCTTTTGAACCTGGAACCCAAAAATGGTTTTCTGATGGAGTTTAAAAACAAACGAACGTTCGATAAAATGATCGTTTTTATGTTTGTTGTTAAAAAAGTCTGACCAAGTGTATGGGGGCTTAACAATAGTTAATATGGATGAGCCGCGTGTTGAAAGTGCCGCGAATCCCGCAATATATTTCCGAAAGTACAAAACGACGAAAATTCACGGAAATTATTGTCTAACAAGTAACGAACATGAATTAAACAGAATAACGAACCATCCCGCATGTACGAAAATAAAACGGTAACCAAAATACGAAACGATCGGAATACGGAAAAATCGCGTCATACGAAAAACGAAAGGGAACGAACAGGAAAACGGGTGTCTTACGAAAAACGAACAGAAACGAACCTACGGAACGATACGAAATGGAACAAAAAAAAACGAAAAAAAATTCTGTGCACATGTCTACTAGCTAATAGTGTTGAGCAGAATATGCCATATTCGATTTCGCGATATATCTCGAATATATATTCGAATATTCGAGATATATTCGCTAAATTCGAATATTCGTGATATTTTATCGAAATTAAATGATTGCGATTTTTCGCTATTGCGAATGCGAAAATAATTGCGATTTTTTGATAACTGCGGTAGGAGCACTCTGATTGGCTCAGAATATTCGTGATATTTTATCGAAATATCGCAACATGCGAATGCGATATTTATTGCGCAATTTCGAGAAATGCTGGAGGAGCGCTCTGATTGGCTCAGAATATTCGTGATATTTTACAATACAAAATAATTGCGAATATTCGGCAAATGCGGAAGGAGCACTCTGATTGGCTCAGAATATTCTTGATATTTTACAATACAAAATAATTGCGAATATTCGGCAAATGCGGAAGGAGCACTCTGATTGGCTCAGAATATTCTTGATATTTTACAATACAAAATAATTGCGAATATTCGGCAAATGCAGAAGGAGCACTCTGATTGGCTCAGAATATTCTTGATATTTTACAATACAAAATAATTGCGAATATTCGGCAAATGCAGAAGGAGCACTCTGATTGGCTCAGAATATTCTTGATATTTTACAATAGAAAATAAAAAGTGTTTTGCATTGGTGGTGATTCTTTACTCTATCCATCTGTCACAGCCGTTTGTCAATCAAACACCTTGAAGATTGAACACGTTCATGCTGCATGCTTTGGACTTTTTTTCACTTCACATATCAAAGACATTTTTATGAAAGATTATTTTTCTATTATTGGGACTATATTTCTTTATATATTTGTTTCACTGTGTATTTCACAAGTTATTTGCGCTTGCTTATTTTATAATTTGCCCACATGTCTTGTCACTAGACATATTTTTTATTCTTGTAGAGCGACTCCATTTTCTGTCTTGTATTAATTTATGTTGTATAACATTTTTGAGTTGCTGCTGTATTCTTCCCTTTTTTTAAGGTATGCGCAATTTTTTCCTTCTTACAAAAAAAAATAATATCAAACATACAAATATTCATAACAGAAACATACACAAAGCCCCCCCCTTTTGCATCAGAGACAATCAGAGTTCTCCTACCACAGTTATCGAAAATTCGCAATCATTTTCGCATTCGCAATAGCGAAAAATCGCAATTTTTTTTTTTTCAATTTGGCAACATAAAAGGATCGCCTCAGCTTAGCTACTCGGCCCAGGGTCTCTAATCATACCAGCAATGCTTTTAGACGTCGATAGGATGTGATCTGTTTTAAAAATCAAATTGAAAAAATGTGAATATTCGGAATTGCGAATATTCACCGCGAAATTCGAAATATAGCGCGATTTCTCGAATATGCTATATTCGAGTCGAATATTCGCAATGCGAATATTCGTGAGCAACACTACTAGCTAAGTGACTTCTCCCACCCTAAACTCTAGAAGGTTCTTCTAGAGGCAGGGGAAAGCAATATAACTCCTATCCTGTGGAACCCTGAACAGGCCAGACCAAAAATGTTTGCTGTCTTAATTGTAGAAGAAACCAAAACTAAATTTTCTATCAGCCTAACTAGGAGGGCACTACACCTATTCTGGTGACAATCCAAAATTTGGGGTTTTACTTTCAATCTCATTCTTAGTGTTAACCATAAACAGGACCCCTAATGGGGGCACCGGCAACAATAAAAACCTGACAGTACAGGGTATCTAATCGATCGCCACAAAACAAAAACAAAAAAATGTTTTCCTTTAGTTATACTTTAACTGTGTTGTTGCAAGCGCACTGATAGCTACAATAACATTCTGCATACATTTGCAAATACATGTAAAGCCATAGTTCCGTATCAAGACACTGCTGCACAGTGTAGTGCCAAACTCCAAAATGTCTGGGCTTAGTTTCTTCATTGTTGTATGCACTCACAGTGCAATTTATTAGGAACACCTGTACACCTGTTTATTTATGTAAATATCTAATCAGCCAACCATGTGGCAGTAGTACAATGCATAAAATCATGAAGATACAGGTCAGAAGCTTTGTGATTGCTGGTGCCAGATGTGCTGGTTTGAGTATTTACTTGGTCTAATGAATCTCATTTTGTGCCGAGACACATAGATGGTATACCATACACCAGATCTGAAACCTTTGTTTGTAGAATAAGAAATATGTAACATAAATGTGCAACTGCAAGACACAATAATGGCAATTAGGGTTGGCACACGTCCCAAGTAATACTTGAGCATCCTAGACTTCAAGAAAACATGTTTTGTCTTGTATTGATTCAATACAGGATGCAGTTTGTCTCAAACTGGTTGCTAGCCCAGGACGCAGGCAGATCCTGCTGCCTAGCATCATTGGTTTGCTAGAATGCAGTCTGCTCCAGGCTCCTAACTCTTAACCAAGTGGAGTGGTTTTTGGACTCCCATCTTGCATCCAGAAGTCGGGACGTAGCAGGGAGAGAATGGCGATGGTGAGCTTTGTAGAGAGGTGGAAGTGAGACAGTAAGCAGGGGAAGAGCCACTATAGAGTGAGAGGAGCAGCAATCGGACAGTAAAATATAAGACAGAACAGTGGAATATATAAGGTAGTATAGAGCAGTGGTGGGTTTTTAGCCAGGGGTGTCTCTGTTCCCTGGGACAGAAATAATGTCAAGATGGAAGACATCTTAAGAGGCTCTGTGCTGCTGTGTGTACTGTTGGAATCCTTGCTGTTGGGGCATGGAAGGTTTTGAAGGGAAAATTATGAGGCCATGTCTCACTAGGATTGAGAACTACTGGCCTTTGATTGCTAGGATGCAGGTGGCCACAATTCTTAATGCAGGGGTGCATGATGTTAAAGGGGGGGGGACATACCTGGTGGTGGAGCCTAAAGTGTTGAGAAAGGCCACTCTTACAGTCCTGGTTCTGGAGTCCCTGGTAGGGTGACAGGGAACACCGGCACTTGGGGTGGTGCAAGTGTGTCTGCAATGCAGGATCCACAGGAGCGGACATGCTGGTGGAGGAGCAGGAGCCAGTGAAGGATGCAGGATAGGCACAAGTCAAAGTCAGACAGTTGAGGTCAGCAGCTAGTGGGCAGGTCAGGTTCAGACAGCAGGCTGGAGAGTAGTGAGGAGATAGTTGGAAACAGCAGAGTGGATGAGCAGAAGGATCAGATATAAACGTATTCCAGGGACAAGACAGTGGTTGGTTAAGGCAGCATTCAGACAGAGTCAGAGGCAGGATCAAGTCGATAACGGAAGAATAACAGGGACACGTGAAACATAATGGACCAAACAGCACTGACACACTGCACTAGTGCAGCTTAAATTGCCCTTCTGGTGCCAATGTGCGCTTGCGCATTTGCATGCGCACACATTCACGCACGCTCTATTCGGCTGTGTTTTTTTCCTGATAGGAGGTTTAATTGGAAGGCGGGGGCTCCTGATGTCAAAGGGGGCCTTCCCTTGTGGTAGCGCAGAGAGTGGCATCTTCATCATCCACTGTAGATGGCAGTAGATGGTTTATTCAATACAGTTTGGTGCATCTCGCTACCCTTAGTCCCACCTATTAATTCCTACTATTCTACCTTCTATCCATTATTTTGCTAAAAGAAAGGTGACAACCCTAATGTCAACATAAACCAGAATCTTTAATGGTAGGTTTGTGAGATCTTGAATCCATGCAATGAAGAATTTAGGCTCTTTTGAGGACAAAGGAAGACACTACCCAGTATTAGCTTAGTATTCCTAATAATATGCTTGGAAAGTATATATGTTCCAGGTTGGAAATTGCAATAGTTTGGATATGGGATCACACTTTGCACAGGTGACTTGACGTGGCAGCATGGCTTCATATGTTTTTGCAAAGCATTTATTTTTTATCTAAATGTTGGACACATTTTTTCTGTTCTGACTGGCAGGATCAAATGCTGGCAAACTTTTTTATTGTTAGTGTACTACTTTACCTACTTGCTAGTTATACACTGTTTTTTTGTACTTTTTTGGTTTCAGTGGATAACACCAGTTGCACCATGTTTGGGGTGTTTTCAAAGAATCTAATAGATATTCTGTAAACTAAGTTTGTGTATACAGGTGGAAAATATTGTAAAATAAGTAATGAATTTGTCCTGTGGTCTTTTATTGAGCTACCTGTAATGTCAGAGATGCTGAGGTCATTGGAGTGCTCCACTCACATCCACAGCACACTCCATGTCAACTGGCACCATAGGTTCCTAGTTTCTCTTTACATCCTTTTTTTTAAAAGCCAGTTGTTTACAGAACACATGAAATTTACACACATGTGAATGGGTTCAGAACACTAATCCCTCCCATACTTTCCCACTCCCTCTGTATGGTTTTGCCCAAGTTTTCAATCAGCAAATAAAGCTGACTGAAAACTAGACATGTGCACACTGAAATATTTTGTTTCGGAATATTGTTTTCGTCCGAAATTTTTCTTTTTTTTAGTTACTCACGAAATTAGTTTTTATTTATTTTGTTTCGTTAAAAAAATTAATTTGTCCAAAAATCGGAATTGAGGTTGAATTTGTCAAATGAAGGCTTATGGTGTCTGTTGAATGTTCTAAGAAGATTTGACGAAGCAGCTAAACTGTACGATGCCGCAATCATACATTTCCGGTCGAATGTTCCGCCCACAAGCTAAAGAAGAATTCTAATGTATGACTAGTAATAATTATATTTAATAATTATTATTACTAGTCAACCAACATTAGAATTCTTCTATAGCCTATGGGTGGAGCATTTGACCATAAATGTCCACTCGCGGCGATCTTATTTTTTTAGCTGTTTCGTCGAATCTTCATGTCTCTATAATGTCGAATCTTTTCTCTCTATTTCAAATAATCTTGGACTAATAGAGTTAGGTTCGATTAGACACAGATCGCTATTGTCACCGTCATTTTGAATCTTCTATCTGTATCGAACTGTGTCACAATGAAACAAAAATAAAGCATTTTTTTATGTTGGATCTTTCAGATTCTGTGCGTTTGTTATCGTTTGTTAACCACTTAAGCCCCGGACCATTTTGTAGCTAAAGGACCAGGCCACTTTTTTGCGATTTGGCACTGTGTCGCTTTAACTGACAATTGCGAAGTCGTGCGGCGTGGCTCCCAAACAAAATTGGCGTCCTTTTTCCCCACAAATAGAGCTTTCTTTTGGTGGTATTTGATCACCTCTATGGTTTTTATTTTTTGCGCTATAAACAAAATAGAGCGACAATTTTAAAAAAAAATCTATATTTTTAACTTTTTGCTATAATAAATATCCCCAAAAAATTATAAAAAAAGTTTTTTTTTTTTCCCTCAGTTTAGGGCGATATGTATTCTTCTACATATTTTTGGTTAAAAAAAACGCAATAAGCGTTTATTGATCGGTTTTCACAAAAGTTATAGTGTCTACAAAATAGGGGATAGTTTTATGGCATTTTTAATAATTGTTTTTCACTTGTAATGGCGGTGATCCGTGATTTTTATCGTGACTGCGACATTATGGAGGACACATCGGACACTTTTGACACATTTTTGGGACCATTGTCATTTTTATAGCGATCAGTGCTATAAAAATGCACTGATTACTGTGAAAATGACACTGGCAGTGAAGGGTTTAACCACTAGGTGGCACTGTAGGGGTTAAGTGTGCCCTAGTGTGTGATTCTTACTATAGGGGGGCATGGCCTGGCAAGTCACTGATCGAGGAAAGGTTTGTTTACACTTACCGATCCGGTCTGCGGGTGCCGTGGGCGCGGTCACGTAGCTCAGGACTGGGTCGCAAGTATGCAATTCACAGCTGGGATCTTAAAGGGGACGTACCTGTACGCCCTTGTACCCAGCCGTGCCATTCTGCCGACGTAGATCGGCGTGCGGCAGCCCTTAAGTGGTTAAATCGAATGCGAAAATCCCAGAAATTCGGATGAAAATGCATTCAGACGAAAACAAATGCACATGTCTACTGAATTTAACCCAAAATGGATGCACTACGTGAAAATCAAACTTTTCATCAAAAATGTCCATCAAAGTGTCCATAAAACAATACAATGCTCTGTCCCTTTAAGTACACACCAATAATCCACAAGAAGTCACCATTTGCTACCACTTTTAACACAAGCAACTCACCGGATCGCTACGATCCTCTATTATAATGTGTGTCATGCAGCGATTTTCCCCATTAAGGGAGGGGGGCCACGGACCAGTAACTCTCTGTAACGACACCCCGAGTATGAAAGGGGTTTAAGTTGTTTAGGATATTCCATTCCCGAACTTAAGGCAGCTATCAGACACTCCCAACCAGCCGTATAAGACCCCATACAAATAATTCTCCCCCAAATACGAGACAAAGCTCCGTGTTGAGGTTGAAGCAGGAATATATCTTTATTGAAAGACTATAGGCTTATATACAGAAAAAGAGGAGGTTCCTACAACCTGCTCATACCACTCCAGCACTACACCTGTGACCAGGAACTTCATTAACATGAGCTCATTAACTAATCCAGCATAAGTGACTCATAGGCATGACCTTTTAGGTCCTAGTCTTGCTGTCTCCTAGACTACAATACACATTATCATACATATCAACAGAGAACTTCTTCATACAATTACTGGGTCAATTAGCACAAGCAACAATGAAAGACCCTTAGAAGTTATCCTAGACTAATTTACATTATAACAGACAACAGATAGACAGGTGGTTGGAGTTGATGACATTAGCATCATTAAGCAAAAGACGGTCGGCCTGTTACATTGAACTTCCTGGAATGCCCAAATAAGGAGTTATACTTCCTGGGCATAGACCTCACCGTGTACAGGGGATAACATCTTCATATTTCTTGAGATATATTATTAATGAATATTAGTGTCCCATTTTATGTAGTCCAAGATATATTTTCTCAGTCACCCTATGCCCGTCATAGGGTGATTTAGACATAGGTGGTGCATGGGGATCTGAAGCAAGGGTATCCCATACTTTCTAAGGGATTCTGGGTTCCACGGGCCCTCCTGTTACACTCTCTTCTTCTTCAAAAAAAGAATTCTCTCATGGCTTGTACAGCTATAGGAATTGTCTCATTTTGGCACTTTCCAAACCAGTTGTTTGCATGTTTCACAACACAGTCGTACACACACAGATATACATATATACTGGGCCAATTTGGACAGGATCCAATTAACCTACCAGCATGTCTTGGGAGTGTGGGGGGAAACCAGAGTACCCAGAGGAAACCCACGCAGACACAGGGAGAACATGCAAACTCCAAGCAGATTGTCAGGAATGCTGGTAGATCAGACTGTGTGACCACACAGAGGAACCAAACAAGGTGAGTAGTGAAATAAAAGGTGTTTATTTACAAATGTGTGAACCACCAGTGCACAATAAAACGACAAACAGTATGTACAAATAAAGGGGAATACCGTATTCATAAACGAGCCAAGCCGAGGTCATACACATGGGAGGTCAGTAGATGGGTGAGGATGGGAACACAGCGGATCAGGGAGCGGATGGATGGACAGGCTGCGGGGCAGGAATCCAAGAGGGAACAGGAACCAATGTAAACAGGCAAAGGGAAGAACGGGTCCAGGATAAGCTCAGGATGGGGAACAGAAACAGAGTCCAGATAGCAGGGTCAGATAACAGGCTCAGGTCCAGGAGGTATGACGATACCAGGGCGAGGAGTGATTACACACGCCGGGTATTTATAGAGGCGTGCTGATTGCATTCAGGTCACACCTGAACGCAGGAAGGGCTGTATGCTCCATACTGCCAAGAACGCCCCGCTGGTGAACGCCAGTACTGCAGCCCAAGGATCACATAATACCACCAGGGGAGAGCTCCCCTGGCAGTCCAAGACTGCCGGGAGACACCTGGTGGTGGGCCACAGTACTGCACGCCAAATACCAGGCAGTAACACCAGCGGGGGGAACCTTCCCTGACACAGATGGTGTCAAGGTCGAGACCTGAACCAGCGACCCTCTTGCTGCTAGGTGAAAGTGCTAACCACTACACCACTGTTCTGCCCTTATACCCCTTGTATAAGCATGCATATGTACTCAGTATTTGGTTTTGCATTAATTACTGCCTCAATGCAGCGTGGAATGGAAGCTATCAGCCTGTGGCACTGCTGAGGTGTTATGGAAGACCAGGATGCTTCAATAGCGGCCTTCAGCTCTTCTGCATTGTTCAGTCTCAGGTCTCTCATCTTTGTCTTGGCAATGCCCCATAGATTCTTTATGGGGTTCGGGTCTGGCGAGTTTGCTGGCCAATCAATCACAGTAATCCCACGGTCATTGAACCAGGTTTTGGTGCTTTTGGCAGTGTGGGCAGGTGCCAAGTCCTGCTGGAAAACAAAGTGAGCATCCGCATAGAGCTCGTCTGTGGAAGGAAGAATTAAGTGCTCCAAAATAGCCTGGTAGACGGCTGCAGTGACCCTGGACTTAATGAAGCACAGTGGACCAACACCAGCAGATGACATGGCTCCCCAAATCAACACAGACTGTGGAAACTTCACACTGGACTTTAAGCATCTTGCAGTATGTGCCTCTCTATTCTTCCTCCATATTCTGGGTCCTTGGTTTCCAAATGAGATGCAAAATGTGCTCTCATCAGAAAAGAGGACTTTGGACCGCTGAGCCACAGACCAGGTGTGTTTTTCTTTAGCCCAGGCTTCTGACGTTGTTTGTTGTTCAGGAGTGGCTTGACAAGAGGAATATGACATTTGAAGCCCATGTCCAGGATCCGTCTGTGTGGTGGCTCTTGATGCACTGACTCCAGCCTCAGTCCACTCCTTGTGAATGTCTCCAACACTTTTGAATGGCCTTTTCCTGACAATCCTCTCCAGGCTGTGGTCATCCCTGTTGCTTGTGCTCCTTTTACATAACTTTCTACTAATGTGCTTTGATACAGCACTTTGAGAACATCCAACTTCTTTTGCAATTACCTTTTGAGGCTTTCCCTCCTTATGGAGCATGTCAATGATGGTTTTCTGCACAACTGTCAGGACAGCAGTCTTTCCCATGATTGTGATTCCTACTGAACCAGACTGAGAGACCATTTTAATGGCTCAGGAACCCTTTGCAGGTGTTATGGCTTAATTAGCTGATTAGAGTGGGGCACTTTGAGCCTAGAATATACACCTTTTCACAATATTCACATTTTCTGAGATTCTGGATTTGGGGTTTTCACGAGCTGTAAGCCATTATCATCACAATTATGACAAATCACGGCTTGAACTATCTCGCTTTGCATGTAATGAGTCTATCTCATATATTCGTTTCACCTTTTAAGTTGCATTAGTGAAATAAATTAACTTTTGCACGATATTCAAATTTTTCGTGTATCACCTATACTTCCTACGTCCCTGCATCTCTGATATCCTCACCGTGACCTTGCTTGATAAAACCACAACTCTCCTAGCTAAGCTCCCCATTCATTTAATTGGACAAGTAATCTATACAGCATGTGTCCAATTGTGAAGCGCCTTTTCATAAGTGTATATGGAGATTCTTCTGAGAATGGCCCAGCTTTAAGCCCTCTGGATCAGCAGCTTTTCAGCACCCAGGAAGGCTGCACATTGAAAAGTTGAGCAGTGACATCTAAGGTGTTTGCAGGCAGAGAGTATGAAGCATTGTAATAAAAGTTGCAGCAACCTCCTAGGATAGTACAGGCTGCTAGGTAAATGTAGCTAGCTCCTTTGTAATCAGTGAAGCAGGGGTTGATTGGTTAGGGCTGCTCAGTGTCTCACAGGCTGCTGCTCTGATTACCTCCCCCTATATTCTTGAAGATTCTAGAATTATAGTGGGAGGAAGAACAGAGTAGGCAGCCTGAATATTTATGGGACTCCCTGGAGAGGCATGTCCATTAGGTGGTGGAAGAGCCCACATAGAGTCTGAGGCAGCAGTGTAGAGTTTCTGGGCCCAATCCTGCTTGAGTAGACCCCTGTGCAGGGGCCAATGCCTTTGGGGCAGGAGTATTAGAGAAGCCAAAGTGAAGATATTGAGGTCCCAGCTAGGCTTAGCTGGGGGGCCTATTCGCAAATTCAGGGATCACATTGGGTCTGGAGGAGCTCACTGAGGAAAGCCAGAAGGAAGTTGGTGGGAAAGAGTCCACCTGTCCTAGGGTGGTCTGAGTCTGCATCTCCATCACTAGGAAGAGCCTGGTGGATATTTACAGGAGGCAACCAATGAAGATCCTCTGTATGTTAGTAGATGACCCTGGTGCTGAAAAATAGTGACTGTGTGTAGCTTTTAACTCTGAAAAGAATACTAATCACCAACAACATAGGGATTCTCTGGGACATTCAATTCTGTGCAGCACAGCCAGTCATGAGGAGTCCTCAAGTTGTTCAGTTCTATAGATTACCCGGGTATCCCATTTTCCCCATCAAACTTCATTGTTCCCAGGAAAACCCCAAAATGAAACCCCTAGACTGTTGTTTGGCAACAGTGGAAGGAAATACTGTGTTCCTGGCTGTGTGTGCTCCATGGGGCAATAGGACCAGAATTCTCCAGTGGCCCGTTAGAGGGTGCACTACAAAGCATTAAAATGTAGTTGTTTTTTAAGCTTTGCAGACACAGGCACCAAAATGGAAAGCTGGACGTACACGTCTAATGCACTATAAGAATTCCTTGACATCTGAGACCTAAAAAGTGTGTTGAACTAAATGGGTTAATATATAAGCACTCAACAGAGTGTTCAGTTTGCAACCTCATTACATGGAGCATGGGCTGTTGGAGCCAATGTTGCTGTTTCCCCTAATGCCTCCTTCAAGCCGAACAGCTGTTGACATTTTAGTCCTTCACCTATCGGAAGAGATGAAGCACAAAAAGTATGGTAAGAAGGATTTGCAATGCGCCCTGGCTGATACAGCAGAACTTCTGGCAGCTGCCTCTCTGGCTATTCTGCAGCCTGGCTCGGTCCCCTTGTGATAAGTGTCCTGTTGAAGTGAATCCAGCAAATAGCTCACCCATTTCCTACTAGCTCTACTTTTCATTTTCAGCTGGGGGAATGAAGCTCTGGGAGGAAAAAATAGGGGAGAATGGCTTTCAGACGGTTCAGATTTTCTGCATTCTGCTTGATATTCCAATGAGTTGGCATCGGTGGTTAAATCTAAGCAGGACTGACAAGGCTCCTCTCTCTTATGCTCTCCCATATGTCCCCAGGCTACAGCGGGAATTGATATTCATCACACTGAGTCACAGTGTTTAGCTAAAGAATAATATGCGAGAGATGAAAGGTGCTGCGGTCACAATGCTTCTTACAAGAGCACCTAATTACATCTATCATTTCTCCGTAAATGAAACCAGAGTAGTTCGTCCCTCTTTTCAATCCGATTTTTTATCCCTTGAACTGTCAGAGGGGCATCAATTGCATACAATAGTATTGAGAGACTCAGAGAGAATGATTTCTTATCAGAGCCAGGTCTAAAGGGGTTAATGTATGTGCGTGCTTGGACGAGGCATAACAGATACAGCAATTTGATGGAAAGAATCTTTGTATCAAAATTGAATCCTGAATTTTAAAGCTGATGATTACACTATCACGATACGTGACATTTGCCTTGTTCCAAAATGATCTGCTGTTGCATTTCAAAGCTAGATATATATTTGTTTTATGCATTATTTTTGTGTTTATTTTTGTTTAATTATTATTAATAATTATACGTAATATACAGATGCAGCCTTTACCAGTGTAGCCACCCTTTCCTCAACATGGCCTACTAGTAAAATTTAGTTTTTGACTGGGTGGTAGTTAGCCCAGATAGATAGTATAGTTTTTCTCTTGGTCTTCCCTAAGTCAAGTTGGATTGTGATTTATCTCTGATGTCTGTAGGTGTCACTGGTACCACTGGCAATAGTAAGAGATTTCATAACAAGACTAAGTTATGACTATTGTTCAGACCCAGGTCTAAACCTGAAACCTGCTGCGGTTTCTTCTGAACCTCAAAATCTTTGCTCCTCCCATAAACTCCCTATTTAAAGCGGTTGTAAATCTCTGGGAGAGTTTTTTTTTCTTCTTACCTGCAAGGTAAAGGCAAAATGTGCTAGTATGCATCACATACTACAGCATACATACATACATACATACAGCATATTATGTGAAACTTACCTGGAAACTAAGCAACGTCAATGCTGGAGGCCACTTCCATCTTCACCCCTTTACCTTCCGGGTCCACAGATTCTGGCTGTGTGACTGGCCGGAGCCGCGATGACGCGATGGAGAGCTACCATGTACAGCACAGGAAGCTGAAGGAAGGGCCTGGGTGAACGTTCTTTTAGAGCGTATGCGCTGATGACTTCACCAGTTGCATATGTAGTAAATATCTCCTAAACGGTACATGTTTAGGAGTTATGTACAGTACCTATAGGTAAGCCTTAATATAGGCTTACCTATAGGTACAATTAATGCCTTCTACACAGGCTCGGGATTTCCGATGGGAAAAAGTCAGTCGGGAATCCCAACGGGAAAAAAGAGAGCGGATCTTGGCAATTTTCCCGTCTGGAAAAACTGCGAGGGAGCATACACACGGCCGGGATTCCCGGCCAAAAGCTCTCCTCCCCGGTCCTGTGTACGAGGCATCAGAGATGGAAGTTTACTTCCACTTTAACTGCTTGCCGACCGCCCACCGTCGTTTTACGGCGGCAAGTCGGCTCCACTGCACAAGAGCCCGTAGTATAACGTTGGCTCTCGCGCAGGGGCCACTAGTGCGACTCCCGTGCGCATGCCCGGCGGGCGCGATCGCCACCGGGCACCCACAATTGCTCATTACAGAGCGGGGACCCGGTCCTGTTAGGGGGAGAAATGCTGATCTTCTGTTTATACAATGTATAAACAGAAGATCAGTCATTTCTCCTAGTGAGGCCCAGGGCCGCCATCAGGAATTATGGGGCCCCTTACACAGCTTTAGGCATGGGCCCCCTGGAGCAGAGAACCGGGGGGGGGTGCTGCTGCCTGAAATTGAGAAGCGGGGGGGGAAGCGCTTCCTGACGATGTGACAATCACGAAACGTACGTCGAGGCGTACTGGTCACGCACGATTGACTTACTTCCTGGTCCCGCTGGCTCTCCTTCCTTGAGAGCTGGAACGCACGCTACAAACGGCTCTGCAGGCTTTCATTGCAAGCGTGGGACTGTCTCTCTCCACTATAACCAACGCCTTTAACCTCAGTGTTTCAAGTAAGAGGCCATTTGGCGTTGTTTTTCGTTTTAAACTTTTAAATAAATGGTTCTATTCTATGGTGATCTCTTTTTCTTTTTGAATACTTCATGCGGTGTGGAGTGTGGCAGCATCAAGACATCAAGAATCTAGCCTGGAATCTGTTTTTGGTTTACCTTATGCCTTATTTGACCTCTTTTTAAGTAAAGCGGTCAACAGCTTGCGGTAAGGTGCCATCCATGAGCACTTATGTGGTGATTTATCTTGTTCTGGTGAAGGTGGAAATCTTTAATAAGTTGAATCATCCTTCAAGCATTTGCTATTCATCTATTTTAACCTATGGACTTTTTTGCACGATAATCAATCATTTATTTATTTATAAATGTTTTCCCCCAAATGGGGGTTGTCACTTTAAATGGAAATTCCTACACTGTTTGATTAGTTTAGTATATTTTCTGTTATTCACTCATCACCTAAACGATTCTTTGTTTTTGTTATTTTATTCATTTGTTTATACACGGATGCTTTATGTGCTAGCGCCTCTTGTTTTCACTCAATCGTATGGTTACACTCCACTGTAATTTTTAGAGAGCAGCTCAGCTTTTTTAGAAGATATGTCAAGAAGACCCAGGGTGGACACTTGCTGAAGAAAGCCAGGAAGAAGACTTGTTTCTCAGAAGGGCCTTGTGACTGGTTTGGAGGATACACTGAGTTTAGAAAATGAAGGGCCTGTTAATGGAATTTGGGGGGACCCCCACATTTTTTTTTTTTTTTTATGAATGAATCATCTCTGAATTGCCAGAGCCGACAATTCATTAGAGCTGCAAAGCCGGTTTTAAATGCCTTTTTTCCTTCAGAAATTACACTTTGTGCAGGGACAGTTCTATGTACGGGAAACATGCACTTTTTCACATGCTGACTTTCCACCCCCCCCCCCCAGGTACGAAATTTAAAGTAATATTACACTTTTATTGTTTCACTTTTAGCATTATTAAATTCACTGCTCCTGAAAAAACGGCCGTTTTTAAAACTTTTTTTTGCATTGATACATGTTTCCTGGGACAGGACCCAGGTCCCCAAACACTTTTTAGGACAATAACTTGCATATTAGCCTTTAAAATTAACACTTTAGATTTCAAATGTTCGAGTCCCATAGACTTTAACGGGGTTCTAAAGTTCACACGAACATTTGGTGTGTTTGCAAGTTCTGATGCGATCCGAACAGGGGGGTGTTCAGCTCATCCTTAATCTGGAGAGTTTCTAAGTGATCTGCTATGATATCTGGGACCCCTAACGCTTAACTCCCTGACTGTTCTGCAATACATTTTTAAAAAGATAAAAGTGACTGGTGCCCAATGTTCTTCTCAGTATCCCATTTTAGCCATGAACTCCGCTCTGGAGTGCCACCATGCCTCAGGGGGGTGCTACCCAAAAAATGACATTTATTACTCAGGACTTATAGAGCACCAAAAGGTTATCTGAATCATTATACCAGTATGCAAAATAGTGAAAATAGTCATGGGATGGCTTCCAACAGTTGCGTATTAGAAAGCTGTAGAGGGCCTCTTTCTGTAAATATATTTTAAAATTTCTGTACATTTTCTTTCAAAATCTGCTTTAAAATTATTTTTAATGCTTTTATTCTCTATGATATAGACACTCCCAATTCCTCATTCCATCACTGACTTCCATGTTACTCCAGCTGCCACTCTTCTTCCAGACTGAATGATGGTAACCCTCCTTCAACCCCACTGCTGTACACTGTTCCTTTTTTTTCTGCATCCTTCTCTTGTAAGCCCAAGGTGGCTTCATGATATGCCTCCAAGGGATGGGTCTTTGATGCCCATGGCCCACAAGAGAATGATGCAGAAAACAGAACACACACCTCATTGAGCAATTGCCGTTCTCTGCATCATCAAATAACTCCCACTGCAGAAACAAGAGGAAGAGCACCCCAAGGAGGTCCCTGGACTGGGCCAAAGACTGCTCGAAAAAAGTATGTATAAAGATAAGTAAAAAATTCTAGCCATGGTCACATGGTTATACCTCGTTATTGGAAAACAACCTGTATATCTCTTATTGTGAAATGGCCAACTGAACTTGATTACCTTAGAGACCTGGAACATCTGCTGTTGCAGGAAATTGGCAAGGAAGAACAGTTCAGTAAGACTTGGACCTCTTGGTCTATATTCCGCTGCTTATCTGCATTTCAGGACTGGATCAAGGAAGACATCCCTTCACCTCCCAATCAGTCATGATGAAGTGAGCCCAACTTTTCTTTCCTCTTCCTACTCTTTCTTGGCTGACTTTTCCTCCCTTCCCTTGCTGCTAGCCATACTTCTTATAGGCCCACGTATCCTCTCTTTACTAGTGGATTAACCCAAGACTTGTGTCGCTTGTCACTATGTTATCCAGAGCATTGAACTAATTTACTTGGGTTGTTGCCTTTCCTGCCCCTAGCTAGATGATATGAGGCAGTAACGACTCTTCTTTGATGCATTTGCTTGTCATTACTGGAATCGTACAGATTTTCGAGGTATAAAACTTAAAATTTTGGTTGACCTGAACCTTACACCCTTTGTACCTTTTCTATTCTTTGTAGCTATACTCCCTGTTTATAATAAAATAATTTAATAAACTAAGATTAAAGTAATGAATGGCGCTTAAGAATTGGGGGTGCTCCAAGAATGGTAAGAACTAGTTTGTAGCTCAGTGTATGCTGCTAACCCCCTCCCTCTCTGCTCCTTAAATGGATTTTTAGCAAATCAAGGGCAGTCAAAATTTGAGCAGCCAGTGCCGGACTTTCTTCTTTGAAAGCCCAGAATACTTGTCATAAACGGTGACATGATAGAATTATAAAAATGTTAATGAAAAACGTATGTAAAAATCAGTTAGGGGGCTGCCATATCTCAGCCCCCAGTGTGCACTACAAGTCCCAGCATAGGAGGCTGCCATATCTCAGCCCCCCAAAGTGCACTACAAGTCCCAGCATAGGAGGCTGCCATATCTCAGCCCCCCAGAGGGCACTACAAGTCCCAGCAGAGGAGGCTGCCATATCTCAGCCCCCCAGAGTGCACTACAAGTCCCAGCATAAAAGGCTGCCATATCTCAGCCCCCATAGGGCACTACAAGTCCCAGCATAGGAGGCTGCCATATCTCAGCCCCCATAGGGCACTACAAGTCCCAGCATAGGAGGCTGCCATATCTCAGCCCCCCAGAGGGCACTACTAGTCCCAGCAGAGCAGGCTGCTCTTACAGAACAGGAGAAAGAGCTGGGGGGTGTACTGGGAGGGGAGAGAAGGAGGCACAGGTTTGAGATGAGGCAGGATTTTGTTCTGAACGTGAGGATTAATGCTGGAAGGGGGAGATGGGGAGAATTTGTGCTGGAAGGGGGAGATGGGGGAGGATTTGTGCTGGAAGGGGGAGATGGGGGAGGATTTGTGCCGAGCAATGTAATTTTATGCTGGGAGGGGGAGATGGGAGAGGATTTATGCTGGGAAAAGGGGAGGTTAAGGCAAGGGTTTGTGCTGAGAAGGGGGGTTTTCACTGGAAGGGGTTATATGAGGGTGAGGATTTGTGCTGAAAGGAGTATTTTTGCTGCTAGGAGGAGATGGAGGGGGCGGGGGTAAGGGGTGTGATTTACAGATGATAGGGCGGGTCTTAAATAAGAAGGGGTGTGGCTTTGACATGAAGGGTGGGTCATATTTAAATTAGGAGGTGCATGAATTTAGTCAGGCCTAGGGCAGCACAAAACCTAAATACACCACTGCCAACACCAGTACTTGACCTCACAAATGCTAATTAAGAGTCCAAAAATCTTGTAGAAAGCCTTCTCAGAAATGTTAAGGCTATTATTCCCACAACGGGTGGGCTATTTTAAATTCATGTCCATGGTTTTGGAATGGGATGTCCAACAAACATATACAAGTGTAATGGTCAAGGATCCAAATGAAATAATTTTCTTTTTTCCATATAACCTGGGGAGTTGTTTGGCATGCTCTAGCTGAAATATAAAGGTTTGGAGAGAGACAGAATTTTGCAGACGATTGCACCCACTACAAATCTAGTTCCACCTTCAGCAATTTTTAATGCCCCTAGATCAGCCATTCTCAACTAGAATTCTTTCCAGAAGTTGTTGGAGTTCTTTAAACTGTGGCTGACTGACATCCCTTTTGAGGTCTATGATCTTTTTAACGGTTTGTAAGGGTAGCATTCTGACCACCACTTTAAGGCT
Source organism: Rana temporaria (assembly GCF_905171775.1). NCBI lineage: Eukaryota > Metazoa > Chordata > Amphibia > Anura > Ranidae > Rana > Rana temporaria. Next base: position 93,928,217 of record NC_053501.1, read on the forward strand.
CCATGTACACTGGGCTTAAACGTCTGTTCTCTTTGGAGTAAAAAAACGTACATATGGAGAATTTTTTGTACGAAGTTTAGATTAGTTTAGGAGAGTTTTAAATTTTTTCTGCCAGTGAGCTCCAATCAGAAATGCAAATTAGTATTTTTTTTTCCTGCCTCTAAACGTTGTTCTCAAAATATGCCTCTTAACCCTAATCCTAAGTCCATGGACACATAGGATAACATTGCGTTGCTTCTAAAACTCCTGTAGAAGCAACGTTTTATGTCAGTGTGCATGGAGCCCTAGGGTGTATTCTTCCCACCTATAACCAATGTACTGTAAAGCCCTGTACACACGATCGGTTTGTCTGATGAAAACGGAACGATCGTGTGTGGGCCCCATCGGTTTGTTTTCCATCGGTGAAAAAAACTATCGTCTGTGTGGAACTCCATCGGAGAAAAATCCATGCATGCTCAGAAGCATTGAACTAATTTTTCTCAGCACGTCATAGTGTTTTACATCACCGCGTTGGACACGGTTGGATTTTTGACTGATGTAAAAATCCATTGGATTAGATTCCATCAGATATCCGATCGTGTGTACAGGGCATAAGGCTATTTTCCCAATAACCACAATACATTGGAGCTACAAATTATTTTAAGTGTTTCTCTGAGGTAAAAAGTTGGAGAAAGCTGCCATTGGACAGCCATTATTTTAGATTAATGAACAGTAACTTAAGGTAGGATTGGTCTAAATGGGAAGGTGGGTAGTTTAAGGCCGGATTCACACTTGTGCGGTGCGAATTTCAGCTCTCTTATCTCTGCAGAGAGATAAGACAACTGTTTAGCAGATCAGCTCCGTTTTAGATGCAAATTTGGAGACCTGGGAGAGGGGAGGGGGAGGGGGGAAGTGTATTTAGCTGAATGAGAGAAATCCTAAAGAGAAATGAACACATGTGCAAATCAAAAGCGTGCCCATAGAAGATAATGGGCCTGAATTCGCACCTGAGCCGCACCGCAATGCCTAGAAAACGCACACATTTTTTCGGCAATGCGCAGTGCGCATGCATCGCACATATGTGAACCAGCCTTATTGAAATCAATGTATTTTATAATGTAATGCGAATTGGATGCGGTTTAAGCCGCAGCCAATTTGCATAGGTGTGAACCCGGCCTAAAAGCCCATCAGTAATCTCAGAAAATGACCATGTAGAAATTAGTCTTTGGTGGACAGCACGGGTGGGGAGGTAAGTAATGCAGCCGATTTTAATCCAGTTGGACTTTAATATTGCTGTGTACATAAGCAAAGTTTTCTAAGCTTGTAGGAGTAATATTTAGTGACGTCACCAATGGCCAATAAATTGTGCTGCCAATAAGTCCTTTATTTTGAAAACGGCTGAAATGTGATTGGTGGCTAATGGTGACAAAGGAACATCCTGTAATTGTATACATCAGCATTTTGTGTTGTATGTAATAGGATTATATGCATGAATTACAGTTGTCTTGATACATTTCTAAAGCTTTCATTTTTGCTTTGCCTTTGCAGCACTGTCACAGATGGATTCACAAATATCCAAAAATGCCGGCTAGTTATAGTGACAAATTTTCAGATGTTTATCTCTGAAATGGTATTATTAAATTATTGAGCAGTTTTGTTAAAGGAATATTCTACCTCTGAACCTGCTCTTGTTCCTTTAGTATTTTGTTTATTATAAAAAAAAAAAAACTTTTGGAAAAGGAATAAAACATCAAGTTTTGAATGAAGTCGGCCTCTGCAAATCCTCAAATCCTAATTACAAGTTCGGTCAATCGGTGAACAAATAATACTAGCCAGAATTTAATGAAAACCGTGCTTGGGTCAAGAATTCCCTTGAAGCTGTATTTTATATTTTCCCTTGCAGCCAGATTCAGCAAGCCACTATGTCGCTTCTGGGTAGGCTGCTTAAGTCATGCCCCGATGTAAATGTAGGTGACGATTTAATAGGCACTGTGGGCTATCCATTCAATAGGATTATATACAGAAGGTTATGCAAATAATGTCTGTCTGTTCAGCCTTTGAATGAAACCTAAGTTGTTACAGAGGACTAAAATTGAATTATTAGAAAGTGTGGTCCATTTATACATGAACTCAAGAAAAGATAAAAGTATGATTAAACCCTCAGCATTTTTAGCTTAACCACTTGGACCATTTTGTAGCTAAAAGACCAGGCCACTTTTTGCGATTTGGCACTGCGTCGCTTTAACTGACAATTGCGCGATCGTGCGACATGGCTCCCAAACAAAATTGGCGTCCTTTTTTCCCCACAAATAGAGCTTACTTTTGGTGGTATTTTATCACCTCTGCGGTTTTAATTTTTTGTGCTATAAACAAAAATAGAGCATCAATTTTGAAAAAAAAAATCTATATTTTTTACTATAAAAAATATCCCCCAAAAAATATATATAAAAAAATCTTTTTTTTTCCTCAGTTTAGGCTGATACGTATTCTTCTACATAGTTTTAGTAAAAAAAAACGCAATAAGCGTTTATTGATCGGTTTACGCAAAAGTTATAGCGTCTACAAAATAGGGGATAGTTTTATAGCATTTTTATTAATATTGTTTTTTACTAGTAATGGCGGTGATCTGCGATTTTTATAAAAAAAAAATTCAGAAAAGTAAACACCCCAACATATATTCTATGAGGCATAATGAGTCTTTTGAACATGTAATTTTTTTCCCACAAGTTTTTGGAAAATTTAGAAAGAATACAAAAATGCATTTTTTACACATTTTTACAGCACTGACGGGTGCTGATGAGGAGCCACTGATGGATGAGGGTGGAACCGATAAGCACTAATAGGGCACTGTAGTGGCACCGATGATCACTTTAGTGGCAATGATGAGCACTCACTGATGACACTGTAGGGCACAGATGAGCACTGATAAGTTCTCACTGATTTGCACTGATGTGCACTGATATACACTGATAAGCACTCATTAATGGGCACTGATGGCCCTAATGTGCACTGTAGTGGCACTAATGAGCACTGTAGTGGCATCATAGGGCAGTAATGAGCACTGTAGTGGCACTGAATAGCACTGTAGGGAACTGATGAGCACTCTAGTGGCACTGATGGGCCCTGTAGTAGCACTGATGGCACTCTAGGGGCACTGATTGTCACTAATGTGGCACTGATGACACTGCAGGGGCACTGATGAGCACTGTTGGCACTAATGAGCTCTGTTGACACTGATAAGCACTGTATAGCACAGGCTCATGCCAGCTGGCACTGCTGATGTGTTCCTCTCTCCTCTCCTTACACCGATAGAGTGTGTGAGGAGAGAAAAATCCTGCAGTATTGTTGGCTGAACATGATGCTAGTTTGTTGACAAGTGATCGCTCTGTTATTAGATGGAGCAATCACGTGGTAAAGGGCCACTGTTATTGTCCCTTTACCCCGATCCGGAATGTGCTGGTTCCCAACGAGGTAGTGCGAGAAGTGCGAGCACGTGAGGTCGTTTTATGTCTGCCTCCCAGTCCAAATACAAAAGTATGCATATTCTTATTTGAATCTTGATTTCCTTAGTAGGGATGAGCTTCGAGTTTGAGTCTAACCCATGTTCGACTCGAACATTGCCTGTTCAACCGTTCGCCGAATTTCGAACATTATGGGCCATTCGCGCCAAATTCGAGTGGCGTTTCATGGCCCATAATTTACTACCGCATCGCAGTGCATTGCTGGCTGATGATTGGCCAAGCATGCACTATGATCCGCATGCTTTGGCCAATCACAGCGCGGAAAAAAGGAGAGCAATAATTGGCCAAAGCCAGGGTTGCTTTGGCCAATTATGTCTCGGGGGGTTTAGTACACGCCCCACACTATATATAAGGTCGCTTGCGTGGCGGCCTTGTGTAGTGTTTTGCGGCGGTGGTTAAAGACAGACAGAGAGAGAGAGAGACAGTGTCATTTATTTTGAGTTAGCTAGAGAAGGCAGGCGAGTCAGTTAGCTTCAGTTACAGTGTGTAGAGCATATATATGCATCCCAGGTGTTGTATATATATTTATACACTGTATTCAGTTTAGCTCGATCCGTTCCTGTTATTTTCTTCATGATATACTGACAGGCAGGCAGGTGATTGTGCTAGCTGCAGTATTTTCACTTGGTGTACTGTGTCCTTTGCACAGTGTGCACCTAAAGCTTACCTGAATACAATTGCTGGTGTTCTCATACAAATATAGGCAGGGACCTGCAGTACAATATTTAAAGGAATATTTCACTTTTTTTCACTTTAAGCATCATTAAAATCACTGCTCCCGAAAAAACTGTAGTTTTTAAAACTTTTTATTTTATTTTATTTTTATTTTAATTTATAGGTTTTTTATTGTCATATTTCAAAGGTAACAAAGTAATGAATACAAGAAAAAGTACTTTTCCATTTTGAGGAACATATGTGACATGTCACAAAATAATGAACGCATGCAACAATATGAAATGTGAAATGTGCCGCCATAACATTAGTGCAGCAGATTCGATCCAATCAATAGTTTAATGAATATTGTAGACAACCAAGGCGGCGGTTGGAAGATGAGGTTGTATAGAGGTATGTTTGTAAAAGACTCCACCTGTCCTCGCATGGAGGCCTCCAGGTGAACATTCTAATACAGCTGTAGGTAAAACAGTAATCATATCAAAGTTAGAGGTTGAACATTTTGGCAAGTGTAGGAGATTCGGTCCAGTCAATCCATTGTTGCCACAAATAGGATTGTTTTTTTTTGCTTCCCTGTCTCAGTGCCAGGGTCGTCTCATAAGTGAAGTGTGCATGTGTGGTTCGAACTACATCAGTAATCATGGGGGGGGTCAGGGTTTTTCCATTTCCTGGAAATACTAAGGTGTGCCGCTAGAAGTATATGAATTATGATATTCCGCATTGGGTTAGGGAACCTTTCTATGTCAAGGGATAGTAGGGCTAATGAGGGTCCTCCCTCTTTTGGGAGTTTGGTGACGTCAGATATTAAAAACTAAGTGCCAGTAATGTTTGAGTTTGGGGCAGTTCCAGAATGTATGAAGTAGGTCACCACTATGCCCGCAGTTCCTCCAGCAGGAGTTTGACAATGCTGTACTAAACTTGGACAATCTATCGGGGGTCAAATACCAACGATGTGTTAATTTAAATGCAAGTTCCCAAAGAGATGAGCAGCATGTTGTTTGTAGGTGGCTTGGCAAGCCTTTTCCCATTTGAGAAGTGAGAAACTTTGACCTAGGTCTTTCTCCCATTGGGGCTGTGGAGCTAGTAAAGGTTGTTGTTTTTTTTCTGTAGAATGTTATAGAACAAAGATATGCCCTTCCGCAAAGCTGTAGGGGATTTAATGAGGATCCAGGTCTGAGGGATCTTCCATGACCAAGTTTTGAGTGAGGCAAGGCAGTGTTGGGTGCGAATATATAGGAACCTGTCAGAATATAGAAGATGATGTTCCGTTAGGAGCGTGGAAAATGGTTTAATTTTACCTTTATCTGCAAGATCTGACAAAAATGTAATTCCCTTGCGTTTCCATCCTGCATAGGATGATGACTCTTAGATGATGCAAGGTGTCAATAGGAATAGGTAATGTTGATTGATTGGGGTAAGAGCTTGAGAGTTTGGAAAATCTGGACCAGACTTTGATGGTTGCTGCTATGGTTGGTGACAGTTGTGTAAGAGTTTTTTTTCCTAATAAAGATGCAAACAGCCAGGAGGATAAATTACCTCCTGGTACCATGGTTGCTTCAATTTGCCCCCACATCGTGATTGGGGGGGGGGGAGATCGTGAACCACTCCTTTGATTGAGTGAGGATAGCGGCCATGTAGTAGTCATGAAAATCAATATATCCCATTCCTCCCGCCATGCGGTGTTTAATTAACTGAGAGTGGCCGCATCTGGCTTTCTTACCTTGCCAAATACATTTGGATAAAATCGTCTGTAGGGATTTGAAGTAACTAAGGGGTAGAGGTATGGGAATAGTTCTGAATAGGTATAGTATTTGGGGTAGATGTCACATTTTGAACGCTGCTAGAGAATTCAAAGGACGCCAGCCCGGTGAGGTTGGTTTGTAGTTTAGTGCGGATCGGTAAATAATTCATTGAGAGGAGTGCTTTAGTTGATTTAGTCAGCTGGATGCCTAGATATGTTATGCTTTGGTCTGCCCAAACATAAGGGAATTGTAATTTGAGTCGTTGGCTAGTGGGCGCATCCAGGCCTAGGTCAAGTATGTATGAGTTAGTTTCATTGACTTTGTAATAGGAAACGTCACTGAACCAAGCGAGCGTCCTCTGGACCTCCGGGATAGAGCGGACAGGGTCTGTGATCATGAGGATTACCTCATCTGCGAACAGGTTTATTTTATGTTCCAGACTGGCCAGGGGTATAACAGAGATTGAAGTATTAGATCTTATTCTTTCTGCTAATGGTTCCATGACAAGATTGAAAATTATGGGTCATAATGGACAACCTTGTCTTGTGCCATTGGAGATTCGGAAGGGTGCGGAAAGGGCATCCGCAGAGAATACTTGCAGGATTGGAGTATAAGGCCATTATGGCATCATGTATTGTTCCTGTGAGACCACATTTTGACAGGACTTCTGAGATGTATTCCCAGTGGACCCTGTCAAATGCCTTTCGGCCTCTAGGGATAGGAGGAGTGCAGGGGTTTTTGTGGTTTCTACATGGTGTATAATATTAATCATTCTTCTAGTAGCGTCTGAGGCCTGGCGACCTTTAGTGAATCCTGATTGGTTTACTGATACAAGGGAAGGGAGTATGTCTTCTAATCTATTGGCTATAAGTTTTGCGAAAATTTTCAGATCGGGGTTAAGCAGCGAGATAGGACGAAAGTTTTTTGGAGAAGTGGGTTCCTTGCCTGGTTTGGGCAAAGTCACCACTATGGCTTTGAGCATTTCAGGAGGGAAAGATGCGAAGGCAGTAGCTAAGTTAAATGTTTGGCACATTGTAGGGGCCAGAATATTCTTGAATTGTTTGTAATATTCCCCAGTGAAGCCGTCACGGCCAAGGGATTTGGCGTTGGGTAATTTGTCTGTCACTGACAGGATTTCATTGACCGAGAAGGGAGAGTTCAGGTCTAAGAGTTGTTGGGGGGTTACAGACGGTAGATTTATTGTCTCTAGGAAGTTTTGAATCATAACAGGCGAGGGTTGGGCGGTGGTTGGGTCACCTTTGAGATTATGCAGATTCGCATAGTACGCACTAAAAGCCTTTGCCATTTCTTGGGGTTTAAGGAGTTTTTAGTTTGTGTGAGGGTGATGTATGTAGGGAATTTTTGTTTTGGCTCTGTGGCCTTTAACCCGTAGGGACAATGGAAAGAAAAAGGGGACAAAATCATCACCGTGTAGTTGATCAAGAGATCATTTAACTGATCTGATTCAGTGTCCAGTATCTGGTATCATCCCAATTGAATCTGACTACCGTTCTGCTGCGTGATCCGGCCTGAAGAGACAGCTGAAGGTGTCCTCTTCCTTTGCAAGATTGAAGCACCCCTCCCCGAGTTAAGTGATTCTACACTGGGACCGGCAGGCTGATGCACACGCTGTTTTGACCTCCTTAAAACCGGGATCCAACTTTTGCGGTAAGACTCAGTATTTACATTTCGTTTGGGCTGAGAAATAAGAATTAGGCTTCTCCAGACACCGTGCTGATCTTGTGCAGTGACCACTGAACCGATTCCTGGATATTATTCTGTCGTTTTACCCCACCTGTCTAATTCACATGGATATGTGTTATGGGACTATATTCACCTGATAAATAATTCTTCACTTTTTATTTTTCATCTATGAGAGTGGACACATATTGTTTGGGGATTTTGTTCACCATATTATATATTTTTTTTGGTTTACTATTATCTTGTGTGCTTTGTCACACGCTTACATTTATTATTCTCAGTAGCACTTATCATTTGCACCTTTAATTGTCTTGGGATTGCACGCTTATTTTTTGTACGCTGGAGTTGGTACCTCCGCGGGTCAGATAGGGATTCAGTGCCTGGTTTTATAGGGTACAAAACAAGTTAGAACAGAGTCTCAACAAAATACTGTGTAGGTTTTCTGAGTTCACCTGGAGCAGGTGACTGCACAAACTCGGCAGAAATATGCAAGCAAGGATAAAAAATAAAAAATAAATAGTCTTTAACAAAGGAACAAAGAAAAACCAAAAGAGCACAGGAGTGTAAGCGGGAACCGCTCTGATGAGCAGCTGACTAGTAGTGGGGAAATTTCAGTAAGCAGGTGTTCAAGCGCATATCCAGACCGGACCGGGTCATACGCTCAAAGTAGTAATTTAGGGCTCGGTGATCAGTGGTGGATGCTCTTGTGTTTCCCCCGATCAGTGCCAAAGGTAAACGGGTTAGGAGGGGCATTGGGATCTAGTTGCTTGTGCGAGGGATCAGGCAGGATGCCCCATGAATGTAGTAGTTTCATTCCTCCTTCCAGGGTGGAGATGGTATGGCGAATACCATTATGTGTGACCAAGATGGTCGCTGGGTGGCGCCACTTGTAGATAATTTTGTGGTTATTCATGGCTTTGGTTATGGTTTTCAGTTGCCTCCTCATTTGGAGAGTATATTGAGATAGATCAGCATAAAGTTGAATATTAGAGTATGGCGCTGGAAGTGGTGACAACTCTCTGGCTTTCATAAGGGATCTGTTCCTTTGCCTGGAAGAAGTGGACACGCAGAAGCACATCGCGGGGACCCTCTGCCTCAAGATGGTGCGGTTTGGGCAGTCTATGTATGCGATCAATCTTAAGCTCAATTGGGGAGAGCTCCAGGAGCATGGTAGAAAACAGTGTGGTAGCAACGTTGTGCAGCTCTTTGGGTTGGATGGATTCAGGGATCCCGCATATTTCAACGTTATTGCGCCTGGAGCGGTCCTCCAAGTCTGCGAGTTTCGCCTTGATCCAGAGAGAATCCTATTTCTGGTCATTGCATGCATCTACTAAATCATTAACTGTCTCAGTACATTCCTCCATTTTGGTTTCCATAAACTGCACCCTGTTATCCATGTGTTTCATTTCCAATGAAAATCTATTAATAAGTGATGATAGGTTAGTCATGAGAGACGATTGTAGTGACAGGAGCATGCCTTTCATAGTGGTGTCTACCACCGGTTGCCCAGAGGTTGGGAATTGTGCTATGGAAGACTGTAGTGAGGAAATAGCAGAGGCATTGTGCAGGCCTGTACTCACTGTGTCTGAGGCCTGGTCCGAGGGATCCATCCGCATCCTCGATTTCGCCGGGCTCTGGGACACCGGGGTCACAGGGGAGTCATCCTGGGGCAGATGAGGTGGTACTCCAGAGAATGAGCTCTGTGGATGGGCTCCCGGGGGCTCACAATAGGACAGTGATTGTCTCACCGCTGCTCCTGCGGCGCCATCTTGGTCCCAGCGGCGAGGCTCAATGGAGAAGGCCTCCAGCCGTTTTAGGCCCCTGTCCTGGATCCGTTTGTGGGACATCGTTGCTGCAGAGTGTCAGGGGAATGATCGGGCAGATAATGGCTGTGTTTTGCCCTGTTTTGTTGCTTTAGTCCGGTCTGGATGGCGGAGCTCACTGCTCAAGCGGTCATCTCCGTGCGCGCGCAAGCCACGCCCATTTTTAAAACTTTTTTTCATTGATATATGTCCTCTGGGGCAGGGCCCAGGTCCCCAGACCCTTTTTAGGACAATAACTTGCATAATAGCCTTTAAAATTAGCACTTTTGATTTTGAACGTTCGAGTCCCATAGACTTTAATGGGGTTCTAAAGTTCGCGCAAACTTTCGTTCCTTTTCGCAGGTTCTGGTGCGAACCGAACTGGGGGGTGTTCGGCTCATCTCTATTCCTTAGCATATTTCTTCCAGATCAATAACCTAGCACGAGACTTACCCCTATTTAGAAGCTTCCTCAAGTTAACATGTTACTACACCCAGGACCCTGCATTAACTATATCTGGTTTCCAACAGTACGCAGAACATGGAAATGCAATTTTTTTAGAAACTTTAAACTGCTGAATACATTTTCTCATCAGCAGTATATCAGTCTTGTGACTTATATCAGTGCCTGGTAAAGCTTGTAGGAAGAGTTGTCATTCTTCTCTGAGGCTGCAGGACCCCCTGTCTGTTTTAGCAATACACGCCAAACTGAGCATGTTTAGAGTGACTCCAAATCTCTGGGTGTGATCAGCAGATGGATTTGGAACAGTGGAAGAAGGAGAGGATCAGAGAGGACAGGATCAAACAGCCTTTTTACACAATGTGCAGGATTAACCCCTTAGGTTTCACAGTGAGTATAATAAGCATGCTTTACTGCATATACAAACTGATTTTACGGTTGTGGGTTTAGTAACCCTTTAAAGCGGGAGTTCACCCTAAAAAAATGTTTTAACCTTAGATTGATGCTCATTTTGTCTAGGGGAATTGGCTAGTTTTTTTAAAATCGAAGCTGTACTTACTGTTTTAGAGAGCGATCTTCTCCACCGCTTTCGGGTATGGTCTTTCGGGACTGGGCGTTAATATTTTGATTGACAGTCTTCCGACAGGCTTCCGACGGTCGCATCCATCGCGTCACGAGTAGCCGAAAGAAGCCGAATGTCGGTGCGGCTCTATACGGCGCCTGCGCACCGACGTTCGGCTACTTTCAGAAAATCGTGACGCGATGGATATGACCGTCGGAAGCCTGTCGGAAGACTGTCAATCAAAATAGGAACGCCCAGTCCCGCAGCCCATACCCGGAAGCGGCGGAGAAGATCGCTCTCTAAAACAGTAAGTACAGCTTTGATTTAAAAAAAAAATAGCCGATTCCCCTAGACAAAATGAGCATCAATCTAAGGTTAAAAATTTAAATTTCTGGGTTAACTTTAAGACTGGTCACTGCTGCTCTCTCCTTTTGTGCAGGATGACTGGTCTTGTCTCCACCCCCTCCACCCGCCTGTTAGGGAGTACTTGAGGACAGGGTTGAGAACCACTGCTGTACAGCACAGTGATCATGTTCCATCTACTTTTACAAGTAATATCTGGCTTTGAAAAGGCATTTGGTGCACATAAAGATGATTTATATGCTTTGTAGCTATTAAGAAATATACAGTTTTTAGATAATTTTTTTGTGCCTTGTGCTTTGAATTTTAAATGTTTTGCACTTCAGTCAGCTGTAAAGTCCTTTAGTCAGTTGTTGTAATAAAGGGATGACATCTCCTTCATAGTCCTCCACAGGAATAGGAGAATAGATGTGTTGTATAAGCAAATTTTATAGCAAGTAATTCTGAATAGCAAAGTTGCTTTTAATTATTAAATACAGCATTATTGCTTTATATATCGGCAGCGTCTTGTTTTTCTGCATCATCTCTTAAATAGATCTCCATGCCAAGTCCATTTTTATTTGATTTTCCTGGCATATTTTGTGTGCTACATTGTGATCAATTTGGCTTGTTACTGTTTTACTGCTGCAATCCGATAGCTGTCATCACTCTTGCTTAGGCTTTTTTTTTTACGCGTACCAATATATTGTGAGATTATATTACTCAAAGCCCTGTCTTACCTGTTCTATAAACTCAGTAATATGAATTATGAATTGAGGCCTTCTGGGTCAGATTTGTGTTTTATTATTTATTGTGTCCCTAAAGTTTTGTCACTTTTTGTCAAATACAAATACAGTTTGTATGTTTGCATTCTGGTTTCTTCTCTGTGTACTTTGAAAACCTTTTGAAGGTAAACCTATTTTTAAAGTGATACTTATGAAAAGATTCTATTTAAGTATGTATTCCTGACTCAAAAACAACCTTCTATCGCTCTCAGCCTCTTCCAAAATCCATTGTTCTTGCTCCTTTTATCTGATGTTCCAGTTAGAGGGAGGTTATATTCGTTCTCCAATGTCCCACTGTATATAGGAATTACATTTTTTGTTTATTAAAAATCTTACAAACAAACAACATAATATCTATATCTATATATATATATATATATATATATATATATATATATATATATATATATATATATATATATATATATATATATATACAAAAAATTAATATATACATAAATAAAAACCAACAAGCTTACATCCGCAAATAACATAAAAGAAAATGTATTTTTTCCAAAAAATAACATAAATAGAACTATATACAAATAAACATAATTTTATCATCCGTAAACTACTAAATTATGCAAAACACAACCCTATTTCAACCTAAACACACCCTCAGACTAAGAAATGATTAAACACTTAACCCATGTGTGTAGCCTTTTTTTTATTTGATCTTAGAAAAATCTAGGGGATATAAAAGGATAGAAAGAAAAGCTGCACACCCAGAGACTGATAGCAGCTACTAGGACATGATATTCCTCCATGCCTTTGTCTAGGACCCCGGCCGCCACCTGTCCTCAAGACCCCAGAATGTTGTGCACCACCATCTCGACAGGAAGGACTTTTTTTCCCGAGTGGAAAGCTGACACACTGTGAATTCCACGTGAAGTAACGGACAACTAAGCTAACTGGAAAAAGTGTCTCAAAATCAAAATCCCAGTGAGTTTGAAAGGCTCCATATGACCGCTCTGCATATCTCAAGTGGGAAAGGAATGGGATACCCAGAGCCCCACCCACCTACTTTTAGACTTCTACATTAAAGGGGCACTGAAGCAAGAATTAGTCCATGGTTCTCCACAGAGAGATACTTCAGGTTGGCCTTCACATAGAGTCCACCATGGAATGAGCGCCAAGCCAAATTACAATACTGAGGTTCTCTCAAGATTAATAAAACACAGACCCTCCCTCATAATAGGGCCTGGACAATCCCTCAAGGCCAGTGGCTCGCTAAAAGCAGATTCAACAACCCTCCTCTCCAGGGCCTTTGTCACGATCAGGCGTCGGGCTTGAAGACCAATTGCTACAGCAGCTGCAGGACTACCACTGATCAGCAAGATAGGTACACAGGCCTGGCAGATGACGCAGGCTCACCTGAGGTGCGGAGTCTAAGTGCTAACCGGTGTTCACTAGAGCTCCTGATGGTGGAGATGGATTTTGCTGCATGTTAGCACCAGGTCGCGGTCCTCGGGATCACCCCACCAGGAGGTGAACAAGCCAGGGTTCAGTAGCAGATGAGCAGGTAAGGATCAAACAGAAGCGTGATCGGTAAACAAGCCAAAAAGTCAGGTAATGAGTATTTGCAGGTTGGGATCAGGCAGAAGCGTAGTCGAGGAACAAGCCAAAGGTCGATAACGAGCAGTAGAAACTATGGACGGCAGCAGGGAAGACAGGAGCTGGAGATACAGGCTGGAGATAGCACAATATTCTGGCAAGGAGGAAGTGCAGAGACATGGCTTATATCGGGAAGTTCATGGGAGGAGCAAAGAGTTCAAGGTTCAGCTGAAATCAAGGTACAAGGCAGGGTTGTCTAAAGGATCTGACAAGGCACTGTCCAGCATCTCAGATAGCTCAGTGAGAAGGTTCACTGCCAGACACAGCTGAGGTCACAGGTTCAAGTCCAGGTCCTGACGGCCTTTGTAGGAAGAGACGTAATTTCCTCCGCTGTCACTTAACACTACCAAAGCATTTTCAGGAACAAAGCATTGTAAGGCGGGTGCTTACCATGTCGGACCCTCAGGCTTTTACTGGCCCACCGATCTCCCAGCTCCGCAGAAAAGGACTAAACAGGACCGAAAAATACCAACCCACCCAGGTGGTTCCTCTGCCAGCATATTACCAAAATTATGTTTTACAAACTTTGGAGATTGGAGAACAGAAAACCATCGGGCTGACCATACCTAGGCCACCCTTCCACCTGGGAAGGTAGGTTACAGACCTCCTAATTAGATTCAGTCTGTTCCCTCATAACAGCTGGAAAAAACAGCTGTAGATTTTAGCATTCCAGTCCTGGAATAGAAACCTGAAAACTGGACATGTCTGCTGGATCAAGGTCCCTCATGCCCAGGAGGTCAGCATAATATAATCAGGATCAGGATCCCCGACTTGGACTTTGTCAAGGAACCTGTACAATCAACCAGGTCTACAGCTGACTTAACTGCTCTACATTGTTTGCACTTCTGGTAAGGGTCAGGCGAATGATATTTCCCATAATCCCTTTTCAGATCCAAAGAGGCATTCCTGTTATATTGACATTTGCCTGTATCTCCATTATTTGAAACAAGCCTGTGTAGCTTCCTCTGTAGATGTGGTAGGTGACATGCTTATCAAGCTGTTTTATTTATTCCTATGGCCTTGAAAAACTCAAGCTCCCACCACTCTGACTTACTGCTGCAAATGTCCATGATCGATACCTGTGCCTCAAAAAATCTTCCAGGTACCCCTTCCCCTAGGTGGTGTGTCAGGGCTATTCAGAGTCAGACAGAGTACAGTGATCGGAAAACTCCACCGCCTGACACACTGGTGCCAAAAAGTCAGAGCTCACCTTTAAAAAAAAAATCTATTCTACCCTGACTACTACCACGCTGAAAAGTGAATCCCCTGTCGCCTGGGCAGCAATGAATCTGAACATCAACCAGACCTGCTGTATAGCTATTACATTTAAAAAAAGCTTGTCGCAGTCCAGCATGGCTCCGGTACCTTTCCTGTCCTTCGTCCTAGTGACGGTGTTGAAATCACCACTGAAGACAGCTTGCTG